>NW_004955406.1:12035243-12051295 GCF_000276665.1 Chinchilla lanigera | reverse complement strand
CTTTCTCTGATCCCTGTAATTTCCTTTTCGGTGGCAATATCTTTCTGTTTCCCAATATCTATTGTACGTTTTGGGTTCCACTTTTTCATGGTCTTACACTAGAGAGACAACATGATGTCTACACATGTGGGTCCAATTTATTTCACTTATGAGTATGGTCTGTTTGCATCCATTTACCTATAGAAACTATATTTTTTAAAACTGCAGAGGTGATAAATACATTATTCTAGGTTATCTCCTGTCTATAGTATCTTTCTTTAGAAAAAAAATTTTATTTATTTAAATCTACAAATTTCTTTCTTTAAAGGTATACTTTTTAGCTTTCCTTAATGTACTGTTACTTGTAGTATGTCGGTTTGACTCTAAGAAATGCATTTTGGATTAGTAAAGGACACTGCTGGGTGTGCCTAGGCAGACTGTGGAGGCATGACCTTGGGTACTGTGTATGGTTTCTTAACTCTTCCTCTTGGCTCTGTTCCCTTGCTCTGCTACCTAACTGCTATAGACTAGGCAGCTTTGTTATGCCAGGCCCTTCTGCTACGATTTTTCTGCCTTGGATCCACATAACCATGGACTGAATCATCTGAAACCATGAACCAAATAAACCTCTCCTCTTTCAAGTTGTGAGTGTTGAGTAATTTGTCCCAGAAATAAATACACTTACTAACTCCACTATTTCAAGGTCAGAAAGACATTCTTCCACCCTTTCCTTATCTTCATAGGTTTCTATTTCAGGTTAAATTATCTAGCCTGTTAGAGTTAACTTTCTAGTTTATGGGATGAGCTAGGAATCGAGCTGGGGTTTGCTCCACATACCAGTTTCCCCAACATCATTTACTAAATAAGCTATCCTTACTTCATAGACTAGAGATGTCATCTCTCTGTGCAAAGTTGCCATGTGCCTGTGAGTCTGTTTTGGGGTTCCTTGCTTTGTTCCACTGATCTGTTTGTTCCTGTGCATATATTCAATTATTTTCTTTGCTGTGGCTTTTGATTTTTCTTACTGTCTAGCAATAAAAACCTTATATCTCTTTTTTCTTTTTTCAAAATTACTTTAGCCATTTGTGTCTCAGCTATTCTTTATACGTTTTAAAATCAGTTTGTTACAGTTCCCTCAAAATCCTGCTGAATTTTGACTGAAAATATATTATATATTATTTTTTAAAGAGCCAATAGATTTCTACTGTTTAGCTGTTTAACATGAACATAGCATATCTATCTTTCCTGGCCCTTTATGTTTTTGATAGGGTTTGTAAGACTATGTTTAGGACTCTTGTGTATGGAAATTATTAGAAATGTATTTAAAGGTATACTTACAAAGATGATGTGAATATTTTGTTTTTTTGAGTTTTTTTCGTCTTTTTGAGACAGGGTCTCACTATGCAGTTCAGGCTGGCCTTGAGCTCACTTTGTAGCCCAGGCTGGTCTCAAACTTGCAATGATCCTCCTGCCTTAGCCTCCTGAGTGCTGGGATTACAGGCGTGTGCCATCATGCCCGGCTGACGTGAATATTTTGAAATTTTGTCTATATACCCAATAACAGAAGAATGGTTAAATAAATAGAAAGTAGGCTGATGTATATGCTCATAGCCAACCACATTGTTAAAATTATACATTCAGAGACTATTTGATCACCTGAGAAAAATGTTATTTCTACAGTTACATCATTTGTTGCTGAGATTACAAGAATTTAAACACTGTTTATTATCATTTTGGGTTGTGTCCCAAATTTTCTAAAGTGAACATACTCTATTTTTATTATTTTTTTCCTTTAAAAAAGCTGTTGGAAGCAAATAAGCTCTGTATTTGCCATCTGACTGTACAGGAACATTGGAAAAACAGTTTCTGAATCATCTAATGAGTTCATCAGTAATACATGATATCTCATATGCAAATTTCCTAGCTTGACTCACTGCCTCTTCCATCTGCTATGGCTCCTCAGTTATTTAGGTCACCTGACTCAACTAAGCATGAGTAAATGTAATTCCACACCTTTGCTTTTTCATGGAACAAACATTTAATAATTTTCTTTTGTTGCAAAGGACTAGAGTCATTAAAGATAAAGGGATGAGTAAAATCACCATATCTCTGAAGGGGATTAATATGACACATAAAGATTCAACGTCCAGCCAGGCGTGGCGGTGCACACCTGTAATCCCAGCACTTGGGAGGCTCAGGCAGAAGGATCATTGCGAGTACGAGGCCAGCCTGGGCTATAAACTGAGCTCAAGACCAGTCTGAACTGCAGAGCAAGACCCTGTCTCAAAATAAAAGATTCAATGTCTGTGAGCACCCAACATTTCTGTACCCCAGCATTCCTAGACTTTATTTTCAATTTTCTCATGCTGTTCCATCACTTGGAACAGCCCTTTTATGCCCCTGTAAGAATGCTACTTATTCCTCACAGTTTTCTGCGGATGTCTCTGATTTCCTTACCACCAACATTTTAAATGCTGCTCAACTCGTTACAGTCCTAGGGCTGTGTTGTGCTTCAGTCATCTTTCCAAAAGCAAAGATAGTAGCACCATTGCTGTCTGCAGTACACACTATACTTCTCATCTTTGTGGACAGAAAATAGGCAAATCCAAGCACTTATGTTGTAAAACAACACACCTCTCAACACTTTCACAATCATGATGCTGGTCATCAGGTGGAGACATAGGAGGAAACTGTCTTGGTAGTTTTGTGCAAGGAACATCAGGGCCGCACTGGGAACAGAGCACCTGACTGTTTAAAATATTGATTGTCTGGTTCTTTACACAAAGGTTCGATGTCTGTGTGGGCTGGTAATGGAGGCAGTTGAGACGGAGAGGTGTGTAGTCTAAGACTAAAGACTGAAAGAGAAGCATTCTGCGTGAGGCAATAGGAAATGCAGTTGAAAAATAGATTTCTCATCCTCTGAAATTGGAAGAAAACTGCAGAAGATTCAAGTGAATACAGGTAAACTTGTAAGTGTGCTGTTGATTGGAATTTGATGAAGATGACTTAACAGACGGGAGGGGATGGAGCATGGACAGAATTGGCTGAGGTTTAAAATAATGTTTAAGAGACAAGAAGAAATTGGAAAAGGTCCAGTAGAGGTTGGGGATCATTAAATTTTATTGTTGTTGTTTTTGTTTTTTGTCTTTTTGAGACAGGGTCTCATTATGCAGTTCAGGTTGGCCTTGAGCTCACTTTGTAGCCCAGGTTAGTATCCAACTCCCAAAGATCGATTCTCCTGCCTCAGCCTCCCAAGTGCTGGGATTACAGGAGTGTGTCACCATGCCTAGCTTTTTCATTAAATTTTACTGTTGCCATTTACACGTGCATCATTTTATCCTACTTTCCCTATTGTTCCAATTTAATGGGACAGTGAAGAGTTGATCCACAATATAAAGATAGTTGTGCTTTGTTGTTGTTTACTTGCCCGTTTGTTTTTGAGACAGGGTCTCATTACATATTCAGGCTGGCCTTGGCTTCACTATGCAGCCCAAACTGGCCTCAGACTTGCAGCAATCGTCCTGCCTCAACCTCCCAAATTCTGGGATTACGGCTAGGCACACTTTGGAATTCAGATCATTCATGAAAGAACTGTGTGCATAACTGATCACCTAGGAGTGTTCTATGTGGGGTTCAGAAAGAAAAAGTTGAGAAGAAGATTGGGAGAAATGAAAGGACCAAGAGTACAAGGACTAGTTGGGCGTGGTGGCCCATTCCTGTGATCCCAGCACTTGGGAGGCTGAGGCAGGGGGATTGTTGTGAGTTCGAGACCAGCCTGGACTACAAAGTGTGTTCAAGGCCAGCCTGAACTGCACAGTGAGACCCTGTTTTAAAAAGACAAAAAAAATAAAAACAGAAACAAAGAGTACAAGGACTGTGTAGTGACTGCTTGAAAGATGAAAGTCCCTCTCAGAGCATGAATTATTATACTTTAAATTTTAAACAGTGGAATAATTTCAGATGATAAGTTATAGATATGATCACAAGGATAGGTAGTAAATGAAGTGGAAATAATAATAATCACTGAAGCTGAGGGCATCAAGAAATAAGAAAACAAAAACAAACAAAAAAAAGAAATCAGAAAACTAAAATTTATTTTTTAGAATTTCATTTAATTTAATTTTTTGAGACAGGGCCTTGCTATCTAGTTCAGGCTGGCCTTGAACTTACTATGTAGCTCAGGCTGGCCTTGAAGTCACAGCAGTTCTCCTGCCTCAACCTTCTGAGTACTGGGACTACAGGTGTGCACCACACCTGGCAAAAACTAAAATTTGGGCATTGGAGATTTCCAAGATGATGCCAATTTCCCAAGTATTCCAAAATACTTGTGAGCATGTAAAATCAACAGATATCAGATATGTAATAACTCTCAAAGAGACAGCAATACTTCAAGGGGAGTGAAGGTTTGGAAGTAATCAGGAGATCAGGAGTGAAAGAAATTTTTTTTTTATGACTGAGGACTGAACCTAGGGCCTTATATATACTAGGTAAGTGCTCTACCATTAAGCTATATCCCTAGCCCTACGTGAGAGAAAACTTAACCTTACCTGTCCAGCTTTAAATATGAGCCTGGAAAGATGAGCTAGGCTTTTAGAGGAAGTGTTGGTCTTGTGCTACAGCTGGATCCAAATTATGGTTAGGAATTAGAGTACTATTCTATGAGTTAGGAATATAGAGAAGTTATAGATGGGATGATATGGGGGTGAGAGAATGGGAGAAAATATACTTGGGCTGTCAACCAATTGCGCCTGGTGTGACTGTACAAGTAAAGCGGCCCCAATTCTCAGGGTAGATGGAGTTGGGTGAGGCCTTCATGCTGAAGTTGGTACAGTTCAAGACCTGAGATTTTTAGTCATGGACTCATCTTCTAGGAATTTTAGCCTGATGCAGTGAGACCTGCTAGGTAAAAAAAAGTCATTGTGAAGCATTTCCTCAGTTACACGTTTGACAAATGATTACTGAATAGTCATTTATGTTCCATGAAATGTAGGATCCTTAGGAACACAGAAATAAGTAATACAGGATCCCTGTCTTTGTGTATAGGAAAAACTTAGCGTAAGAATGTGAGAAGTACACCGGGCATGGTGCCACGTGCCTGGAGGGCTGAGACAAGGAAGATCACAAAGGTAAGGCCAGCCCAGGCAACTCAGTGAGACTGTCTCAAAACGGAAAAGGCTGGGGATGTGACTCAGTAGTTGAACACTTGGCTCACATACGTGAGGCTCTGAGTTCAATCCTCAGTACCGACGGAGGAACAAAGTCTTATTTGAGATCAAGGAAACTTCCTAAGTTGTTCACTGAGACTCAGTGATTTTCATTAAGGCCAGGTTGAGTGAAATAGAAGTGCCGGGAATTCAGGAAGAGGAGAAAATGGGATTTAGTCAGTACAATGAAAGTGCAGAGGCCTACAGACTTGAGGGAATGGGCATCCTTGCTAAAAGCAGAGAAGGATGGGGTGGAGTAGCTGATGGCTGGAAGAATTCCGACAGGAGATGCAGTGCCTCCAAGCCAATTTGGGTCTTCTACATAGGGTGAGTCATTGAGGATTTCTAAGCCTGGCCAGGACGTGACAAAATTACCATTTTGAGAAGTTAATTTTAATGGCAGTGTGAAGAATGAACTGGAACTCTCTCCTCCTGAAGCACGCATGATAATTGGTGCTTTAACAATAACACCTCTCGTGCCCTGTTTCGTATTAGATGTGTGTGTAATCAGCTTCCCTTCTACATTATGAGTTTTCAGATGCCAGAGAGGCTGTTTTATTCAACAGCATCGCATCCCCTCCCATCATTTAAGTTTCTTGAACCTAATTAGTTCTCAGTAAATGTTTGTGATATGCTCTCAGTATACTGTGTTGTAGAGAGCAATATTTCATATTTGAGCTTTGCTTCCTTCTTCCCTAGCCCCGATTCACTGCACACCAGATTAGAAATCAACACAATTTCTTCTATTTTTCTTTTTCTTTTTTGTCTTTTTGAGTTAGGGTCTCACTGTACAGTGCAGGCTAACCTTGAGCTCACTTTGTAGCCCAGGCTGGTCTCGAACTCACAACGATTCTCCTGTCTCAGCCTCCCAAGGGCTGGGATTACAGGCATGAGCCGCGACAAAATCAGGATTGACAATTTAACAGAAAAGATTTTTTCTTCAGTTTTGAATTTATGTGTATAAATGTGTGCAAAAATAAAAGTATATTTATGTTTTTACTTTCATCAAGAAAGGGGAGATTGCCTGCAACAGGACTGGTTTAGGAGCCGAAGATGGATGGTGTCTGTTTTTGTCTGACAGGTACTTAGATGAGGCCACCTGCACTGTGTGAGATGGAGTGGTGTGATCCACACGCCCAAGCTCGAATCACCTTGTAAGCTGATTGTTAATTTTCTAGACTGTAATTGCTGGAGAGCAACTTTAGAAAACGGAAGGGTCCAGTGGTTTAAGACTTCTCCTGACTCCTCTGAACAAATGAGAAGGAATTTTGATATTTGTATCTATGGGCTTGTGTTCTATGTGCCTCTTCAATTCAGAAGATCTGCTCTTAGAACCTTTGGATTATATCACTACAGGTTTCCTAGGCTAATCATCTGTCGTCAGGAGCAGTATTGAGCCTTGAAAAAATCCTCCTGAGCTTGAACTCTCCACCTGTGAAGCCTTGAAGTCTTCCGTGATCCAAATTTTACCTAAGCAGGAGCCCAGGTAAATAACACTTGGGCCTGGAAACTGCTATCTGCTCTGCTGGACGTTCCAGGCAAACTTCTCCCTCTGCCCTTCCTTAGTCCCTTTTTTATGGCACTTGACATGAACGTTAGTGTTGTAGTTTTCTATGTCTTGTTTTCCCATCAGACTATCAGCTCTCTTAGGCTACAGTCCCATTTAGGCTTTAGCCCTCAATGTGCTTGGGAGAGTGCTGTGTTTGTATGTGTGTGTGCATTCATGTGCGCATGTGTGCATGTGTGTGTTGGGTATTTGCTAAACATAAATTTAACAGAATGTGGTCAGGTAAAAGACAAACTACAAGGGCCAGGGAAATAGCTTAGCGGTGCCTGCCTGGCAAACACAAGGTCCTGGGTTTGATTCCTGGTTCAAAAAAAAAAAAAAAGCAGAAAGAAAAACTACAGATTGATAGTGTGTTAAAAAAATTTTAGTTGGATTTTTTCCTGTCTGTAGGAAACTATTGTTCCTCCTACCCTCCCAGTTAGGCTGTGCTGTAGAAGACTGGCCTCGGCCAAAGGAACAGAAAGAGGTGGAACAGGAAAGTGAAGTTGCTAGTGATAAACAGCAAGAAAGAAATAATAAAACTGATCCATGAGGGCTGGGTACATAGCTCAGTGGCACAGTGGCTGCCTGGCAAGCAGGAGATCTTAAGTTCGATTCCCGATATTAAAAAAAAAAAAAAAAAGATCCATGAAGCCCACAAACTCTTTTAGGAAGAAGAAAAGGAGTCTCATAAGATTAAATTATAACCATTTAGTTTAAAGATCTTAATTTCCCTTAGTTTTTTTATTCTGGCATCCAGCACAACTCCATTACATAAAACAGAATCAATTTCCTAATGGTCACAGCAAAGAAGGTTGATTTTATAGACCAAAAAGAGCTTAAAAAGCATAAATCAGCCAGGCATAGTGGCCCACACCTGTAATCTCAGCTCCTTTGGAGGTTGAGGCAGCAGAAATGTGAGTTCAAGGGCAGCCTGGGAAACTTGGTAAGAGCCTATCTCAAAATAAAATAAAATGAATAAAATAAGGGCTAGATGTGTAGCTCAGTGGTAGAGGACTTGCCTAGCATGTGCAAGGGCTTGAATTCAATCTTCAGTACCACAGAGGAAAAACAATGCTGATCGGTCATCTTTCCTAGTAAGGTAGGGACAAGTAGTCGACAACTGGAAAATAACGGATTAGTTACCATCATGCTATTTTAGGTTACTTCTTTTGTGTAAGTATTCAAGCAGAGGGAACTTTATCATTGTACCAGTTGAAACTGCCCTGCTGAATGGACTAAAAATGTGATCGGTATGCACTGTGGAATATTACTGAGCCACAAAGAAAGAGTAAATCCTGTCATTCGTAGGAAAGCAGATAGAACTGGAGATGATTGCAGTGAGTGAAACAAGCCAGACTCAGCAAGTTGAGCACAGTATGGCATGTTTTCTCTCACATGGGGCATCTGGAAAAGCATGTAAATAAATTTAGAAAGAGCGGACATGGAAGGGGAAGGGAGACTATCAGAGAAGAAGGGGCTGCGTGAGGGGTGGGGAAAGGGAAGGCAGGTAACGGGGAAATGATCAAAAGTGTGGTCTGTGTGCGGACGAATGTGCCAGAATGAGCCCCTCTAAATATTCTGTATAGCTAACTGTATAGTTACACATGTAACCAGCCTGCTGGGGAAATTTGGCTGTCTCTATGATCCCGATTTCTTGGAGATAAACAGCTTAGATTCAGCTGCTGCTGTGAAACTTTAATGTGAATGACTCCGTTTGAATTCTTCTCCCTGTCTGTGCAGGAGCCTGGTCCAGAACGGCAGCTTTCTATGCTTTTTATTTAATGGGAGCTAGACAGAGTGCTGTATCCCAAAAGCAGTTCTCAAGTGGGAGAGCAAGGGGAATACAGAGCATAATATTGCAGTTTGAAGAACATTGTAATTGGGCATGGTGGAGCTGGGCATGGTGGTGCAGGCCTGTAATCCCAGCACTCGGGAGACTGAGGCAGGAGGATCGTTGCAAGTTTGAGGCCAGCCTGGGGTACAAAGTGAGCTCGAGGTCAACCTGAACTGCATAGCGAGACCCTGTCTCAAAAAGACAAAAAAAAAGAACATTGTAATCAACATTTCAGTTGTATTGGAGAAAGCAGGTCAGCCCAGGGAGCCTCTCTCCTGCCTTCACTGCCAGAAGAAAAGCACCTAGATACAAGGTTTCCTGGGAGATGCATACAAGTGTGTGTGTGTGTGTGTGTGTGTGTGTGTGTGTATTTGTGTGTGTGTGTGTGTATTTAATTTCTTGTCTTTCCTTTCTTTTTATTTTCTTTCTTTGTCTCTTTCTTTCTTTTTAGAGAGAGGCATGGAGCTAGAGGCCAGAGGATGGAAGTACCAAACACAGAAAAACTACAGTGTGTGATGTGATCCCTCAAGTCTCAAGCAAACTTACTAAATTTACAAATCACCAGGGTGACTAAATATCTGGAGGAGAGGGGCTGAGCAGAGGATGCTATGTATGGGCTACGGAACTGGACTAATAAAGGATTGTGATGACTATGGCATTCGCGTGAGCCGGAAGGGAGGACTGATGGTGCTTTCTGAGAACGCATCTGTTCCTGGGGGCTGCAAGATCAACGGAGGGAGAGGAAATGCTCTTTATCTCGGGGTTGTAGAAGGAGTAGCCCGAGCGATTGGCGTGTATTCCTGGAGCCTCAGGAAGAGGGAAAGAAGTGAATCTTCTGGGTTTCAGGAAAACATGACTATTTTTTCTTTTTCTTTTTCTTTTCTTTTTTTTGAGACAGGGTCTCACTATGCAGTTCAGGCTGGTCTTGAGCTCACTTTGTAGCCCAGGCTGGTCTCAAAACTTGCAATGATCCTCCTGCCTCAGCCTCCTGAGTGCTGGTATTACAAGCGTGTGCCACCATACCTGGTGACTATTTTTTCTCTGTACTCACACTCGGCACAAAACATTTCTGTGAGGGGCTGGGGATTTAGCTCAGCGGCACAGCACTTGCCTGGCAAGTGCAAGGTTGTGAGTTTGATTCCCAGTACCGGAAAAAAAAAACAACAAAAAACATTTCTGTGACAAGATGTGTAAGAATCCCCCCCCACACACACATACAAAGCAATTTTCCAGCAGGTATCAGCCAAGTGTCCTGTGTTTATCAATCAAAGCTTAGAAACTGCAAAAAGGACTTTGCTTGAGGTCTTAAGAATGGCGGTCCAGGAGACATAGCTGATCTGGACTGGTCTGAATCAGCACTCAGAGCAGGAAAGCTGGAGCTTACGTGGCCTAGTGAACACTGAGAGGGTACAGAGGCTGCAGGACTGACAGGAGACAAAGGACACATAAGCAGTGGGAGTGCCCAGCGTTCCCTTGATGCCTGTCTTGAGCCTCTGGGCACAATGTAATTGTCCAGTCTGTGGCCAGAGGGTGAGGGTGGCCAGAGTCCTGAGCAGCAGTGGGGTCAGATGTGTTTGCCCCCTTTGCGGCCTCCCACTTCACCTCCATCCTCAAATTTGCTTTCATTCAATTTTCCTTTTATTTTCATCCCTGTACCTCAGATCAGTGTGACACTTTCTGCCTGAGGTAGTGTCAGACGCTGTCTTGGCTGCTTTTCTCTTGTTGCTGAGACAAAATACCCGACACCCAAAATGAAGGAAGGAAAGGTTTATTTAGCTCACAGAGTGTGGGGGTTTCAGTCCATAATCAGCTGGCTCCAAGGCAGAGTACACATGGCAGAGGGCGACAGTTCATGGCAGCAGCAAACAGTGAAAGCAACAAGAGCAAAAGGGAGGAGTGCGAGAGAGAAGACTCCTTCTGTCCCTCACATTGTGTGTAGGCTATCCATTCTAGGGTGGGTGTAGCACTCACGCCCATAATCCCAGCATTAGACAGTGAATCAATCACAAACTCTAGATTCAGCCACCTGCAAAAGGCAGCCCCCTATGACTGCATGAGGCTTGCGGGAGACATCCAGACACAAACCATAACAGATGCCATAGGTTGAGGGCCCAGTCCTTTAACTCTGTCCTCCAAGTCAGGTGTCAAACATGCAAGTCCCAGTTGTGACCTGTGCTTCTGACTGATTTAAATCGGGGCTCCATGACTTCTTCCTTGGGTTTGATTAATTTGCTGTCTTGGTTACTTTTCTCTTGTTGCTGGGACAAAATACCTGATGCCCAAAATTAAGGAAGGAAAGGTTTATTTTGCTTACAGTTTGTGGAGGTTTCAGTCCATACTTGGCAGGTTCCAAGGCAGAGTGGCACATGGCAGAGGGCTACAGCTCATGGTGGCAGAACACAGCAAAAACAACAAAACTAAAAAGGAGGAATGGCTGCAAGCAGCCTGCTCCTCTCCCTTACATATGCAAACTATCCACCCCAGGGCGGGTGAGCTCTCACACCCATAATCAATCAAACTCTAAAAGCCTGTCCCATGACCCCAGAGGCTTTGGGGGGACACACAGACACAAACCATAACATTTGCTAGAGCAGATCACAGAACTTGAATAAATACTTGATTTACATTTGCTGATTTACCATAAATTAGGACATTAAAAGGATGTCCCCACCTTCTCTAGATGCCTCATTCTCCCAGCACCTTTGGAGATCAGCAACCAGAAACTTGTGTGGTCTCACTGTCCATTTTTGTAGAGCTTGATCTCCAGCACCTTCCCCTTTCTTGGAGGGCGGTGGATGAAGCTGAAAGTTCCGACCTTCTAATCCTCTGTGCACTTGAGTTTGCAGGTGACTGACTCCATCCTGAGGCTCTAGGACCCCTAATTACATAATTAGTATAACTCAAATGACCCAAAAGGTTTGTAATGAGTAACAAAAGACACTCCCACTACTTAGAGAATTCAAATTTTTAGGTGTCCTGTACAAAAATTATGATAGGGACTATTTCTATCACCTTTATCATTCAGGAAATTATAAGATATCAGGAGCTCTGTGTCAGAAAAGTGAGATAACAAAAAAATGTATACTGTACAGTCAGCACCCATATCTGGGGGATCCAGAACCAGCAGCAGACCAAAAATATTTTTTTAAAAAATTGTACCTGCACTGACTACCTGCAGACCTTTCTCATCATTATCTCTGAACAGTGCAATCTAATGTCTATCTACCTATAAAGATGATTTAAATGAATGTGAGAATGGATACAGGTTATGTTTAAATAGTATGCCACTTTCTAGAAGAGTTGAGCAGCCCCAGATTTTGTCTGTGGGGGTGGGATGGGCAGTTCTGGCCCCCATTCCGCATGGATACCACGGACTGACTGTATTCTTTACTGTGCTCTCTCTGCCTGGAAAAGCGGGTGAAGGCAAGCTTGCCTCCCCGCCTCAGCAGCCATGAACACAACCGGTGACAGGCTGCGGGGAGTCCTGAGGGAAGTTGTAGCAAATGGGACCCGAAGGATGTGCTTTTGAAGAACTCAGATGCCTGAGAAGCCCCACCCCGCAATTTCTCTTTCCTTCAGGAAAGCAGGGACGGCTCAGACCAGGTTGGAAGTTCCCAGTGCGGGGAAGGATGCAAGGGGTGAGGGGGGGAGGTAGGAGTAGTGGAAATAGTAGATGTACTGGCCTCTGCACTGAATCTGCAAGCTGTTTTTGGCTCCAGGGCACAAGCATTGTAACACAGTCCAAAGTTAGAACAGAAGGAAAGCGTGGTTATTGTTACATCTGTATCTATCTTAGATTTGATCATGGCTAAAAAAGTAACGTGATATTTGTGTCCACTCTGTGAGAAGAGGTTGTACATCTCACTTCTAGAATTATGATCTTCCTACTAAGAGTAGCCAGCATTTATTGAACACTTACCATGTGCTAGGCATCACGCTTATTCATCACAAAAACTTTCGGTTAACTGCTCCTAGCATCATTTTACAGATGACAAGCCGAGGTCCAGATAGGTTCATTAGCAGCCTGGGAGTGGTCAACTAAGGTTCCATCTTTGGGTCTCAGAAGGGTGTGCTCCCATCTGCCGGGCTGTGTCGCTTCCCTGGTGCTTGCGTGGAAAAGTGGTCCTCTCCGCCCACACCCTGCCCCTGCCCCAGGCACCAGGCACGTCTACCTCTTCCCGTGCAAGAGTTACTGGGACTCGGGGGACAGGTTTTTACTGGCTTTTTGAGGCAGGAAAGGGGCAGGCCTGGGGCTGATTCAACTGAGAGCTTGGAAAGCCCTGTCCTGAGGAGATCCAGTTCCTGTGAGCACAGGCATAGACCTGGAGGAGGGTATGACAGGGTCTTCAGGAGAAGTAATAAGAAAATCCCAGGTTGTAACTTGTCGTCCCAGGAAGCATGGTTCTTTCCTATAACCATGGGGCGGGAAGTCTATGTCACTCACTCCAAAATATTGGTGGAAGGTACTGGGTGAAGTGGCAAGGCAGTGAGGAGTTTTAAGGAGGAGATTTTAATATATTACATTTTAAAATCATCGGTCTGGCAGGAAGGAGAAAAGCAACTTGCAACCACTCCTTCCTCGGGCCTGTCTGATTTAAGGGTGAGCAGAAAGACAAAGCAAGCATGTCCGACACCTCCCACCTTTCCTGTGCCTTTGTTAAAGGTCCCGGATTTCCCAGAATGCGTCTCTCCCCGCTCACTTCAGCACTTTACCTGCCCCAGGCTGGAATCCCCGCCAAATGTACTTCTCCTGTTCCCCAGTAGGGGTCCTTAGTGTCACCGGCCTTGGTCTGAGGGTCCGCGAGCTGAAATAAGAAACGTAACCCGCTCCTTTAACACATGTTTGCGGGTTCGCTGACTCTCGTCCCGGAAAAATATGTTCAGGACAGGTCCGTAAAAGAGGCCTGAGAAGGATTTTTGGAGGCAGACACAGCACACACTCCAGGAGGCGTGTGGATGCTCAGAGGCACAATACACGTGGGAGGAAAGAATCCTGTACGTACTTCGGTGGAAATCTGGGCAATTCGATAATCTACAATTTTAGTCTGAGTGGGTGGGAGAGGATCGCCCTCCCCTAGAGAGATAATGGTTTATTCCGATGGGAAACCCCCAAAGGGCGGTCCCTTCATGGGTGAAAGGAGATCTTTTGCAAGTAAAAGAGAATGGGCAGGCCTATTTGCAGTGGAAAGGGAGTTACCCAGGTTTGTTTTTTTAGGAGAAGAAAAAAAAAAAAAAAAAAAGTAAATAAGCTGGGTTTGTGTTCAGAAGCTGCAGGTTTTCTTTAAAGTACAATTTAAAAAAATCTCGTTGTCCTTGTCTCTTTTTTACCTAGCTGTATTTCTTCTACCCTACCTCACTTAGCACCTTGCTGTGACCGTGGCTGATGAGGTCCTGGGTCAGGCGTCCAGGTTCTTGTGCACAGCAAACAAAAATTGGACGTAGCACGCAACGTAGCACTGAAACATGGCACGAGCCAAGAATAAGCCGGGGTTCAGGGCTCCCATTGGGTCTTTCACAGCATGACTGACAAGGGTGCCCCGCAACAGCAGTTGTGCATGTCCTTCCCCATAATTCACTCTGTTGTCACTGGATGCTGAGAGGCAGTCCGTGTGTATGAACTCTTAGTAAGCTCCAAGGAGACTCTGGCACTTTTGCATCTTGGTTGGGGTTAGGGGATTTTCCAGGGGTCCTTGTTACTTTTATCTCTGTCTCAAGGTAGTGGGCCTTAGGACAAAGCCAGGGTGTTGGCCCTGGGGCACTCACCGCCCAAGTTCGGGAGAGTGGAGGAGAGAGGTCCCCTAGCTCCTCACTGTACTGCTTGTTTTATTGCTAAAGGTGACCTGTGTGTTTGTACTGTGTTACTAGATAACACCCTGCATCAGCAAAATTAACGAAGACCTTTGTTCACTGAAAGCATTTATTTTCCTTCCTTCTTTCCCCTGCTCTCCAGCACTGGGGGTTGAGCCAGGGTCTTCACACTGAGCCACAACTTCAGGCATCTTTTACTTTGAGACAAGGTCTTGTTAAATCACTAAATTGCCTCAGCCTCTAAGAGTTCTGGGATTACAGGTTTCAGTGGACACAAAACAGGAAGTTTCACCCATGGGTTGTTGGCGGATTACTTTTTGGACACCTTTCTCTATCTTGCTGGTGGCTTCAGGATGGAGACAGCCCTGAGAATAACAGCTAGTACACATGTGTACCCCTTAGCTCGAGCTCTGCACGCTCCCAGGAACCCTCATTACATTCTCTCTTTTTTTTTTTTTTTGGTTTTTCTCCAGTACTGGGAACCGAACTCACGACCTTGGGCTTGCCAGGCAGGCGCTATGCCGCTGAGCTAAATCCCCAGCCCCACATTACATTCTCCTGAAGCAGGTATGTGTACTGCCCCACTTTCCAGATAAAGAAATAAAAGCACAAAAAAGGTTAAATCACTTGTCCAAGGTCAGTTCATAATAAATATTCTAGGCCGCTATGCCCTACAAAGAATATTTTATAGCAATAGGAGAGCACCCATATAACATCAATATCAAGTTATCGTAAGGTAAGTCTAATTTTATCCAACTCCATTGCTTCAATAATCTGAGTGGAATTATTTCAACGTTTCTCATCCCTCGTTTCCTTTATGAAAGACAGGAGAAGACAGCAGAGGATTCACTAATATTTTAGTCATAGAAGAGCAGACCACGCCAAAGTAAAACATTGTGTTAAATTCCAGATGAATCTGAAAGTTATGTAGCAGCTTTTGGAGAAACTTAGTGTTCACAAAGAGACCAGTTGGTTACCAAGTAGACTTATCACCTATGCGTGTGTCTTTGTATCTTATTATCATAATTGTATTTCCTGTTTTTGTTTTGTTTCCTCTCCTCTGAGTCACTCAGATACTGTATCTCTGAAATTTGTCTTTATAGCCAGAGGGAATGAAAGGAATTAAACACGTGTTCAAAAAGAAAAGCACTGCTGAAAATTTAAACTTTGTTCCAAGGAGAAATGTTGATAAAATAAGACAAGCTACATTGTTAGAGCAACCCTTCTCCTCCAGAATTCTCTCTGACCAAGAACACATAAAAGTTTGTGAGTGTGATTGCTACCATCTGGATACTGGTTGCAACAGGTCACAATAAAACTCAGTCTTTTTTGTTCAATTTTTTTTTGAGGCAGAGCCTTACTATGTAGTACAAGCTGGCCTTGAACTCACTATGTAGCCCAGGCTGGCCCCAGATACATGAAGACCCTCCTGCCCCAGCCTTCCAAGTACAGGGATTACAGGTGTGCACCACCACACCTGGCCTTTTTGCTCAGTCTTATGGTATGGCAGAGCTGGACTAACGCACCTCCTGAAATCAGCAATTTTAACTTATTTATTTATTTATTTATTTATTTTTGTCTCTTTGAGACAGGGTCTCTGTCTTGGTTACTTTCCTCTCGTTGCTGGGACAAAATACCTGACACCCAAAATTAAGGAAGAAAAAGTTTATTTCGCTTA
>NW_004955406.1:12026522-12032643 GCF_000276665.1 Chinchilla lanigera | reverse complement strand
GATTACAGGCGTGTGCCACCATGCCCGGCATTTCTGGGGTCTTTATTCTGTTCTACTTTCAGCATGTCTGTTTTTGTACCATGCTATTTTGATTATTATAGCTCTGTAGTAGATTTTAAGATCAGACAGTGTAATGCCTGTAGCTTTTCTTTCTTTTTATTATCTCCCTCAGCATTGTTTTGGTTATTCAGGGTACTTTATAGCTCCTTACAAATTTTAATGTTGTCACAATACAGATAGGTATTATATCAGCTCTGTAGATTCCTTTGGGCAATGTGGGTATTTTGCCAATACTAATTCTTTTAATCTGTGAGCACAGAACACCTTTCCATTTATTTCATTCTCCTTTAACTTTTCTTCAAGATTTTATCTTTTCAGTGTATAGATCCTTTACTTCCTGGGGGTAAACATTTCTAAATATTTATGTGTTTGAATGTTATTTACAAATGGAATAATTGCCATGAATTCTTTTTTGTACAGTTCACAGTTACATAGAAGTACTACTAGTTTCTGTGTATTGATTTTGTGTCCTGTAATGTTACTAAATCTGTTTATTTGTTCTAACAATTTATTGGTGGAATATTTAGAGATGTTTATCCATAAAATTATATCACCTGCGAACAGACTGTTTTTCAAACGAGAAAGTTTGGGTGGCTTTTATTTCCTTTTCTTGCCTAATCGCCCTGCCAAGGACTTCCAGCACCGTGCTGAATAACAGCAGTGAGAGTAGAAATCCTTGTCTTTTTGTTTGCTACCTTGGAATGAAAGTCCCCAACTTCTCTGTTTGTTTGTTTATTTTTTTTTTTGTTTTTCTTCCAGTACCACGAATCGAACTCACGACCTTGCACTTGCCAGGCAGGCGCTTTGCCGCTGAGCTAAATCCCCAGCCCCTAGTGCCCAACTTCTCATCACTGAGTATGTTGCTAGCTGTGGCCTTGTGATAACATGTCTTTATTGTGTTGAAGAGCATTTCTTCTTTTCTTAATTTGTGGGAAGTTGATGTCATGAAAAATTGTGGAATTTTGCCATAGTTTTCCTGCATCTCCCAAGATGTTCATCATTTAGCTTTCGTATTAATGCGGTATATGGCATGTATTGGTTTGTGTATGTTGAGCCATGTTTGCACCCAAGGGGTAAATCTCACTTATCACGGTGAATGACTCTTGCCATGTGCCGTTGGTTTCAGTTTGTTAGTGTTTTGTTGAGGAATTTCTTCACACCCCCCTTGCTCGCTCATGGCGGCAAGTACGGCATCCCACTGGTGGGAGAGTGTGAGAGCCAGAGGAGACTAACTCACTTTTATAACAAGCTCTACCCACCTCTCGATGAGTCTCTCCGCCCCACGCTGTGGCCCTGGGGCTTAAGTTTCCAGCACGTGTCCTGCGGGGGACACGTTCCCACCACAGCAGTGCCTGTCCTCGCGTCTCCCGAGCAGCTTCCCGAGACTCCTGCACCACACGCGGATCACGAAGCTCTCCGGTCGGGTCTGAATTTCTTTGCACAAATGGGGAAGTTGAAGTTCTGAGAAAGGCAGTGACTTTTCTGAAGTAACTCAAATTATTAGTTTCAGAGTTGTGTCTGTACATATGGAAGATGAGCAAACGGCACTTCTGTTCTTTCAGTTATCTTGGTCAAAAATCTTCGGGTCGGCGATACAACTCAGCAGCCCAAGCACCTGCCTGGTAAGCGTAAGATTCTAAGTTTGATTCCCGGTTCCCCCCACCCCCCCCCAAAAAATCTTAGGATTGTTCTTGGTTCTTTTTTTCATGCTGAAGTTCTTACTCTCATCAGCAGCCTTTATTTTATTTTGTTTTGTTTTGTCTTGTCGTATTTTATTTTATTTTATTTGGCTACTGGGGATTGAACTTATGACCTCACACTTGCCAAGCAGGCACTGGGTCACTTAGCTATACCCCGGCCTCATCAGTGGCCTTTAACATACTATATCCAGAATCAGATACTCTCTTCCCTCTAATGTGCTATAATTTTGGTCCCATTTAGACACAGAACTATCTTATTTACTACTAAGAAAAAGAAATGCCCGGTGTAATGACACACACCTGTAAACCCAGCACTCCGGAGGCTGAAACAGGAGGATCGTTTGTGAGTTTGAGATCAGCCTGGGCTACAAAGTGAGCTCAAGGCCAGCCTGAAGTGCATAGCAAGACCCTGTCTCAAAAAGACAAAAAAAGAAAAAGAAATACTTCTAGTCACGTGATGGTTTACTCTCTGTTACACACATGTTGGTTTATTCTTGTGGTTTCCTCTAGAAAATCTTACCTGTCCTAAGACTAACTTCAATGCTCAACCCATGTACTCCAGGAGTTTCTTCTGCTTTCCTGTCTGTAATTTGACACCACACAAGAATTCCATGCTCACTTCCGTGTGGTGGGATGTTAAGGGATCTGTGAGGGAAGGGCTGTGCCTCACTTACTTATTCCAGGATTCAAGGATCTAAAACAGTGCTGGTATACAGCATGTGACCAGTTAACCTTTGTGAAATGAATAAATGTGAAACAGGCTGATTACATTGTCAGTGTCCAGGTCCTGAAAGAATGCCTCAGACCTCGACACTTTGTTATACCACACATAACAAACTGCAGTTATTCTTCCAAAGTTAGGATAAAACACATTTTTTGCTCCAAGGGACGCTGTCGTGTAGAATTGTAGGCAGCTGAGTTAGATAAAAAATATTATAGACAATCAGACAGGGGTAGGGATAGGCCTTCGAAGGAGCCAGTGCGGAAGACCAGATACCTTGCAGCTGTGAGAGACAGGGACAGACCCCTCTACCTGCCCGCCAGACCTCAAGACAAAGGATGAAACAAATGCACCCACAGACTTTCTAAGGATAAACATCAGGGATTGATATTCTAAGTAGGTCTCTAGCACCTTGAGGAAGGCAGGAAGAATCACTAACTCAACCCCCTACAGGAAAAGCCCCTGTTCTGCGTTCGCGCCGGCCTGCTACGTGACTTACTTCCCCATTTGATCCTGATGTAAATATTGGCTGACTATAGTTTTGTCCCCGCTCATGCCCACCTGGTAAACTCTTATTTTTCCCAGTTTGGACCCGCCTCACCTCGTGTTTTTGCTGTATAAAATCCTTAGGAAAGACAGGGTCCTTGGTAACCCACTCGGGTTCCCTTCTGTCCCTGTCTCAGACGGAAGCTTTCTTTCCCTCAATAAATATATTCTGCTCTTAACCTCCGTTGTTCCTAAAATTCCTTCTTTGATTTTAGAGAACACGAACTTGTCCCAGGGATCTTTCAGGCTGGGAGTTTCTTTCCCTACATCAGAATGACTGGTCATCAGGGCCAATCCACTGTTTGTTCTTCCTACAATTGTGATGAGGTACACAGACATTTACAATTTTATCACCGTCCTGCAGAGTTTCCATATCCATTCTAAAAGAATTTGAATACTTAATAAGAGCTTAAAAACAATATACTAGCACCTGAATATACTACAATTTTTTTCTTAAATTTGTGTTTCTTTTTTAAAGTTCATAAGGCATACATGACAGATTAAGCTAAAATCATCCTAGACACTCCAGATTTCCCTTTCTATGTAAGTAGCATTCTGGGTTTACATATATCTTTTTGGGCTGTAATTTATGCAGTTATATACATGTCTATAAAAATAAACTGATGGGCTGGGCATGGTGGCGCATGCATGTAATCCCAGCATGCGGGAGGCTGAGGCAGGAGGATTGTTGTGAGTTCAAGACCAGCCTGGGCTACAAAGTGAACTCAAGGTCAGCCTGAACTGCATAGTGAGACCCTGTCTCAACCCCCTCAAAAACAAAACAAAACAAAAACAAAAAACTGATGAAAATATGATGGTATTTTAGAGATACCTATGTTTGAAGTATAATGTACAAATTATTTTTCAATCAAAAATTTTCAGTTCAGGGTGGGGATATAGCTCAGTGGCACAAGGGCCTGCCTGGCAAGTGCAAGGTCCTGAGTTTGATTCCTGGTACCCTCGCAACAAAACAAAATCCATGGCAATGTCCTACAAGAGTCCAGCTGAACCCCTAGAGCCCACAACAATGTCTCATGCAAGTCTGTATCAAGGCTCTGCACTGGGAAGGCTCAAAGGTCAGGGGTGGAAGCTAGAAAGTCTGCGCGGGCAGGATGAAGGATCTGTGCCTCCAGGCGAAGCCAGGAATTGGTGCTCAAGGTAAAGACCAGAGGACACCATTGAGACCCATGACCATAATTTTAAAGTTGAAATCAGTTGACACTACTGTGTGTTCATTTAACCACATTCAGCTTCCTGGGTACTGGTGCTAGGTGGCTAGAGAGTTGGTTTTAATCAGATCTAACTTTCCTTCAGCTAAGAAAATAAGACAGAAGAGCAACAGAGCCGATGGTATATTCAAGGGGTGATTATAATGACGAGCTACAGTATACAAGCAGAAAAAATGAACTGAGAGTGATGATGCATAATGAAAGTAGGAGAGTCAAATGCATTTCTGGTGAGGCTGTGTAGGGCAGCGGGAAAGCCCAAGATGGCGGTACTTTGGTTCAGGCTGTGCAAGGAAGGAACCTGGGAGGCAGTGGATTCTGTGTCACTGGAACTTGAGTGCAGGCATCTCCCGATGCCTCAGTGTAAATAACTTCTGTAGCCAAGGTTGATGCTGGCCAGTGTAAATAACTTACAGAACTGAGGTTGTCACTAGCACATGGTCACTACTGTGTATTTTGGTATAAATGTGGACTGTCACGAGTGTGGTAGGGGCTAAGTGTGCAAGGGCTGCTGGGAGAACAGGCTCGCTAGCGCGTTAAGGTCTGCTATGCGTGTACAGTGGCTGGGGCTGCAAGAGCAGCTAAACAGATGGACAGTGGCTAAGTGGCTGAATAAGAGATGTTTAAGCCAGTCCACGGCTCTGCGTCTCTTCTTTGGGCTGCCCAAATCGCAAGTGAACCTCCCCGTCTGCATGGGTGACAAGACAGGGTGAAGGATTAATGAAGGGAAGGGAGCTAGGGAGCTGAAGGTGGTGATCTGAGAAGGGGAAGCAAAGATTTTCGGTAAGACGTAATTGGTGATGAGATCAGTGATGAGGAGGTCAAGGATCAGAGAGGTCAGTGCATTGCTTGGCTCATATAGTTGGATTATAGGGTCTCTAAGATTGGTGACAATAACTATGACAGAGGGGACAAAGAAACAAGAGCTTCCAGTGCTCAAAGAATGAGGGTGAGTGGTGGGAGGTGGGTGGTTGATTGCAAAATGGAAGGATAGAACGTACTTCCTTTTAGTCTAATGGAATCGTTAAGGAGCTGAACTTTTAAAAGATAGATGATCAGGAACAGCAGGGGAGATTGTGTAGATGGGAGACTGTGTAGAGGGAACTTCTCCTCATGTTTTTTTTTTTTTTTTTCAGTTTTAATTTTTTATTAGTATATGATTGCAGTACCTAATGATTACATTTCTTGTCTGGATATGAGAGACATGGGAAGAAGGGGAGAGGAAGGGGATATACGTGTATGTACCAGTTCCCCAAAATGAATGCAATTATTATGTGTTGAAAACATACTGCTAATAAAAAATAAACTAAAACAAAAAAGCTGATATTTTGTGACAGTAGAATGGATTTTAATATGAAAACAAGGGCCAAAAACACTTTTACTCTCTCCAGGCATTGTGATCTGTTGAATGTGGAAAAAAGAAATCATCTACTTGAGAAAGAGCCAGGTGAAGGATCCTTTTGGGGAGCATATGAACCAGGGAAGCTCAGGAAGTGTTCAAGGACAGAAGATCTTATTGATGGCAACTGTAAATCTCATAGAACATAGTAGCAAGGTCTGTGTGGTTCAGGAAGGGTGGAAGATTGGGCCAATCAGGTCTGTACAGTGTCCTCTGGAAGAAGAGTCCAGTGGTGAAGGACGACCCGGAACTTGGAGTTGGGTGGGTGACTAAGGTAAACAGGGAACGTGAAGCAGATTGCATTGCTTCTGGTGCTCTCCAAGGAGAACATGGGAGATCAGTGCATTTATCGCCTTTTTCGCTGTTTTGGACTCTTACGTAGTTTCTAGTGATAAGGTTGTAGGAGGAGTAATCTCACTGGGATGTCCAGGCAAACAATTCCTACCTTTCAGGCTCCTCCTGGTGTTTT
>NW_004955406.1:12025591-12026422 GCF_000276665.1 Chinchilla lanigera | reverse complement strand
ACACCCGGTCATTCATTCATTTAATATTCACGTGGTTCTGAGGACTAAATGCAGGGGCTAGTGCATGCTAGGCAAATGCTCTACCACTGAGCTACATCCCCAAAGTGCCATCCCTCCCTTTTACTTTAAAGTTTACTTTGAAACAGGGTCTTGAAAATTTGCCTAGTCAAGCCTGAAACTTCCAGTCCTCCCACCTCAGTCTCTTACGTAGTTGGGACTGCAAGCATTTACCATGATGTCCAACAGTATTCCTCTTTACCCTAAACTTTTAATCCTTTGACCAATATCTGCTCACCCCTCCAATCCCTATATACACTGATCTTCACCCTTTAGCCCTGGGAAGCAGTATTATATCTTTGATTCTCTGAGTTTGATTATTATTTTTATTATTGTTACTGTTATTATTTGGGCATCATCATGCAGTATTTGTCTTTCTGTGCCTGGTTTATTTCACTAAGAATAATGTCCTCTAGGTTCATCCATATTGCAGATGACAGGATTTGCTTCTGTTTTAAGGCTACCTAATATTTCATTGTATATATAGTTCATATAGATATGTTCTTTATCCATTCATCTGTTGCTGGATATCTAGGCTGACTTCACATTTGGCAGTTGTGACTAATGTTGCAATGTGTAGCTCTTGGACGTACTGATTTAATTCCCTTTTGATATATAACCAGAAATGGGATTGTCGCATCATATGGCCATTCTATTTTTATTTTCTGAATAATTTCTACACCATTTTCTTTTTTTCTTTCTTCCTTCCTTCCTTCCTTTCTTTCTTTCTTTCTTTCTTTCTTTCTTTCTTTCTTTCTTTCTTTCTTTCTTTCT
>NW_004955406.1:12011993-12018276 GCF_000276665.1 Chinchilla lanigera | reverse complement strand
CACTACTGTGTATTTTGGTATAAATGTGGACTGTCACGAGTGTGGTAGGGGCTAAGTGTGCAAGGGCTGCTGGGAGAACAGGCTCGCTAGCGCGTTAAGGTCTGCTATGCGTGTACAGTGGCTGGGGCTGCAAGAGCAGCTAAACAGATGGACAGTGGCTAAGTGGCTGAATAAGAGATGTTTAAGCCAGTCCACGGCTCTGCGTCTCTTCTTTGGGCTGCCCAAATCGCAAGTGAACCTCCCCGTCTGCATGGGTGACAAGACAGGGTGAAGGATTAATGAAGGGAAGGGAGCTAGGGAGCTGAAGGTGGTGATCTGAGAAGGGGAAGCAAAGATTTTCGGTAAGACGTAATTGGTGATGAGATCAGTGATGAGGAGGTCAAGGATCAGAGAGGTCAGTGCATTGCTTGGCTCATATAGTTGGATTATAGGGTCTCTAAGATTGGTGACAATAACTATGACAGAGGGGACAAAGAAACAAGAGCTTCCAGTGCTCAAAGAATGAGGGTGAGTGGTGGGAGGTGGGTGGTTGATTGCAAAATGGAAGGATAGAACGTACTTCCTTTTAGTCTAATGGAATCGTTAAGGAGCTGAACTTTTAAAAGATAGATGATCAGGAACAGCAGGGGAGATTGTGTAGATGGGAGACTGTGTAGAGGGAACTTCTCCTCATGTTTTTTTTTTTTTTTTTCAGTTTTAATTTTTTATTAGTATATGATTGCAGTACCTAATGATTACATTTCTTGTCTGGATATGAGAGACATGGGAAGAAGGGGAGAGGAAGGGGATATACGTGTATGTACCAGTTCCCCAAAATGAATGCAATTATTATGTGTTGAAAACATACTGCTAATAAAAAATAAACTAAAACAAAAAAGCTGATATTTTGTGACAGTAGAATGGATTTTAATATGAAAACAAGGGCCAAAAACACTTTTACTCTCTCCAGGCATTGTGATCTGTTGAATGTGGAAAAAAGAAATCATCTACTTGAGAAAGAGCCAGGTGAAGGATCCTTTTGGGGAGCATATGAACCAGGGAAGCTCAGGAAGTGTTCAAGGACAGAAGATCTTATTGATGGCAACTGTAAATCTCATAGAACATAGTAGCAAGGTCTGTGTGGTTCAGGAAGGGTGGAAGATTGGGCCAATCAGGTCTGTACAGTGTCCTCTGGAAGAAGAGTCCAGTGGTGAAGGACGACCCGGAACTTGGAGTTGGGTGGGTGACTAAGGTAAACAGGGAACGTGAAGCAGATTGCATTGCTTCTGGTGCTCTCCAAGGAGAACATGGGAGATCAGTGCATTTATCGCCTTTTTCGCTGTTTTGGACTCTTACGTAGTTTCTAGTGATAAGGTTGTAGGAGGAGTAATCTCACTGGGATGTCCAGGCAAACAATTCCTACCTTTCAGGCTCCTCCTGGTGTTTTGGTTTATTTTTTTTTTCAGTTTTAATTTTTTATTAGTATATGATTGCAGTACCTCATGATTACATTTCTTGTGGGGAATTGGCATGTGTACATAACACATCTCAATTATTTTTTTCATTCTCTTTCTCTCCCCCCCTTCCATCTTTTGCTTCCCTTCCAATTTGACTTTTTTGTTTGGGGTGGGTATTGGGAATCAAACTCAGGACCTCACACTTGCCAAGCAGGCACTGTACCACTGACCTACATCCCCAGGGGCTCCCTTCCAATTTGAAAAAGATATATCTCTCTACTTCCTATTACCTATTTTTTTATTTTGCTCTTTATTTATATCTTGGTCTCCCCTATAAGAGAAGTCATGTCATGTTTACCTTGTGTGTCTGATTTATTTCACTTAACATTATATCTCAAAGTATATCCATTTTCCTACAAATGTCTCAAGTTTATCTCACTTTATGTCAGAGTAGCACTCCATTGTTTGTAAATACCACATTTGCTTTATTCACGCATCTGTTGGTAGACATATAGGTCACTTCCAAGATTTAGTTGTGTTCTTTATAGCACATGGTATTCTGATACCTCGCCATGTTGATACATCTAACAGGGTGCAGGGACAGTGTCCTGATACAGGTAGAATTTATCTTTGCGTAGGAGATGTTATGGCTTGTGTCTAGATGTCCTCCCAAAGCCTCACGCAGTCGTGGGGGCAGGCTTCTAGAGTTTGTAACTGATACATGATCCAATACTGGGATTATGGGTGTGAGTGCTATGCCTGCCCTAGTGCGGGTAGCCTGCATGCAATGTAAGGGAGGGAAAGAGGCTTGCTCTTGCTGCCCCTCCCTTTTTGCTCTTGTTGCTTTTGCTGTCTTCTTCTGCCATGAACTGTTGCTCTCTGCCATGCCTCCCTGCCTTGGAGCCAGCCAATTATGGACTAAAACCTCCTCAAACTGTGAGCTAAATAAATCTTTCCTTCTTTAACTTTGGGTGTTGGGTATTTTGTCTCAGCAATGAGAGAAGGTAATCAAAATAGGAGATTTACTTACAGCCATGAGAGCTCAAGTATCTGACTTGGAGTTGCAGTAGCTGGTCCACCCACTCCATGGGAGCTGATCTACCTTGCTATTTTACCTAATTTCCCCCTTCTTTGTATTTTTATCTGAAACAAACAGTACTGGATTTTATCTTGTCTTGAAAAATGTAAAATGTTGGCCTTTTGTTTCCCATGAACAACTGGTCAACCCAGATGCCCACTGCTTGCTATTTGTCTGTTGCCCTTTTCCTTGCACCATGCCGCATAACACCTCACAAGAGACTGCAGGCTCATTGCAGGGTCCCCAGTATGAATGAACAAAATACATGTTTAAAATTTATATAGGGGAATTAAAAATGGTGGAGTAAAGGATGCCAGCAAAATACAGCCTCTCCAGGACCTGGAATCAAGGCACCTGGAAAACAACTTAGAAAAGAGAAAAAAGAAGTGGAGCTCCAGAAATCAAGGAAGAGCAAACAGAAAAGCTGGAAACCACAGAGAAACTGGAGAAACTGAAGACAACATATGGAAAAGAAAGAAGCACACTGAATGCTAACCCTGGCCCCCAGGAGAGGGGACGAGCTCCACAAGTACAAGTCCACTATAAGCTTGATTACTCAAAGAAAGTGGCCACCGAAGAATTCTGAAGGAAACCATGAGCCTGTGATACCGACTAATGCAGAGAGAAGCCTGCAGCATCCTCTATGACAGAAAGTGTGCTTTGTAATGGAGTCATTATCCTGCCATGGATGGAGTCTGAGGAAATGGAGCCAATCCACTGTGAACCAAAATCTCTGAAACCATGTACCCAATTAAATCCTCCTTAAAGATGAATTTTCTCAAGAGAGAAAGGAGAGAGAGAGAGAGAGAGAGAGAGAGAGAGAGAGAGAGAGAGACAGAAAGAGAGAGACACAGAGAGACAGAGAGACACAGAGAGATAGAAAGGTGAAGAGAAGAGACAGAACAGAACAGAACAGAACAGAACAGAACAGAACAGAACAGGAGAAAAGAGAAAAAGCAAGCTGCCTTGGCCTTGTCTACTTCCAGTTATGGGACCATAAATGCCTCTAAACAAGGGGCTGTTTCCTATACATTTGTTGATAAATGAGACAAAAAGTTATGAGGAACAGCTGAGTCTACAAATGAAGGTTTAGGCTGGGCATGGTCACTCACGCCTGTAATCCCAGCACTCGGGAGGTTGAGACAGGAGGATCATTTTGAGTTTGAGGCCAGCCTGGGCTACAAAGTGAGCTCAGGGCCAGCCTGAACTGCATAGAGAGACCCTGTCTCAAAAAGACACACACACACACACACACACACACACAAGTTAAATGTACAAAAAAAAGTGAAATGTTCCACTCCACAAAGTATTTTCCCACTCAGGGTGAGTATAGGTATATCTGTAGTAATGGAGGTACTCAGGGATGTATACACATACACACATGTATATCACTGAGTTCCTCAGCCTTTGCTCCAACCCTCGTAAACTGACACAGTCAGTTCTGCAGATTTAAAGCCTATAGCTTATAATTGCTGTTTGTGTGACCACGAAACCAAGTCACTTAATGTTAATAGTATTAAATACAAAAACACACTTAAAGTAAACATAATCTAGTCCATGCAGATAGTAAATAAACACTAATTCCTCTTTCACTGTACTATGGGAAGACAAAATCTATTTTCTAACTGTAGTTTGAAACCCAGTTGAGACATTTGTGGTAGGAAGATAAAAATTTTGAGCAAACGGATGTCAGCAATTAATGTAGGCTGTTTTTTAATAAGCCTGGCTTTTGTGGTAGGGGAGGAGAAAAAAGAACCCTAAACAACAGCAGATTTAATTACTTAGTATAGACAATTTTTTTTTTTTTTAACAGAGTCTCACTATATGTCCAGATGGACCTGGAACTCAGTATGTAGCACAGGCTGGTATCAAATTTATGACCCTCCTTCCTTAGCTTCCCAGGTGCTGGGATTAAAGATGTAAGATGCCATGCCTGGCCTAAGTTTCAGCTCCTCCTTTTTTTTTTTTGGTGCTAAGAATCGAACTCAGGACCTTGCATTTGCCAGGCAGCCACTTGTGCTGCTGAGCTATATCTCCAGCCCAGCCTCAGCTTCTTAAAGTAAGCACCACAGCTATAGGAGGACTCATTCACCTGGGTTCATCAAAAATATATTTTGCTTTCTTTCATTTCTCTCTAGAGAAATTTATGTAAAATCTCATTTCCAATGGTTTCCTTGCTATACAGGGATGGCAGTGCATTTACCTAACATGTGTTACCATAGCTCTTCCACCTGTTCCTTTTTTTTTTTTTTCCTGTTCCCTCCTTTGAGTTGGTGTGACACAGAATACAAAAACATGAGCTCTGGAAACAGCTGGATCTAGATTTGAATCATGGCCACAATACACAGTACTTTTAAGTTATTGAACTTCTTTGGACCACAGTTTTCTCATCTGTAAAAGGGTGGCAATGATACTTATTTAATATGGTTGTTGTAATATTAGTGAGAATGGACATGTAGTTTACTGACTTGTATATATAGGACAATTAATTGCTCAATAAATGGTGGATATTGTGATATCATAGATTTTGAGGAAAAGATATTTAGTAATTGTGGTTTGAATGAGAACACTAGAAGAACTGACTCAACTCAAAATCTCAGCACTTATTTTCTTAGCTGAAGCAAATAGAGACACCAACCCTACCCTTGGTCTGCATGAGTCTAAGAACCTTCTCTCACAAAGCATAACCCCAGTAAACAAAGTATCTGGTGGGAATTCCTTGTCTCTAGGACACCCAAGGCTTGTGGCATAAAGCTTTCTAATTTTAGCACTCGTTTGTGTTTTAACTGGGTTAAGAGGTCCCATCTGGTGGGACTTAGAGTGTGGCTTCTTCCATTTTTTTTAGAAGTCAGTTCTCTACTCTTCACTGATCCTAGAACTTTAGTTCACTGCTTATTAAATCGAAAATGCTTGCTAGTAAGCTTCCTCCGGGACAAATTCCAGTTGAGCTCTCTCAGGTAAATAGCTCACAGGACAAGCAAGGCAGATTTAGGCCCAGCTCTGTTCGCTATTGAACATTGTCTTACTCGTTTATTACCTTGTAACAAAATCTCTTCGAAACAACATAAACTTATTTACAGTTTCTATTGATCTTTCCTTGGCATTTGCCTCTGCGGTCAGGAGTTTATTCTGAACATAGCTTGTTCAGCTTCACGTAGCCCCACAAGTACTGGAGCTTATGTAGAATCAGTAAAGAGCCTCATGAAAATCTGAGTCAATCAATTTTTAATTTAGTCAAAAGTGAAGTGTAAGGCGATGTAGCTTATAGTCTCTTTTAAAGTAACTGTTCCATAATGATTTAACATCATACCTCTCTAAGCCAGTGCGTGATGCCCATAAAAATATATGCACACATATGCTGATACATATGATAATACTATTATCAGGAACTTCTAATTTCTATACTTTCTTACTGTACTTTTTCTTAGTGTAAAAAAAAAGACTTTGAATCAACTGTAGAAAATCAATCAACACTGGTATGTTTATTACGGACAGTACATTAAAGATGAGATTTCAAATCAGTGGTGTAATGACAAGATATCAATAAATGCAACTGAGAAAATGAGTTATTTAGAGAAAGAAAAAACAGGACTGGGGATATATCTCAGCAGTACAAGCACCTGCCTGGCAAGTGCAAGGTCCTGAGTTCAATTCCCGGTACCAAAAAAAAACTCAAAAAATAGAGAAAGAAAAAAGTTAATGCTTATCTCACAGTGTGCTTTACATAAGTTTCAAATTGTTTAGAGGGTAGAACATAAAAATATAGGGA
>NW_004955406.1:12007462-12011648 GCF_000276665.1 Chinchilla lanigera | reverse complement strand
TTAATGTTACCAAAGGACAATGAGCTCCTATAATCATAATAATTTTCAAAAGGTCAAAACAATAGGAATTATGAAACCACAGAAAACAGTGAAACACAAATAGACTATTGCTACACAAACAGGAATCAGGATAATGCAAATCAAAATTACATTCTGTTCTACTCATATATGGGTGAACTGTGGTATAGGAAATTGTAATTATGTAAGTGCCAGTAAAGAAGACTGATAGTAGATGGATTTGGTAAGAGTGGGAGAGGAAGGGTATTGAAAAGAAAAAAGTATATATAGTCAGGGGCAGTTTAGTGATTTCTACAAATATCTATTGCCCTAACAATCACATTTCTAGGAATCTATCTTGTATAATTATTCCTATGTGTTATATATGTATGTAATATTGTATATAATTTTTTGTTTGACTCTGAGCTTTCTGCTTATTTCCAGTTCGCACTAGTTACTAGAGAGTTGCATTTGGATGTCTCAGAAAGATCTCAAAATGTATTTCTCCCTTCCCTTCCTTTCTTAAACTGAATTCTTCATGTTCCCCTGTCAAATGTGATTTTTGCCCTATTTCCTTTCTATCAGAAAATGGTATACATATCCAGTATTTTTTCATTCTAGCAAGCCAAAAGTATTTTGAGTCTTTTTTCACATTATGCATGTAATTCATCACAAAGTTCTATAAACTTGACCTTCAAAACATATATGAAATCTCTCAGTTAATATCTACCTTAACTGTTCACATTTATAAACCAACATCTTTGCCTGCAGTGGGACAATAGCTTTACAACTTGTCTAACTTTTATTTACATTTCTTGAAACATAATATTTGTGCAAGTTTATAGGGTATGGTGTGATAATTCAATACATGTATATAATGTATAATACCCAAATCAGGGCAATAAGTACTTTCATTTTCTCAAACATTAATCATTTCTTTGTATTGGGAACTTTCCTATTTTTCTAGTTATTTTGAAATATGTTGTAGATTGCTATAGGCCACAGTTAACCTTACTGTGCCATAAAAAATCGGAAGTAACTCCTCCTCTCTGACTGTGTCTTGGAGCCCCTTACCAAATTTCTTTCCATCTCCCCTTTCCGTTCCCGGTCTCTAGTTCTATCACCTCAACACCCCCCTGCTACTAGGGACCCAGCTTCCTCTCAGTTCTTATATAAGACAAACTTTTTAGTTTCTATAAATGATATGATGTTTACTATTTTTGTCTGGCTTAGTTCACTGAATGACTTCCAATTTCATTCCAGTTGCTGCAGGTGACAGGATTTTTTTCTTTCTTTCTTTTTTTGGTACCGGGAATTGAACTCCAGACCTCGTGCTTGCCAGGCAGACACATACGCCACTGAGCTACCTCCCTGGCCCAGGATTTTTTTATTACAGCCAAATAATATCCTACTCTACGTATGTACTATGTTTTCCTTATCCATTCATCCACTGACTCCCTCTCTTGGCTGTTTTGAATGATGCAGCAATAAAAATGCACATGCAGGTATCTCTTCGATACATGGCTTATTTTTCCTTGGGCATATAGTAGGATTACTGGATCATGTGATAGTTCAATTTAATTTTTTAAAGAGACTCTCTGTCTTGGTTACTTTTCTCTCATTGCTGGGACAAAATACCTGATGCCCAAAATTAAGGAAGGAAAGGTTTATTTTACTTGCAGTTTGTGGAGGTTTCAGTCCATACTTAGTAGGTTCCAAGGCAGAGTGGCACATGGCAGAGGGCTACAGCTCATGGTGGCAGAACACAGCCAAAGCAACAAGCCAAAAGGGAGGAATTGTGGCAAGCAGCCTCTTCCTCTCCCTTACAGATGCAAACTGTTTACCCCAGGGCTGGTGTAGATCTTACACCCGTAATCAGTCAAACTCTAAAAGCCTGCCCCAGGACTGCATGAGGCTTTGGGGGGACACCCATACACAAACCATAACACTCTCCCTTATTTCATAAAGGTTGTTCTAATTTGCATCCCCACTAACAGTTGATAAGACTTTCGCTTTCTCTGTATCTTTGCTAGCATTTTTTATTTTTTGGTCTTTGTTCTAATAACTATTCGAACTACAAGGTGCTATCTAACTGTGATTTTGGTTTTTATTTCCTGAAGATTAGTGATTTTGAGCATTTGTTCATATAGATATTGGTAATTTTTATGCCTGCTTTCTTTCTTTCTTGCTTGCTTTTTTTCTTTTTCTTTTTTTGTCTTTTTGAGACAGGGTCTCATTATGCAGTTCAGGCTGGCCTTGAGTTCACTTCGTAGGTTAAGCTGGTCTCAAACTTGCAATGATCCTCCTGCCTCAGCCTCCTGAGTGCTGGGATTACAGGCATGCATCACCATGCCCGGCTTTTATGCCTTTTTTCGAAAGAAATGTCTATTCAGATCTTTAGCTCATTTAAAAGTTGTATTATTTAGATTTTTCTGGTGTTGTTTGGAGTTTCGTATATATTCTGGGTATTAATTGCTTGTCCAATGAATAGTTTGTAAATACTTTTTCCCTTTCTGTAGATTTACTCCCCCATTTTTGTGGTACTGGAGATTGAACCCATGTCCTCATGCATGTGGGCATGTACTTGAACATGGAGCCACATCCCTTTTGTTTATTATTTATGTTTTATTTTGAGATAGGTGCTTGCTAAACTACCCATTCTGCCAAATTGCCTCAACTTGGGGACTCTCCTTTCTCAGTAGCTGGGATTACAGGTGTGTGTTACCAGGTCAGAATTTTAGCCCTGAGAATTGTTTCTTTTAACATGAAAATGCTTCTTAGCTTTTGTTTTGAGACAAGGTATCAGTATATGTAGTTCAGGCTGGCCTTGAACTCACTCTGTAGCCCAGGCTGGCCTTGAACTCCAAGTGATCCTCCAGCCTCAGCCTCCTGAGTGCTGGAATTACAGGCTGAATCAATTTAAAACACTGACATTTCATGGTCATTTTGATTTTAGGGAAGAGCCAGAAGTCACAGCGTGCGAGATCCAGTGAATAAGGCGGATGAGGACACTCAGTAATAAATCCACAAGCCTGCCTTCCTTTTGGATGGCAGTTGCAGCAGGACTTACCATAGTTTCAATCATACTTTGTAAAGATATTCATGAAAGAAGACTTCCAGAACTGCTTCAGAAAGTGGCAAGAACGACGGGATAATAAGAGTGTTCAAAGTGAGAGAGAGTGTCTGGAGGGAGATTAATGGCAATGTGCTTCTTATTGTAATAAATTTTTAAAATTTAAACATTCATTGTATATTTGGATCACACCTTGTGTAGTGAGATCTTGTTTCAGAAAAACAAAACCAACCAACCAAACAATAAATATGAAAATGGGCAATATTTGAATAGATAGTCACCAAAGAATATGTACATACTAAATATCTCATGAAAAGAAAATGTGCTCAATACTTTTAATTATTAGGAAAATGTAGATTAAAAATCACACAGAAGTTGAACAAGGTGGTGCATACTTATAATTCCAAAGCTTCAGAGGCTGAGGCAAGAGGATTGTGAGCTGGAGGCCAGCCTGGGTCACACAGCAAGTTCAAGGCCAGCCTGGACTATACAGTGAGATTTTATCTCAAAACAAAACAAAACAAAACAAAACAAAACAAAACAAAACAAAGCAAAAGACCAAAAATGAACATCAAAACACAAAATCACAAGGAAATACCACTGCATACCACAAAACATAGATAACAACAGATTTTGCTGAGGATGTAGAGAAACGGGATGCCTCATACATTTCTGGTGGGAATATAAAATTATGCAGCCCCTCTGCATAATTGGACAGTTTCTTACAAATGTAACAATCTGACAGTTTCTTACAAATGTAACAGGATCTTCCCATAGGACCTAAGAATTGCACTATTAGGAATTTATCCAAAAGAAGCATATGTCTATGCAAGGACTTGTAGATGAGTGTTCATAACAAGCTTGTTCATAAAAGCCAATATCTGGAAACAATCCAAATGTCCATCTACTGGTGAATGGACAAACAGCATGTGTTATATGTGTATCAGAGGGTGATATTCAACAATAAAAACCAGAATAGACTACTCATGCACTCAACATTGATGATCTTCAAAAACACTGTGCTCTATCAAACAAGTCAGACACTATATAGGACATGACTCTATTTGGCTGAAGTTTTTATTTTTAAACTTTTTTTTATTTTTTGGTCCTTTTTTT
>NW_004955406.1:11961227-12007362 GCF_000276665.1 Chinchilla lanigera | reverse complement strand
TTATACAGTTCAGGCTGGCCTTGAGCTCAGTTTGTAGTCCAGGCTGGTCTCGAACTTGGACTTGCAAGGATCCTCCTGCTTCAGTCTCCCAAGTGCTGGGATTACAGCTGTGCTCCACCATGCCTGGCTTTGGCTGAAGTTTTTAGAAAAGGCAAAACTACCTGTTTTCTGTTCCTGCATCAAAATGCCAGAGGCTGGGTATTTTTTTTTAAAGAGTTTATTTAGCTCATGGTCTTAGAGATTCAAAAACATGGTGCCAGCATCTACTTCACTTTAGTGAGGACTTCATGGCAGATGGCATCACAGTGTGGAGGGGGTGTGTAGAAGAGAGAGGACTACATGGTCAGACAGGAAACAAGAGATCAGGCATTGACCAGGCTTGCTTTGTTTATAGCAACCTCTTGTTATTAGAACTAGCTAATTTCCACCAGACCTACCAGGAGACAGCATTAACCCATTCATAGGGGCGGTGCCCTTGTAACTCATTTACTGTGTAGCAGTTCCTATCTCTTACCCTCAAGGCATAAACTTGGGTCCAGTGGACCCATCCCTTATTTTCTACTGTAAAATTGTATTTTAGTGTTATAGTAGCCAGCTGTGCATCTCAGTACCTTTTCCTAAGGGACACAGGAAGCCATCTATGTGTTTGCCCACTTGGTATGATGAACAGCAAGGAGTGTGCCTGTGCACGAAAGTGTCAAAATGCGATCTGGACTCACCCTTATGCTCCGTCTAACTGGTTTTGCATATGTTTACCCGAGTTCATAGAGGGTCCGGTAGACCCACACTACTCCAAGATTTGTTTTTTTAAAAGTAGTTTTCTTTTGATTCTTCTGATAGAAGTAGCTGAATCAAATACAATGGCACATGAAGAACCAGCTTTACAAATTTTGGGGGTGATCAAAAGTGCATCATCAGATTACTCATGCATGGATGACAAAGATGATCCATTATGGTAAAATACATGCTTTCGTAGCAGAAGAGTGGTGTGGGTGGTCGATGATGAAGACTTTGACACTGGTCATGTGAGTCAAAGTTCCTGTGACAGTGAAATGGAGCAAAATTGACTGATACAGACTCAGGGAATGCAGACCTCCTTGATTCACATGATAAAGGAAACAGCAATGTCAGTACATATTTGACTCGTCAAAATGTTGTGAAGTGGCCGCACAGCCTAATGGAATGATCCAGTGCTAGAACTAGGACTCTGTAGGAGTGAAACATACAGGAAAGAATGCCAGCACTATCATTCTGGAAATTGTAGCAGATGAAAATGCTACAAGATGCTGTGAAATACACAAAGGCTGAAATGCAAGTCAAATGTTCTATATGGACCAATACCTATATTCAAAAATTTATTTATTATGACACCTCGCTGGCTGGAAGATGCAGCCACAGCCACAAACACACTCAGCCACCTTATCTTTGAGAAAACAGCCAAACATGAGCACTGGAAGAAAAATAGCTTCTTTAATAAATGGTGCTGGAAAAACTGGCTTCCCACATGTTAAAGACTAAAACTAGACCAATGTCTATCACCATGCACCAAACTAAAGTCAAAATGGATCAAAGATCTAAATATTAAAACAGAAACACTAAATCTACTGGGAGAGAAAGTAGGGAGAAACCTTGAAGACATAGGTGTAGGCAGAGTTCATGATCAAAAACCAAACTGCACAGGAATTACTTCAAAGAATCAGCCACTGGGATCTCATCTTATTGAAAAGTTTTTGTACAGAAAAAGAAATCACCAATAACGTAAAAAGAAAACTCATGAAATTGGTAAAAATTTTAGCCAACTCTCCCTCAGACAAAAGACTCCTATCTAGAACATATAAAGAATTTTAAAAAATCTGGCCCCCAAAATTCAAAGACCCAATCCAAAAATGAGCATCTGAGATGAATACACACTTCTCAGATGAAGAAATACAAATGGCAAATAAATATATGAGAAAATGTTCAATATCATTAGTCATTCAAGAAATGCAAATTAAAACAACGCTGAGATTCTGTCTCACCCCAGAAAGAAGGGCTTTCATCAAGAAATCTACCAATAATAAATGCTGGAGGGGCTGTGGGGGAAAAGAAACCCTTCGCCACTGTGGAAATCAGTCTGGAGATTCCTCAGTAAACTAGGATTAGAGGTCCCATTCAACCCAGCTATTCCCCTCCTGGGTATTTTTCCTGAAGAACTGAAAACATCATACCACAGCGATATATGTGCACCCATGTTTATAGCAGTGCAATTTGTGATAGCTAGATCTTGGAAACAACCCAAAATATGGAAAAAAAAATTATGCCGTTGGGGATGCAGACTTATTATTTCATTTACACATTTATCCTGGACTCAGCCATCAGGTCTTTATTCCTATAGTAATAAACTGAATGTTGTAAACAGACCTGTTGCTCTCATCTCCCAAACTATCGCGATGTGGCATTCAGCGATTGGTTTACTGGTTTTCAACTGATGTTACATTTGCTAACAGAGCACAAGTTGACCAGCACAGGAACTGTACACAGGAACAAAGCAGGGATTGCAAATGAAATGTTGCAATTTCAGTTCAAGAGAATTGTATAGCACAGTCTTTAAATTTCAAAAAGATAGAAGATTTGCCTAGTATATGGCAAAGAAAAGCAAACTGGTATTGCTAATGTTACCATTTCACCATGATGGAAATATTGCTAGGGAAACCTTGACAAAACGGAAGCCTGAGATGGAAACTTTCATAAACAAAACCAAACATGGAGTAGATGTTGATGATAAGTTATGCAGCACCTATGATGTCACTTGAAACATGGAGAATTGCCCAATAGTTGTGTTTTACTCAATCCTAAATATGTGTGGCATAAATAGTTTGATAGTTTACAAAGATAATAACAAGAGCAAAATATTATGGAGAAATTTTCTTAGATGATTTGGACTGGTGCTCATAAGAGATGATTTACAGCAGAGGAAAAACAAATGTTTCAGCCCAGAGAACTATGCAAAAAAATTATGGAGCACACTGGTGAGATGACAGGTGAACAAGCAGACACAGCATCATAAAGACTTATATAACAGCAGGAAACAAAAATGATGTCACCTGCACCCTACAAGAAAGTACAGGAAAAGGAAAAATGCATACTAACAGTGTAAGTGATACTTGTGTGTGGAACATACAACTGTCATGTGTAAAGACTGCCTTGGGGTCGTGAGTTCGGTTCCCAGTACCAGAGAAAAACCAAAAAAAAAAAAAAAAAAAAAAAAAAAAAAAAAAGAAAAGACTGCCTTGGGTGCAATAATTGAGGCAAAGCTTATTTGTGTGGTAGGCTTTTGCTGGTGTTTACACTGTAGTTTACACTGTAAATTAGGTCCCTGTCATTTTTTCTCATAATCTATATTTTTGATATTATCCTTTCTGTTTTGTAAGCAAGTAGACAGTTGATGTGAAAATGTTGATGTCTGGTCTAAGTGTTCATTACATATTTGAAATAGTATTTTACTGACATCTTGTTCCCCTGCTAATCACATGTTGTACAACACAGTAGGAAGCTCCTGGCAAAATAGGAAGAGAAGAGAGGTGACAAGACTGCCACATAGGAAAGAAAGCTAAGCACATGTGCTATCAGTGCAAGCAAGACATGTGCCTGGAACATGCAGTTGTCATGTGTAAAGACTCCCTTGGGTGTGACAGTTGAAGCAAAGCTTATTTTTGTGGTAGAGTTCCATTGGTATTTTCATTGTAGTTCATACAGGTATTTATTTCTGATGCTATCTTTTACATTTTGTAAGCAAGTATACAGCTAATGTGAAAATGTTGATGTCTATTCTAAATGCACCATACTTATTAAGAATTTAGTAGTTTATTTTGCTCATATTTTATGTTCCTCTTAATTACACACACACTATATAATATAATAAGAGCCACCTGACAAAACAGTAAGGACACAGATGTCAAATTTATCCTACCAAAAGGCCAAGAAAGCAAAACAAATGTGCTGTCATAGTAAGTGATATGTGTGTATGGAATATGCTGTTGTCATGTGTGTTGGTTGCCTTAGGTGTGACAACTGAAATAAAGACTTCATCTTGTAGAATGCTATTGGCATTTTCATTGTAGTTCATAAGGGAATTTTTTCTGATGTTCTTTTTTAGACTTTGTACACCAAAAACAAGTCACTGTTGAAAATTTTGATGCTTTTTTATATAAACACTCAATAAATATTAAAAACTATATTTGTGATGTTTTTTCTTGTTAGGTACTTATTGCTTAATATAATGAAACTCATAAAATTATAATTAATAATTAATCAATAGAAATACTCTAAAGAATAAGCTGGGGTCTGAGAGACCCATGTTTATGGGCCTTGATGACAAAATCTTATGCTCCAAGGGCTCCAGGCTCCACCACCCCAGGACACCCATCCCAGGGACCAAATATGCAGCATGTAAACTTCTGTAGGATGAATCACATCCAAACCATAGCATGTGGAGACAGAAATCAGATTAGTAGTTGCCTTGGGCGGAGGGGTGATTTTTTTTTGGTGATTGTAGTGATGGTTGACAACTATATACTTAAAAAAACTTATCAAACTGTATGCTTAAAAGGTGTGAATTGCATGGCACATCAATTATATTTCAATAGGGTTGTTTAAAAAAATCCCTTTGTAATACTTCAAAAATTTTAGACACATGGCTCAAACAACACCACATTTTTGTTTAAGATACCTATCTTAGGTAAAAATCAGAAATCTTTACGATATCCTGTCAGGTCTTGATTTTTTTGGCTTCTTTGGCTTTGACATCTGAGAATTCTCCCTGTCAATCTCCTTGTTCCCTCTCTTTTGCCCCAGGGATGTCTTACCTATGGGTCCTACCTGGAGTACTCTCAATCTTCCACGCTACCTGAAAAGCTATTACTAATTATTTTTGCATCAATCTAAATTTCAGTTCCTGTATGAACTACAATGAAAATACCAGTGGAACTCTCCCACAAGGTAGAGTCAAGGACAAGGTTGTGTCCTTGACACAAACCTTCAGAGTTTAAATTAGGTCACTGTCACTATTTCTCATAATCTATAATTATATATTTATTTTGTGATGGTTTGTTTAATTTCCTTTTTTTTTTTTTTTTTTTTTTTGAGACAGGTCTCACTATGTAGTTCAGGCTGGCCTTGAGTTCACTTTGTAGCCCAGGCTGTCCTCGAACTTGCAATGGTCCTCCTACCTCAGTCTCCTGAGTGCTGGAATTACAGGCGTGTGCCACCACATGTGGCTAATTTCCACTTTATACTTGAATGTAAACTCTATGAGAGCAAGGACCACGTCTATTTTATATATTAATTTCCCATAAATATTCTCCAATATTTAATTGGGTAATATATAATAAACACGTTGATTCGTTTAATCACCCAGAATTACTACATGCTGCAATGTACACTGCTAAAGTTAAAATGAAAATACTTCATTGAGGTGCTATTCTTTTTTTTTTTCACCAGTTGAGCAGTTGGTAACATGAGCTCAGGGAATTTTCGAGGCTAACAGTATTACAGGCAAGCATTATGGGATAAGAATTTGGGTTCTCACGGTTGTCTAAAGGTTTCCATATATGCTGGCAGAATTGATTTTTGTCAAATTGTGAAGAAACACTCCCTCAGTTGACCACAGATCTATAGGGAGCCAAATGCTTGACAGAAGCCCACTTGAGTGGAATAATATTAAGGGAAGGTTTCTAAAGCATACATCGCCCCACTAGAACATCCAGTGCCTGCTTGCTTTCCCTGGGCTATTTTGGTCCCTCCTAGAATTGCTTTTTGTGACTTGTGCCATCAGTTAGTAAAAAGCACAGCATGATATGACATACTGCTGTAGCGAATTAATTGTCACACCCAGTGCTCTGTTTATGAGAAGAACCCACTATCTCTCAAGAAATCCTTACTTGTGTATCCAGCTGTCAGCTGGGCATCTCCACCCAGATGCAGTACCAGGAATGAGAGTAAGTAAGACGACCGGGTTTAACATTAGTCATGGAATCCTCTTCTATCAGTTAGTAGAAATGAGTGAGTTACAAACTGCTAGCACCATGTCATTCTACCCAATAAAATATTAGCGAGTACCCCAAAACAGAAAACACAAAAAAGTGGAAGTGCAGGTCAGCCTGAAGGAAGCCAGGTTTTAGTTTTTCCTCCCATTTAAGTCTCCCTGATCCCCCCCGGCATGGTGCCTGAGATAACAGGGAGGTTAAGAACCACTGGTCTAAGTCAGTTCTTCCACTTGGAGCTGGTGTGTGCCCCATGAGGAAACAGCTACATGACTCATTCAGAGTTGACATTTATAGCAGGTAGAGAGACCCTCTTTGCAACCCCCGTCTTTAGTTTGTATGTGGACTCTGGATGTATCTAGGACCCAAAATAATACACAAGTGGACTAATAAGGGAAAAACAGGGCCAGCGTGGTGGAGCACACCTGTAATCCCAGCACTCGGGAGGCTGAGGCAGGAGGATTGTTGTGAGTTCGAGGCCAGCCTGGGCTACAAAGTGAGCTCAAGTTCGGCCTGACCCGCACAGTGAGACCCTGTCTCAAAAAGACATAAAAGAAAGGGAAAAACATACACATTTTATTAATTTACGTATAATTTACATATACATAGGGACATTTGTAACAGAATAATGTCTGAGGAAATCACCCAAGTATGATGCTTTTATGCTTTTTAGACAAAGAACCATGAAACTATGAAGAAATGACGGGACGGATAGATCTCTGAACTAGGGTAGTAAGTTCGCAGGCTCTTATTATGTGATAAAGGAGGGGTAGAAACTAGTGGAAAATAAGTGTTTCTCCAAATGACTTCATGTATCCAGATTCTCTGTAGGCCTAGTTACCAGTCTCTGGTGATCAAGTGTATTTTCTTGCCTTGGTGTATGAAGGCCATTACTCCTTAAATAGTCTTCATGCTTCCTGTAGGAAACGACAGGCCAAATGGCTCTGTTTTGAAATATCATTTCCTTACATGATTTCATTTTAAATTAATCAGTATATCAAGTTGGCATAATTTGAGATGCCACATCCTTAGCTCCTTCCCATTAGCCCTCAGAAAGATGTAGCGGATAATTCCCCCGAGTACATAGTGGAATATTTATACGGCTGACAGTAACTGGACAGGAAGTCACTGGAGTTGACCACTGCACATAAGCAGAACCAGTCAGTGCTCCACGAAGATTCACCAAATGTGCTTCCTGGTGCACCCCTCAGTCTTGTCTCCAGGATAGTGTTTTTAGAAGTGTCTTTAAAAATTAGCTCAGGAAAGGGCGCTGTTGGGCAGTGTTCATGTGTTGTGGGTAACCCTAATTTCTTTTGTCCTTGTTTGGTTTTGGGGATTTAATTTTTTTTTTTTGGTTTTTGGTTTTTGGTTTTTTTCCGATACCAGGAATCGAACTCATGACTTCACGCTTGCCAGGCAAGCGCTGTGCCGCTGAGCTAAATCCCCAGCCCTGGTTTTGGGGATTAAACCCAGGGCCTTGTTCATACTAAGCACATTCACCACCACAGAGTTACAGTCCCAGCTCTAGAGCTGTCCATGTGTTCATATCACTAAAGTTTGGGCAGCCCTGGGTACTGGGCAAAGTGCTTCTGTACAGCTTGGGGAAGGAGAAGCATATGGAAGCGGAGCCCAGGACTGACCTAATTTCTAGGCAGTCTTCGGATGTATCTCAATAATTAACACAAATACTGTGTTATACTTTCTAAAGGAGCCACATTTATTTTAATATTGAAACATTTTACATGTTTCAACTTGGCATTTAAATGATCAGTATCTTACATCTCACACCATCCCACTTACACTGACCTAATCTCTCGAAACACTGATGCTTCTGAGAGGTGCATGTTCTTATTATGGTCACTAGTGCTCTGCATCTTAACTAAGTCCAGCGATGACCCTCCCCCTTGCTGTATCACTTGCCCTTATCCTTGGGGAGTATATTCCAAAATGCTCCTTAGATGCCTGAAACCATGAAGGCACCAAACTCTCTATGAGTTCAGGTGTCGCTGTCCCAGAGGTATCTGTTTTTTTTTTTTCTGGTACCGGGTATCGAACTCACAATCTCGCGCTTGCCAGATAGGCGCTGTGCCACTGAGCTAAATCCCCAGCCCCTAGAGGGATCTGTGTTAGGATCCCTCAGCCCCCATACCAAAATCTATGGATGCTGTAGTCCTTGGTAATAAAATGGAGTTGCATTTGCTTATATCCTAGGCACATCTTCCTGTATATTGTAAATCATTAGATTACTTACAAAAGAGTGCAAATGGTTATAAATTGTTCTATTATTTGGAGAATAATGACAAGGAAAAAGGTCTGTATGCATTTAGCACAGACAGTATTTTTCCTGAAATTTTTTCTTTTCCTTTTTTAGTGTAGAATATAGAACAGAGATACTAATTTTGGGGAAACGGTGTGTGCTTCTAACATGTGTTTTTAGAAGTGTTTTTAGAAGTGTCTTTAGAAGTGTTTGATCATTTTCAATCCCTGTACCCTCCTCTCCCTTCCCTCCCCCTCCTACTGGTTCTCTTCCTCCTTTCTAAGAGTCTACCTTCTAGTTTCTTATCATCTGTCCTTTATTTTATTCGTTCATTTATTTATATTTTAGGTGTCTCCTATAAGAGAAGATAGGCAGTATTTAACTTTCTGAGTTTGGCTTATTTCACATAGCAGGTTGGTTTCGAACTCTGCATTTTTATACAAATAGCACGATTTCCTTTTTCTGTGCAGCTGATATGTCACATTTTCTTTATCCGCTCATCCATTGGCAGCCATCTAGGCTGTTTCCAGACCTTAGCTACTGTGAGTAGCACTGCTATAAAAATGAGTATTCATGAGAAACTATAGCTTGATGTCCTTCATTTTTTTTTTTTTTAAATATACCCGGGAGGGGTATAGCTGGGTCAAATGGTATTTCTATTTTTAGTGCTTTGATCCACAGTGGATCCATGATACCATGGATGTGGAGCCTGCAGACAGGAAAAACAGTACTTTTAAAAAATATACATATTACCTGTGACAAAGTTTAATTTATAAGTGAGACACTGGAAGAGATTAATAACAAATAATAACAACAACTACAACAGTATGCTCTAATAAAACTTATTTAAAATTTATGAATTTTTTTCTGAGGTTTTTCACTTAATATTTTCAGATTACTGTCTGTACATAACTAAAATATGGCTGGGCGTGGTGGTGCACACCTATAATTCCAGCACTTGGGAGGCAGAGGCAGGAGGATCGTTGTGAATTCAAGACCAGCCTGGGCTACAAAGTGAGCTCAAGACCAGCCTGAACTGCAGAGGGAGACCCTCTGTCAAAAAAAAAAAAAAAAAAAAAAAAAAAAGGAAAGTGCAGCTCTGGACAAGGCATACCACTGTACCCCAGTGTCTCTCCCCTGGGAGCCTTTGACAAAACTGAGCACATGCAACCTCCAGAAGGACTTTCTCCTCTGGTTCCCTCCCTGTGCTGCTGACTATCTTCTTATCTCTCCTGTGAACCCTGATCTCTTCCCTTCTCTCTTGTCCTCTGTTACTTCTCCTCCCTTTCCATTTTTCTAACTCTTCGCAGTTATTTTGCCCAGTTTTGTATTCAAATATTTTTATTTGCAAGTGGTTCCCAATTTACATCTCCAGTTCTGACTTTCTCCTCCTGATTTCTGGACTCCTATATGAGCCTACACGGTAGTTGTAATAGGCCACCTAAACTTCTTCTGTCCAAAACAGAACTCCAGGGTGCCTTTCGTTCATGGTGATGGATTCTCAGTGAGTCCCTACAGCCTGAGTCTTCAGTGTGCTGGGGAAGAATGTATTATCTCCTTGATATTTTATACTCCTTGTTCATTTGTCCTTCTAAAAGTTCTCCTATCCAAATCCTAGCACTTGGGAGGCTGAGACAGGAGGACCACTGAGAGTTCTAGGCCAGCCTGGGCTGTAAAGTGAGTTCAAAGCCAGCCTGAACTACACAGTGAAACCCCATCTCAAAAAAGACAAAAGGAAATAAAAATAAAAGTTCTCATATCAAGATGTTCAATTTTCTAGATGGAGTTTCTAGTTTTCTTAGACTTTTTATCGTTCATCATTTTATCTTTTGTCCCACTGTCAGTGAGAATTCCTCAACTTTTCTTTCATTTCCTTTTTCATTTTCTGCAAGCTCTTATTCTCTTGTTCCTTTTACAGGAGTGTTCATATTTTATGGGTGCAGTACTGCTTTGTCTTCCAGAGGACATGGGTTATAGTTCTCTTGATGCTATGCACTATTTTTACTTGGTGGTACTTCAAGGGTTATTGAGAGAGACTCAGTTCTTCCCCCTCATTTAGAGGCCTCTACTATTTTACTTGGAGTTTATTTTATTAGTGTGTGTTTGCCTTACAGTCATCTTGGGGGGTACATGTACATAATTCAACTTGTTTCTTTTTAAATCCCTTTCCTCTTCCTTCCATCTCCCTCCCTTCTCCTCCAATTTACCTTTCCACATTTTCATTTGTTGATATCATAAATCTTAGCTCATGCTTATGGCCTATAATATTTCCATTCACTGAGGTTATTGGGTTCCTGTAGTTGGCATACCTTTATTCTGTTTATTTTCCTTTCTCTTCCCCTGCTTACCTTTTCTTCCTTTTGGGGGCCCCTTTTCTGTTTTTGCTTATTATGATTTTTGCTGTGGCCAGGGGATCATTACATCTGTTATTTTGGACTACTGTTCACCTGCAATAGTTTTGGAAATCAATGGACAGTGGCTAATGGAGGCCAGATTGGCTGGTACAAGTGTCTAAGCTCAAATGAACTGTCATGTGTAATGTGGGTATATTTCTGCATCTCTCCTACTGAGCGAAAGGCAGGTGCTGTGATTACTATTCCCGAGGGGACTAGACAATGGGCTTGAACACTTACACTAAAGATAATTTGGAAAGTCAGTATGTTAGAACATGTATGGGTAAGGGTAGTTCAAGAAGATAAAGAGCTTTTGAACTTCATTTATTTTCTCCTGTTAGTATACATATTATTATTAAGTTAGAATACTATATCTGAAGGGTTTCTGAAAAACAATTTTTTCCTTCACTTGAAGGGTTTCCTTTTGAGGAGATAAACCTTTCGGAAGTTGCATAATGGAAGTGCCTAATTATATTGCTGAGCTTTGAACGCATGCTAATATTGAGCAAGAGACTTTTACAGTTGGTTTATTTTTAATTTTCTCAAATGACCTTGTGGGATTTGGTTTGCCCCCAGTGCTTCTTAATATTGCATTATTTCATCTAAATGATAGTTTCATATTAAAATAAATGAATTTTATAAGTGACAGAAGATTAAATTATTATAATAATACTTAGAAAATGTTATGGGCTTATGGGTCATCCTTGCAGAAGATTGAACCCAGGGTATCACCTGCTAGGGCCATGCTGCATGACCGAGCTACCTCCCCAGTTATGTATTTTACATTTTTCAGTCCTTTTTCTTTTTTTTTTTTAGGTACTGGGAATTGAACTCATGACCTTGTGCTTGCCAGGCAGGCATTTGTGCCGCTGAGCTATTTCTCCAGCTATGTATTACATTTTTAACCAGGGAAGCAGAAAGACTCATCACTGTTTTAAGAGAAACTGCTTCAGCTTCTGTTTGAAACATGGTCCCTTATTAATGCCTCAGATCTGGCCCAGACTGGATTTTCCAATTGTCCCCACCTTTACTCCAAGAATTGAACAGCTCTACCCCAACAACTGAGAACTGAGGTCAGCCTCCTGTAATTGGTTGGTGTTTCCCTGTCAGCAAGACCTGATGAGAAATGGTTAGTTAGGGCTGAGTTGAATTTTTCTAGGTGAAATTTATTTCCCTATTATTAGGATTAGAGGATTCCTGAAATTGTATCCTAAACTGCATTTCAAATTTAGATTAGCAATATAGCCTGCAGGTCAAAGTTTACTTATACTTTTGCTAAATGGTTTAAAATCCAAAAATCTTCCAGAAAGAATTTCTTTTTGTCTTGTTGAGACAGGGTCTTGCTCTGCAGTTCAGGCTGGCCTTGAGCTCACTTTGTAGCCCAGGCTGGTCTCAAACTTGCAATGATTCTCCTGCCTCAGGCTCCTGAATGCTGGGATTACAAGCGTGTGCCGCCACACCTGGCTCCAAAAAGAATTTTATAGCAGCAGATGGAATAGTAAAAAAAAAAAAAAAAAAAAAATTCATGAAGGTGGTGATTCACCTTTACCTTTATACTCATGTAACTTGTATTTATACTTAATAGACTTTTCATATTCATTGTTTTTATAAATCTTTGTTGTTTTTGTGATGCTAGAGCTTGAACCTTGGCCTTTGTGTGTATTAGGCTTTTGTACTGCTCCACTGAGCTACATCTTCAGCCTGTTTAAACTTCTGACATCTTTTCTCCCAGATTTGTATCAGTTAAAGCATATTGCAAAGGGAACTATGAATAGGGAGACTTCTTAGGTTCTTAATTAATAATAATATTTCCTACTTTTGAATCAATTACATATTTTAAATTCTACTCAGGAAAAAAATTATCTTTATAAAGGAGAGATGCTCATTCTGACTATGGGAAAATATTTCTAGTTATGAAAGAAAATTATTTCTCCAGAAGAGTTTGGCCATCTGCACTTGGGCAGAAGGAATAATGTATCAGTAATGGTATGAAACATGAAAAAGAAAACAAAATTGGTAAGTGGACCCAAGAGCCAAAGTAGACCTTGGAGAACTGTCTTCATTACAGAGGCCTACTTTTGCAGCACCAGTATGTGCAGTAACTGGCACTGGAATGTCTATTTCCCAGTAGACCTCAGCCTTGAAGGATGAAGTGACATTTAGTCCCTGTAAGTCAGATGACTCCATTGAGGAAATTTGTCCCTGTGTTGTGGTCTTCATGCATCAGAAAATGTTTTACTTCTAGCTGGGAGTCCTGGTACATGCCTGTAACCCCAGCACTCAGGAGGCTAAGTGGGAAGGGTGGCAAGTTCAAGGCCAGCCTGGGTTCACAGTGAGACTTGTGAAAAAGTTTTACTTTCAAATAGGACTGATTTGGGCAAATTTTTTTCAGGAGAGTTTGCGGGCAGGCTGAGTCTCAGTGAAAAATTAGAGGAAAAGTAGCCTTGTAGAATTTGGAGGAGACAAAGTCCAGTTCCACACACCCACCCACTCATCTACCTGTTTATTCACAATTGCTTGGTTGCATAATTATTTGTTGAGCCCCATCTTTATATATTGAGCTATGTTCTGGGGATGAGATGGAGAGAAAGACAGATATGGTCTCTGTCTTCATGACATTCATGACCATGCTTATGATAAAGGTTAAGTAATTAATAGTTATGAATTTTAAAAAGGGTTTTGCAGCAAAGGTACAGAAGGGCATGAGAAAAAATAATGGGACACGTGGCCTGGTCTGGGAACGAGGGTAGCTCTCACAATGAAGTGGTTTTTTAGTTGAGATCTGAAACAGGAAGACTAGTTCCAGTTCTTTTTTGTTTTTTTTTGTACCGGGAATTAAACTCAGGACCTTGCACTTGCCAGGCAGGCTCTGTGCCACTGAGCCATATCCCCAGTCCCTAGAGGAAGCATAGTTAGGTGGGGAATGTGAGAGAAGCAGCTGGTGGAAGATGACTGTGTGTAGGTGTCTCTTTCCAACTGTGTCCAGGTTGGTAAACTGAAATCAACCATGATGAGGGTTTCTAGAGTATGACAAATCTGTAACTAAAAAACAAGGCTTTCTTTTGGAAGGTTACCTGTTAAACACTTTAACAGGTGTTAGAGCGCCCCCCTCTGCTGAGAAAGTGATGGTCCCTAAGCACCTACTAGGGCCCAGGCACATGTTGAACACTGGATGTATTACTTCATTTAATCCTCACAATACCTGTGGGGCCAAAAACATTTACCTTCGTTTCATGGACATAGATTGAGACTTAGAAAAAGAGTGAGCCCAGGTTATTAAGTTAGCAAATGGAAGCCAAGCATGGTGGTCCATGTTTGTAATCCTAGCACTTGAGAGGCTGAGGCAAGAGGATCACCCAGAGTTCGAGGCCAGACTGGGCTACATAGTGAGTTCAAGGCCAGCCTGAACTATGTAGCAAGAACATGTCTCAACAAAAGAAAACAAAACAGAACAACAACAACAACAACAAAACGAAAAGAAGAGAAAATGTACAAAGTCCTACTTGAACCCAGGTGTCTGCTGTAGTCCATGCCCTTTTCTCGGCATCAAGCTGCCTGTGACTTTGAAGCAGTCATAGGCACCAAGCAAATGCTTTCCCCCAGGTAGATTAGTCTATTTTCTGTTGCTATGACAACATGCCTGCGGTTGGGTATCTAAAGAAAAGAGATTTATTTAGCTCACACTTTCAGAGGCCAAAGGTCCATGGAGCACAGCGCTGTCTTTGGTCAGTGGGCATCGTGATGAGGGGAGTGTGGAAATGTGTGCAGGAGGAAGGAGGGCACACGGTGGGACTGAAAGCCCGAGAGCAGGGCCGGGCCAGTCTTGCTCCTCTATAGTAAGCAAGGTCTTTTGAAAACTACACTAATTCCTTTGGAGGCCAGCGCCCCAGTGACCTGATTATTTCCCACCAGGCCCCACTTCTTAAAGATTCCATCGCTTCTCACCTTGAGACTCTGGGGATCCAGCTTCCAGTGCCTTGACCTTTGGGGGACACACTAAAGCCATTGCCAAGCCACAGCACCAGATTGACTGACTGAAAAATACTTTATTGCATGAGTCCTTGTAAAGGTTTAGTGAATTCTAGAGCATGAAAGTATAATTTTCCAAAGTTTAAAAACATACCTTTTCTTGCAAACAGAGTGAACATATCAAGACTTTATGGGCCAGGGATATAGCTCAGAGGCACAGCGCCTGCCTTGCAAATGCAAGGTGCTGAGTTCGATTCCAGGTACAAAACAAAACAAAACAAAGCCAAACCACTTTAAGCATCTCACTAATTAATAAGCAAGATAGTGAGATGATAAAGCTTGTTTGGAGAGCATATAAAGATTTATAAACGATTTAATAAAGGAAGAATAAATTTCTATTAGAAAGTAAACTGATTAACGCCTAATAGAATAAATCACAATTTTTTTTTATCTTTTTGAGACAGGGTCTCACTATGCAGTTCAGGCTGGCCTTATAAATCACAAATTTTGAGATACAGCTCATATTATATTTTTATTGGACATATACAAGTCAATATAACTTCACAAAGCCTCAGTCCCTGATTAATAGTAAATAAAAAATCAGAAAATGGTGACTTTTCCTAAAAAATGAAATAATCCTTGGGAGAATGGTCAAGCAATGGCATTGTTTCATGTTTTGTATTATGGTTCTAAGAAGCATAAGCAGGTATTCGAAGACAACCATATGCAACATAACAACCACTGTTGAATTCCTACCATCTTGTTTGGTGAAGCTCTGTACCATTTATAATTTTTTTGTTTTTATTTTTTATTCTCTTTAATGGTTTGATCAGTTTTGCATTCTGACCTCTTGTAATCTGACGAACTTCAATGAAGATAAAAATATGTAATATAACAACCATTGTTAATCTTTGTTATTTTGTTCTGAAACCCTGTATCATCCTTATTGTTTTTGCTTTCTTTTGTTTTTGACTATGTTGTTGGCATTTTGCTATTGTCCTTTTTAAAAAATTCTCTTTAAAATAAAAAAAGAAGCATAAGCAGGGGACTGCTGTCCTAACCTGCAATACCCGTGATGCCCTAACTTAGGGTGTGTACAGCACTAAATGTAGTTACATAAAGGGAGTCTGAAGTGAAGATCTGCTCCAGTTTGAATCCTGGTTCCAGCCTTTAGTAGCTGTGTGACCTCGGACACATTAAATAACCCTTGCGGCTCAATTTTCTGTTCTGTAAAATGAAGTTATAGTAATAATGCTTATAGGTTGTTGTGAGGATTAAGGGAGTCGTGTGTAAAGTGCTTAGAACAATGTTTGGCACACGGTGAGAACTGTATATGGTGGGTATCATTTGGAAACTCTGTTAAAATGTGGTTTTTAGGTCTCCCAGGGCAGAAGGTCAGGGCTCTACATTTTAAACCACCCACCCAGTTGTCACATTCTCACTATGTCAGGCAACACTGACTTTGGAAAGCAAGAAAGGGAAGGCGCCTGCACCCAGGAGGGGGAATGGCAGAGCAGGAGACCCACTGATATGGGGGAAGGGCATAGATGGGGGAAATGTGGGGACCAGGCACACAGGACTCATCATGAAAGGGATTTTAGAGGGAATTGGGAATTCAGGAAATGCTCAGGGACCTCATCGGCAAGAGTGAACTCTTCTTTTCCTTCTCAGCAATACCATATCAGTGATACCTAAGGACAAGCGTGGACATTTTCTCAGAACAGGTGACGTGGGATCACACTCTCCAGACACTGGATAATCATTTGGAAACATACCAAGCACACTTCTCAGATGGTCAGTGGAAGAGAACCAAACTTGCTGTGGATAAGTGAGGGTTGTCCACACTGAAAATTACGTCCTAACATTAAAAAAAAAGAAAATGGAAAAAATTTAATACCAGATTTAGTTAAGACATAGAACATGTAAAAGGGCATTTTACACACGTGTGTGCACACACATGTAATAGACACACAGTAGAAGGACATGAACAGACAGCTGGAGAAAAATTTAGCTCAGAAGAGCAAAGCAAGGAAGTCTATCTAATTCCTGGGCTATCCAGTGGCAGACAGTAATAACATCAGTGTAACAGTACAGTGTGGTAAAACTTTGTGGATAATTTGACCATGAGAAGAGTTTATGAAATTTTCTTCCCTAATTTCATAGTCATGATCACTTGGACTCCATTAATGGGGGAAGAGCTCCTGATCCTATGAAAGGATACCCAGAGGCAGAGGAGATGGATGAATAGAAATCTTGGATGGAGATAGAATAAAGGAGTAAAAAAGACAGTGATAGACCACACTGATCCCAGGGTCACCACAAGAAGGGGTACTTATGAATACAAATTCTTTGAGTAAGTACGGTGCATTGAAGCATTTACATGGAGCAACAGATAATTTCAGGGAATATAAAGATTATAAAGACAGTGATGTAGAAACTAAGTGTTCTTAGGTTTCAGTATTGGTGGTACTTATAAAGAGATGTATATCCGAGTAATTCACATGATAGGTTTATGACCCACTAGTACTTTTTTACATGGCCTCTATGTTTGAGAAGAAAGTTATTTTCCCTATGCCGGCCTTACACATGAAGCATTATTTCTGGTGGAGTTCGTATCTTTGGTTGATCAGTTACCGGTATGTTTGTTGTTGCTGCAGAGTAATGTTTCACTAAGGGTAAGTCAGCTAAGGCACTGACCAGTACACATTGGGGCCATTTTCTAACCATTGTGGATTCCATAAAGGGATCTATATTGATTAGGAAGTCAACCAGATGGAAAGGCTTTTGGAATGCTTCTTTAGAATATATAAATGTTGTGGAAATCAAGATTAAAAACTGTCACTTGTAGGAAGTAGGTAGATCTTCTAAGTCCTTGTCTCAAAAATGATATATTATTCATTCATTTACTTCTTCCTTTAATAAATGCTTAGGGGTTGCCCTGTTTCTGACACTGTTAGGAACCTAACTAGGGATACTGATGAATAAAACAGATAATTTCTTTTACTCATAGAGCTTAAGTCAAGTGGAGGATAGAATAAATAAGAAAGATAACAAAGGACCACATGGGTAATTCCATAATGTTAAGTACTGAGAAGAAAACAAATACATACAATGGTAGTTCCATAACTGGGATTGGTCATAAGAGCAGATCCCTCTAAGGAGGAGACTTTGAGTCCAAAATGATGAATAAAGAAACCCATCATATGTAAAAAGCATCAAAGAATGGCCAGTGTGGATGAACAGCAGTAAAAAGTCAGAGGGAGTGAGACATGAGGTAGGATCAAATGCAGAACTTTGTAGGCAAGAATGGTGAACTTGGATGATATTAGAAGTAAGATGGTAAAGTTTTAAGTCAGGTGTAATGTAATATGAAAGGACTTTTGTGTTGTGGAAAATAAATGGGTAGAGGCTGGTAAGAATAGAAGTGGGGAGACCCACACGCAGTATTCACATGAGAGGTAATGAGAGCGTGGGTAAGGGTAGAACCTACTGTTTTCTGTTAGCTAGCTGATCTGTGTTTCTAAGGTACAGGCAACATGGGGAGGGTGAGCCACGTTGTTGGCTAATGTATATTAACAACTTTTGGGGATAGGGAGCTGACCAAATAGCAAGGCAACAAGTAAAAGGAGTGTAGAAGAAAAAGGAATTTTTAACAGGGCATTAAAAGGCAATAAAAGTATTTATTGGGCACTGTGCATGCGTGTGTGTGTGTGTGTGTATGTGTGTGTGTGTACACATGCTGGGGACTAAACCCAGGGTCTTGAATGTGCTAACTAGGCAAGCACTGAGCTGAGCTACACCTCCAATCCCTTTATTGGGCATGGTGATGATGTACTCATAAGGAATATGCTCTCAAGGGGAAAGCTGGGGAGTGGTACACTTGAGCAACAAGTTACTGGTTGTGATTTGAGGGATATCACAAAGGTGAACAATACAATACAGGACACATATTTTATAAGATTACTTATAATAGTCACCCAAGGAATGATATACAGAAAGTGATATATAAGAGAGTGCAGGAAATCTGTCCACACACTATAGAGCAAGAATTCAGCTGAGGTCCTGGAATCTGCAATAATGTCCTGCATGAGACCAGCTGAATACCTAGAGCTCATAACAGTGCCTCCCACGAATCCAACTGGAAGCCCAGAGCCCACGACAACATCTCATGCAGGCTTGTTTCATGGATCTATGCTGGGAAGGCCCAAAGGTCAGTGGTGGAATCTAGGAAGTCTGTGCCAGCGGGATGAAGGATCTTTGCTAGGAGGCTGAGGGATCTACACTGGAGCCAGGAAGTGATGCTCAAAGTAAGAACCAGAGTGCCCCCAAAAGGTACCACAGCCATCCTCAGCAACAGTGAGGTCCCAAGCTCCTCTGCTAGTGAAGAAGACAGCTGAGTTCCCATCAGAAAAGCCAACGCAGCAAGCTTCTCAGGAGTCTGGCAGTGCACCATCTTCCCCTCCAGAGCCAGAAAGCGATGCTCAAAGTGAGGACGAGAGCTCCCCCAAAGTGAACTGAAGCTATTCTCAGTGCCAACAAGGTCCCGAGCTCCTCAGTGGATGAAAACAGCCGAGTTCATCAAGAAAGCCAGCATGATGAGCTCCTCCAAAAGAACCAGCATCTCCTTACAGCTTCCACCAGCTCCAACAGCCTTCCTCAGTTCTCAACAGCCTCTTCTCAGCTTCCAACGGCTTTTCTTCTCCAGGTCTGCCTCTTATGCTGCTGGCAATAGTCCCCAGGTGGGCCTCCCACACCCAGCACCATGCTTACTCAGTTCAGCTGGGGGTTATAAGTTGACCACCGGTTGTCAATCCACCACACTAGTATATAGTGTTGGGGTCTTTGAGAGTCCTTGCCGCCAGAATAGTATTTGTCCTTCTTACCTGGGTTCTGAACAATTTATAAGATAAAGCAGGATAAAAACTGAGTCAAGAATATTCATTTTATTATCGATAGAGGTCAAGATAAAAATATATGGGTCTGCTAGCTAACCCTCAGGATTAGGAGACTTCCTCATCCTGGGCCTGGAGCCGAGCATGGGCTACTCGTGAGCAGGCTCGTAGTCACAAGAATGACAGTGGGATGTGTGGCAGTAGTTAATCTTCCCAGTTTACCAGGCAGATAATCGCTGCACCTGCCCAGACACAGAAGCAGCGTGAGTCAAGGGTGGAGAAAGGCCCAGGCTACCCTCAGAGATGCTGCTCCAGGAAGGGTGCACTGGGAGGGGAGGTACACAGGATCCAAATGGGGACAGGTCTGTTTCACATGGAGAGAAGCAGAGCCCATGCAGACCGCTCCCAACTACAAACAATATTGTAAGGGAAGTTTCTTCTTTGAAAAAGTAAGTGTTTAATCTCTATTGGGTAGGTTAGAACTTGTGGAATACATGGAAATTACCTTCTCTCTCTCTCTCTCTCTCTCTCTCTGTGTGTATATATACATATATATATATATATGCATATATATATATTTAGAAGCCTTGTTGGCCTAGGGCAACTCAGTTCAACTTGATGAGTGGCCTTACTGGACTGCCTTTGCATCAGTCTACTTTTTATTCGTGCCTTCGAAGAGTGTGAAACCTAGAAGATACGTGGAGAAACAATCACAAGGAGACGTCCTTAGCTGAGAATTCACATCTGTATTTCAAAAGGTAAAAGACTGTGTAGTACAGCAAATTTCTATCTTGGAGTTAATCTCGCCCACATTTAAAAAGTGAAGATTTACAGAGAAGTAGCAGAGAGGCAAGTAGGATAGGTGCCCCCAAGACTTTCAAGTAACGTGACATGGAGGCAGGCTTGGGAGAATTGGCAACAATTCGAGTTTTTAAAGGTTTCAGAGTCCTGTCCCACTGGGTCAGGATGGCGTTTCTGGCCCCATCCCATCTTCCAGGGCCCACTAGGCGGTACTGGTAAGGGGTACATGGCCCAAAGAACACTTCCCAGGCTAGTCTGGGATCCTTGAGGAGCAGAAATGGGACGTTGGGCTTTGCGCCTATGCATGCAGCCAGTTCATCCATGTAGCAGATGTAGTTGAGTTTGTCTTGACTCGTGTCTTTAATCACACCCCTGTGAGGAAGAAAACGGATGACTATTATCAATCCTCTGCTGCCCTGCATTTCTCGTTATAAGCTCCACCCTTCCCCGCCATCTTATTACTTCATTTTCACAGTCAAACTATGTTTGGGAATGTGTTTTTGTGTTAGAAAGAACAAAGAAAAAGAATCACCTACTGAGGGTATGTGTGAGAGGAATTAACTTGTGAAAGGAGGTGGCTGGGAGAGAAACTTTCAGTTCTCCAATTTGATGTGACGGTTAAATCTGGTTAGCCCAGTACTGAACACCGGGTCTTGGCAGCGGTCTTCAACAGCCCAGACGCAATAGCTGTTGATGAACGGACAGGGTCAGAAAGCGCCGCACATGTGACACCTGCGTTTTGAAACTGATGTTAGTTGTGGGTCAAGCGCTCCATACCTGGCAGGACTAACCTGGACACAAATATGAGCATCGTGTATATGAAGCCTTTCCTTATAACTATATCCCTTAGTAAATTTTTTTGGTGTCTTAAAAGTCATTCAATAAATAAATGAACAAACAAGTAAACAAAACATGTCAGGCCATTCTATATGCCAGGTTCGAACAGTGAACCAAACACAGTCATCCTTGCTGTGAGAGTTTACACTGTATGGGAGGAAAGCAAAAGACTAGGAAAAGCCCAAATAGATATATCACGTGATCAACAAATCCGGTATTATGAGCGATATAAAGGCGAGTCAGGCGCTGGGGATTTAGCTCAGCGGCACAGCGCCTGTCTGGCAAGCGTAAGGTCGTGAATTCGGTTCCTGGTACCGGAGAAAAAAAACCAAAAAAAAAAAAAAAAGGTCGTGGGTTCCCCTTTTCTATAACATTGTCAGGGAAAGCCTCTTACAGGGGTGACATTTGAATAGTGTGAGCAAGCAGATGCTTGGGGAACACCCCCAGACTAAGTGCAGAGGCTCCAAGGGTGATGCTTGGCCTGTAGGAGGAGCGGGGAGGCTAGCGTGCCTGAGGCAGTGCGGGCGAGTGGAGGACAGTAGATAGTGAGGGTGATGAGGGCATACAGAGAGCTGGGGGCCGGGGGAGCTGCGGAAGCTGGAGGGAGGCTTCTGAGAGAGCACGATGCAACTGCAGGACTTTGAACAGGGAGCACCTTGGCGCAGCACGCCCTTGTGGCTGTGCGGAGACTGCAGAAGGGACAGAGGGCAAAGTGTGAGACGCATAAGAGGCAGCAGCGAGTGTCCTGATAGCCTGGTCTCAGCTGGGAGCAGTCGGGGTCCTGAGACGTGTTTGAATTCTGGGTCTATCGGAATGTAGGAGCCGACAGTGTTTGCTGATGTGGAAGAAAAAGTGGGAAAAAGGAATGATAGCTATTAGCTGCGATGGGGAAAACAAAGTCTCAGACTGGTTGCGCTGAGAGAGGGTGTTAGAGTTTTTGGCTCACATTGTGCTTGCGGGCCGGCTAATCCGGAGACTCCAGCAGGGGGATCACTTGAGCATAGTTCAAAGTTAGCCTACGCAACACAGTGCGATTCCAACTCAAAAATAACAGTAAGAAAAAGAGAAAGAAAGAGGTCATTTTCAGGCATGTTGAGTTTGAGATACCAATTACAGATCGAAGTGGAAATATCCAGGGAGAGTAGAAGTAGAAGTCTGGCTCTGGGAGATGTGGGCTAGAGACACATTTGAGAGCCACAGTATGTGCTGGTGTCAGAGCCACAGGCCTGGATGAAGCCATGGAGGTGCGAGTGCAAACAGACGTGAGATCAAAGGCTGGGGCTCACCAGGTTTTAGGAGGGAGGACGAGGAGACACCAAGAGATACAGGGAAAGACCAGCCTTTGAGTGGGGAGAGGACAGTTAGAATGACTTCTGGGGTCACATGAATGAACGCAGGATTCTCATCTGTAGGGGGCCAGGCTGTGTGTCTCACCGAGAAGTTCTGGTGCCTCCTCTGATGTGCCTAAAACCTGGTGACAGAGTTAGGGTGGAAAATACTCTTCTGACTCAACGAATAGTTGTTTCCAACTTCCACACTGCTTCTCTAGGAACGGCTTTTATGCTGCGAACCTGTTTTTTTTTTTTTTTTAACAATTTATTAGTAAGTTCTCTCTGTCACATGCTGTATGTTGTACCTTTTAATGAGCTGCTCCTTTCTAGCCGCCTCGGCCATCAGTTTGTGGGATGGCGGTATCTTACAGAGCCCTATGAGAAAAGTCAGAAGGTCAGAAACACAAAAGCTGTACATAGTTTCTAATTTGTTTCTTCTTTTTTTTTTTTTTTTGGAGACAGGGTCTCGCTATGCAGTTCAGGCTGGCCTTGAGCTCACTTTGTAGCCCAGGCTGGTCTTGAACTTGCAATGATCCTCCTGCCTCAGCCTCCTGAGTGCTAGGTAAATTTTCTTTTTTAATTCCCTCCATCTTCTTATTTCTGATCTCTTACTGCTTGCTCCAACCTCAGAACGAAGCTTAGAGTGGAACTGGAGTGTATGGGTAATTTTCTAGAGCTAAAACTTCTTTCCAATCTCACTGAACCAGGGAACACTACTGCCAGATGGTAGGATGGATACCTGATGGCCTGGCCCTTGGTCTGTGCCTCAGGTATCGAAGGGGCCAGGCATGGTGTTGATCTTACAGTCTCTGTCCTCTGAGTCGCTGCTGTGGGGACCCATTTCTTCTAAATCTCCCACCTGGACAGTCTCAGCACTTGGCTTTTGCTTTGAAAATCCTAAACTTTGTTCCTTTCTTAACAGATAGGACTTTGGCCTTTCTCTGCAGACGCTCAGCTGCTCCCGAGTCTAAAATCCCGTTCTGCCCTTTGGGTTCCTGGCAACCCCACACACCCTCTTATAATGTGAACCCTCGTCCTCTCGCTTGCCCTACTTCCCCTGGGCCACTTGTGGCCTTGCTAGTCCATTGTATTCCCTCGCTCAGTCTAGCTTGTCTTGCTTTGCCAGGTACCATGTGCCAACCCCAGGCATGGGTTTATTATCCACAGGGGACAGGTCTGACTCAGCACTAGGGTGGACTTTCAACTAGGGTCAATTTATCCTGTAACAAGCCAGCAAGGCTCGGTTCCTACCGTGCCTCTTAGAAGGTCTTTGGTGAAGCCTGCAATTACTCATATGGTGTGATCTAATCAAGTTTTGTTTTGTCAGTTTTATCATTCTAATAAATATGTTGGAGTTCATTATAAAATACTCACTAAAGCCAGGTACTTAAAAGTCTTCTGTGATTGTAAGGTAATGAGAGGGTGCTGTGAAAGCTCTGTAATTGGCCTTAAGGAAATAAATAATTTCTGATAATTTAATGACAGGGTGAGAATTTTCTTCTGTAATGTAAATAAATTGAAGATCTCCTCAATACTTCCTCTCCCCTTCCCTATTCAAATACTATATTTGTGAATGTAGGAGAACATAGATTTTTAAGGACAGTTGATATCTATTACATTTGTGCAGTAGGATAGAATTCAACACTACTTAGTACTGTCTTAATGTTATTCATAAGTTTTTGGTGATTATTTTTATTCACTGAAGTCAGCTGGTTGGCTCAATTTTGAATGCTGTTTATATTTAAAAATAATATAACTGCAATTCTTTAAAATATCTACTAATCTAAAATATACCCTACTTTAGAAAATATGATAGGAGGGGCTGGGGATAAAGCTCAGAAGCACAGTGCCTTGCTTGGCAAGCTTGAGGTCCTGAGTTAGATTTCCAGTACACACACACACACACACACACACACACACACACACACACACACAATATGATAGGGTTGGCAATAGTAAGAGCAGCAGGAGCACTTTCTGAGTGTTTACTATGTCTCTAGTAGTTTCCTATTTAATTTACAGACATTCCCTGTTTTATAAAATTTTTGAGAAAGAGCGTTTGTTATCCTCATTCTACAGATGAAGTGACTGACATTTAATGAGGTCCTCACAAAACTACTGAGTGTCAAAGCTGGGAGTTGGACCATACTAGGTGACTCCAGCACCCGGGCTCTTGTAGTAATAACTGACAACATGCAGTGTCTAGTTTCTGAAATATTTTTATGTGCATTTCTTTTAAAGGTTTTTATCTGTTCCTATGTAAATTTTACTCACACTGTGCATCTTTCCAATATCTTTTTTAGAAGCACTATAAAGTTCTACTAGTAGTAATAAATGGAAAGACTTCTGAGTAAATGGTCTAGACTAGAACAGAACATGGTCTTGAAGCTTGAACATGAATATATTCAGTTAATTTGAAAAATTTGATCTTATTGTGTTGCCCAAATTTATCCTATCTACAGAATAAAAAGTCTCTTCTACTGAGTCAGCTGGAGTAACATTTACACACCCATTATAATGTTACATATACATAAAATTAATTGCTCATTAAAATTTTCCTAATAGTCTATATTACCTTAGCTCACATCTGTTTTATTTTAGCTAAATGGCAGGGCAGTAACTGTAACATTCAGTTGCTCAGATAGAGTTTTCACCAGAGTCAAGTTACCTTTGAAGACTCTTGTGGCCCATCGTGCTTGGAGCTCTGTACCTGCTAAGATGGACCCAGTAAGGCTGATAAGGCCAATGATGGCTAAGGTTGGTTTTTCCAGAGTTGGGGGAAAGACCCGCTTGTACAGGAACATCTTTTTTGTACAAAGACTTTTGAGAGGTTCTTCAAGAAAGGGAAAAGAAAATGTATATCCTGTAGCGAAGATCACAATATCGACATTTGCTTCCACTGTCCCGTCCTCAAAGACAGCAGAGGTCTCTGTAAACTCCTTCACGCTGGTTTTCACAGTGACTGTCCCACAGAGGATGCAGGTTGGCAACTCGTCATTCACAATAACTTTCTTCTTTTTCCTGTAACACAGAGGGAAAATATATTCACTGTAGTTATTATATCTATGAGATACTTTAGCAAGTTATTCATTCAGTTGAGGAAATTATCTACCAAGCCAAAAAAAATGAATTGACCAAGGTCTGATTCAAAGTTGTCTACCTGACTTCCTCTGTTCTTGTTTTCTTGCTCCCAGTAGAAGGCATGTAGAAAATGACCCTACTCTTTCCTGACTCGATTTACAATTATGCTTCTCTTGGAATTGATTTGGGACAATGCTTTTCTGAAAGTTGTAGGCTGAGCGTATACAACAAAGCATTTGATGGTGAATTTAGGGTTTCACATCATCTGGGCCTCTAGAAATGGCATTAATAAAAGAGGGAATTAGCAAGAAATTCTTTGAACAAAAATTAAAGAACTGAACCTATTTACACGGCTAAATATGTTCACTGTCAGTATCATTTTATCTACAGTATATCTAATCACATTATGATTAGTATTAGAGATATAGTCTCTATAAAATTTACATGTCAAATATACTTTGCCACAAGTTTTTCTTGTAAGTTGAAATATATCTTGCCAAAGAATATTTAGGTGGCATATAATAAAAATCACACCTAATGACATTTTATCCATCAAAGTTTTCCTTTTCCTTTCCAGTTTACAACTCTATACAGAGTTAAATTAAAATAGACCATTTCAGGAATTCTTATTATATATTCATACCTCTAACCACCCAGCTAAAATAGACATTTATTGTAGGTTAGGGAGACCTGATCATCTGCACTCACTGATGCTACAGTGTGATTGTATTTCTAGATGGTAGCAATTTCAAGATTCTTTCAGGCCAATTTACATTTCCTGATTGTCAGGGTGATAGTGAATGATATTCTCTTTCATTTTCTTCTAGCCTTATGAATTAGTATTTATGTTAATAGACAGAGAATGATTCTATTTGAAGAACTGCTGTGCTCTTGAATGGACATTGGTTCTAGGGAAACAAGTTTACAAGGGGAGAGACAAAGGTCATATTACAACTACAGAAAATTCTGAGTTCTGAATAATATGGAAAAGGAAATGTGGATTAAAAAATTCCCATGAGATATGCAAATCAAACTTCAATGAAATGTCATCTCACTCCATGTTGAATGGCTATATAAAAAAGAAAACAAATAAATATAGCAAATTCTGCTAAGGACAGGAGAAAAGAGAATTTTTATAGATTATTGGTGGGAATGTAAATTAGCCATTAGGGAGAACAGTATAGAAGAATCTCAGAAATCTAAAACTGGATCTCCATATGACCCAGCAACTTTGCTTTTGAGTACATATCTAAAGGAAATCAAATCTCTGTACCAAAGTGATATCTGCATTCCCACGTTTATTATATAAGCCTAGGTGCCCATTAAAGGATGGATAGATGAAGAAAAGTTTGGTGTATACACATAATAGAGCATTTTCAGTCATAAAGAAGAATGAAATCCTGTCATTTGCAGCAGAATAGATGGAACTGGAGGACGTTATATTAAGTGAAATAAACCAGGAACAGAAAGACAAGTACTACATGTTGTTTCTCATATACAGAAGCTAAAAGTTGAATACTGAGTACTGGAAAGTGGGAAGGGTATGCGTATGAGGGGAATGTAGAAAAAATTGGCTGGATTTGATCAATGCATTCATGGAAGTATCACACCGGACCCCACTAATATGTACAACTAATGTATGTTAATAAAAAATTAAAACTTCCCATAAAAGATAAACTTTACCCCTTTGTAATACTTAATCCATAATTCTCATGGTTAAATCTTTTATTCATATGTCTCTCTTGTATCCAGTTTAGGAGGCATGCAGGCATAACTTGAGCAAACAAATTACTGCATCTTCTTGTTGTCATCATATTAAGAGGGTAGCCCCCATCTGAAGAGCGGCCATGGACCCAGGTGCCAGTTCTAGTACTAAGAGATACCTAAGTAAGGAAGGAAGGGTAAATACAGGTCTGTTACTGTGTGCTGTCTGTCTTTGATGATTTTTAAATGTTCTTATAACATTCTGGTTTTCTAACAACAGAGAATTTTTATGTATTTGTTTATAGATTCATATAGATACATATGTTGCTGCTATTGTTTGAAAAAACACTTTTCTTGATTTATATATGTTAATTATTTTCATTATGTTTATAGAATTATATAAACAAAGTTATAATATTTGTTGGTATATGTATCGATCTAGTGGTTCCTAATGTAATATTGAATTTAAAACAAAGATTAAGAAAATCAATTTTACCTGAATTAATTACAAACCTATTTTTTCTGGAGCTAATTATGGTCCTTTAATGTATGCTAAAGTCAGTTGTCAATTTTATGTTTGGGCTTCCTGAACTCATTATGTACATGTCTTGGTCAATTAAAGGTTGCTTTTATATTGAGGTATAAATTTGATTTCTAAGAGAAAACTTGCAGACATTTGGAAAACAACTTCTCTTTTTAAAAAAATTTTTTTTGACTAAAATGACAAAGGGTGAATGTAAAAGAAAGACAATTGTTCTGGTTGCAGCAATTTTCTATTTAGTCTTATCCTGAAGCATTTGTGAAAAATGCCATGTGGTCTGGCATTCACAAAATATTCCTATCCTCTTTTTTGGAAATAGTTTGATTGTGTAGCATGTGGTCTCTTAAGTGGCTCAAAACAGATGAAGAGAGGCTTTGAGGCATTTTCGTGTTTTTTCTTTTTTTTTTTTTCACTTACCCCACGTGAGCATAATTTAGCAATTGGCCAATGTGTTCTAGAGTCTTGAATCTCTCGGCCACCGTACACAATGACGGGAGCGGTGGCACTGATTCAGAAAGGCTGTACCTGAGCTGCTGTTCGACTGAGCTCCACTGCGATGTCTCCTCCTGTGTTGCCAAGGCCAATCACCAAGACACGTTTGCCCCGAAAGGCTTCCGGGGTCCTGTACTCTTGACTGTGCAGGATCTGCCCTTTAAACTTATGGATTCCTGCAGCGGAGAAGAGGATCTGACAATGTGAAGTGTTTAAAGTTGAGATCCCCCGGTGTATAGTGCTAGAGTCTGTGGGAAAAGGCAAGGGCTAGAAATACGGCATCGCTTTGGTTCTGGCCCCACCATTAGTTGCAGATCATGGAACAAGCGTGTGATGCTCCTCTGTCCTGAGACGCAGTGAGTTTGGATACAGATATACTATAATCTTCCTTGTTCAAAACATAGTAAATCATACCTTCTAATAAGCATTCTTGTTTTAAAACAATCAATATGGAAAATCAAACTTACTACAGATAAGAAGAAACATCACATGCACTATCATGTACCACCATCACAAGATGATTAGTTCCAGTCTTATGTTATGGTACCCCACCTATATTAAATATCATATCCAACCATGATTTCTCTCATGGCCTCTACAACCTTATATATTCAAATGTGTATTTGATATGTTCTTTAAGATATTGAATAAGCATATCAAATCATAAAAGGGAGAAAAAGTAACAATTGTAAATACGTATGCCCCCAATATCAGAGCAGCTAAATATTTCAAGCAAATATTAATAGACCTAAATGGAAAATTACACTTCAGTACAATAATTTTAGGGGACTTTAACACCTCTCTTTCATTAATGGACAGAAATTACAGACAGAAAATCAACAAAGAAATAGTAGAATTAAACTGTTCCCTACACCAAATGTATCTAGCTGGCATCTAAAGAACATTCTATCAAATAGAGTAAAAATTCTTCTCTATGTCACATGGAAATTCTCCAGGATAAATCATAAGGTAGGTAAGCAAGCAAGTTGCAGCAAATTTAAAAAACTGAAATCATATCAAGTATCTTTTTTTCTAACTATAATGCAATAAAGTTAGAAATAATAAGAAAAGCTTTGGGAACTATACAATTACATGTAAATCAAACAACTTACTCTTAAATGACCAGTGGATCAAGCAGTAAATTTAGAAGGAAATTTATAAGCCTACTGAAACAATTGAAAAGGGAAGCAGAGCATAGGAAAACCTATGGAAAAGCAGCATTGAGAATTTTATTACAAGCAACGCCTGCACCAGAAAGTGGAAAGATCTCAAAAGGACTTCTATCATTGCTCCCCAAGGAACTAGAGAAGAAGCACAGATCAAACACAAAATTAATAGAAAGAAAGAAACAACAAAGATCAGAGCAGAATTAAGTGAAAAAGAGACTTAAAAATCCTTGAAAAGATCAATGCAATGAAGGTCTTGTTTTTCAAAAATATAAGCAAAACTGACCAACAATTAGCTAGACTAAGATAAATGAAGAGATGATTCAAATAAATAATGTCCAAGATGAAAAGGAAGACATTACAAATAGATTATTCTGAACGGCTATACAGCAAAAAATTGGCTAACTTGAAAGTAATAGATAAATTCTTGGACATAGTCACCCTTCTAAGTTTGAATAAACAAGAAAACAGAACTTGATTAGAACAATACTGAGTAAGAAGATTGAATCAATAATAAAAAGTCTGTCACCAAAGAAAAGCCCAAGATACAATGGCTTCACAGCTGAATTCTATAGAACATTTATAGAATAACAATTCTTAAATTATTCAGAAAAAATGAAGAGAAGAAAATTCTTCCAAACTAATTCTATAAGGTCAATATTAACCTGATGTTAAAACCAGACAAGGACACAGCAATAATAAAAAGAAGGCTACAAACTAGAATCCCTGATGAATACAGATGCAAGAGTCCTTAATAAAATACTAGCAAACTGAATCCAACAGCACGTTAAGAATGTTATTCTCCAGGATCAAGTGAGATTCATCTCAGATACTGCAAGGATGGTTCAATGTCACAAATCAATGAAGGTGATGCAACACATCAATAGGATGAAGGATAAAACCATACATATGATCATCTAATTGGATACAGAAGAGGCATTTGATAACATCCAACACGCCCTCGTTATTAAAAACTCTGAAATAGGTATAGAAGAACATCTTAACATAATAAACCACAGAGATAACAAGGCCACAGTTTTCATCACACAGAGTGAGAACAAAGCTGAGAGCTTTTCTTTAAGTGCTGGAAACAAGACAAGGACATTCACCACTTTATTTAACATCCATACTGGAAGTCTTAGCCAGAGCAATTACACAAGAGAAAGAAATAAAGACATTCAGTATGCACAGGAGGAAGTCAAATTGTCACTGTTCATTGATAATGTGATCTTATACATGGAAACCTCAAAGATAAATGAAGTCAGCAAACTGGAGGATGCAAAATCAACAAGCAAAAATCAGTAGCATTGGTATATACTAAGAATAAATTAATTAAAAAAGAAATCAAGAAAGCAAGTCTATTTATATAATAGCTACCAAAAACACTTTACCAAGAATAAACAAAAGGTAGCAGTAGTATACTTTGCCTGCTGAGATTTCCTAAAGTCTCAGCATTAGGTCCTCATGGTCTAGTGATGGGAAAACAGCTATGCAAACTATGCCAAGTTTGCAAAGAATGTGTATGGAGAACAGTTCTTTAGCTTTGCATGACTTTGAGGGTCCAAAACGGTGAAGCTAAAATGGCTGGGAGTTGGATATTAGACAATGTGATGAAAGGAATTTTTAAAGTGCTGCGGTGTTTACTGACTCATTGATGTGCAGCGAGGTGCAAGCTGATTAAAGAAGACCACTTTTACCTTTGGAGTCTATAGTAGACTGGCATTAGGCTTCTGCTTGAAAGCCTCTGTGATTGGAACTGCATGCAAGGGATAGTGCCTGCACTGGCTGGAGAGCTTGTTCCACTGGTGTCAGGGTAGGATGCCCCGGTGAAGTGGATCAGATGATGATCATGTGGAGAGGGCTACTGTGATGTCAATTTAAAGGGATTTGTCCGGCACGGCACATGGCAGACCGTGAGACTCTGACAATAGTCAGTTTGGGACTCGTAGCACATGTTCCCCTAGAGACATTATTGCAGAAGGTGGTTATATGTTCCTGTAGCACCCAGGCCAGCAGCAAGCCTGAAGCTCAACCATCACTGATGACATCGCTTCTTGCAAAATGATGGATGGAATCTTCATGTGATTCTTAAAAGTACTTTTTGAACATGATATTCTATATACTTATGACTGATTTAAAAAGCTGTTTGATTTTTTTCTTGCAAAAGTCTGAAAGTTTTATTCTTGATAATCTTCTTATAAGTTCCTTCGGAATTTTTATTTATTAATTTATTTTTTGGTACCAGGAATTGAACTCAGGACCTTGCGTTTGTCAAGTAAGCACTTGTGCCACTGAGCTATATCCCTGGCCCTAGGTTCCTTCCGTGCCTCAAAAAAGTTTCAAAATTTCACTTACTTAATTGCCTTTACAGCCATAAGTAAGTCACAGAAGAGTAGCTTTACTATATCCTAATAATTTTCATTTGACTAATTTTATTTTCTACACCTGAATTTGAATAAATTTCTGCTTTCCAAGTAATCAATTTTGACCCCCAAAAGTGGAAGATTTGTCAGTCATTACGTTAAGAATATGCTGTTGGAGTCAAAAGTATTTTCAAAAGAGAATTTCTAAAACTCATTTTTATGGATAGCACTGATCTAAGAGGAATAATGGATTATTATTCTGGTGACTATTTTCTTTTTTTTTTTTTTTTTGAGACCGGGTCTCGCTGTGTAGTTCAGGCTGGCCTTGAGCTTACTTTGTAGCCCAGGCTGGCCTTGAACTGGCAGTGATCCTCCTGCTTCAGCTGCCCGAGTGCTGGGATTACAGGCATGTGCCACCACACCCCACTGGTGACTATTTTGAAAGACAAATATGTTTCTTTACATGTATAATTTTTGGGTTATTTCCTTTTAAAACCCCGCATCCAGCTTCCTTATTCTCCGTCTTCCTTTAAGTCTTTGAATTACTGGTTAGTCTGGATTCAACTGACTTGTCATTCAGTCTCCAAAATCAAAACCTGTGTTTTCTTTTCTTTTTTTTTTGTTTTTCTTCCGGTACCAGGGATCAAACTCATGACCTTGCGCTTGCCAAGCAGGTGCTTTTGCCACTGAGCTAAATCCCCAGCCCCTGTGTTTTATTTTCATCTACCACAGATCTTACAGTTTTGAGTCATCTTATTTTATCAGTGAACTTGAATTAAACATGCAAGATAAAGCTTAAACAATAACATTAATACAACTAGGTAATAAGATCTGAAATGTATGCAGTGCTTTGTAGATTTCAGTGTAATTTTGCAGATACTGTTCTTGACAGCGAATATAAAGTTGTGCATAATCATGGGGAAGCTTTCAACTGCAAATCAGCAAGTCTCTTCAGAAGCACCCAGAGGAGTAGGCAGGGTTTCAGGTAGGAATGACTCACCGGGGAAGGACTCCAAAGGTAAGTGGGGACTCAGGAAATGGCCAGTGCAAACCATGACAGCATCAAAGACAGCTCTGGCCTGCTTGCCCTCTGTCTCTGTGACAACAGCCCACCGCCCAGTTTCCGAGAAGTCTGGACACTTTGTCACGCTGCGCACAGTAGTCTGCAAGGAAAGGACAAACACTTGCTTTCTGCCAAAACCTTTGAACCTCACATAATGACTGGTATAGTACTTGTCTGTTTTTAAAAGTAGACCAAGTCCTACAATAGGAAGTGCATAAATATTGTTTTATCTTGCTCCATGAAAGTTAAGAAACCTGGGCAGACTGTCAAAGAGAGTAACATACAGACCAGAATCCAAGATATCTGAATCATTTCAATGGAAGAAGGAGTCAATTTTTATTCCTGGTGAGAAGGAAATGAGTTGTGATACCCTGTTACAATTTCTGTGGCTCACACGTGTAGTTACTTTTTCCCAATTTTTTTCTTTTTGTCTTTTTGAGACAGGGTCTCACTATGCAGTTCGGGCTGTCCCTGAACTCACTTTGTAGCCCAGGTTGGCCTTGACCTTGCAACAATCCTCTTGCCTCAGCCTCCCAAATGCTGGGATTACAGGAGTACGTCACCATACCTGGTTCCCAATGGGTTTCATAAACAAAATTATGTTTCCTTTCTTCCAAGAAAAATAATTTCACTCTCAATGATAGCTTAGCATTTAGAGGAGGAATCTGGAAATCCACTATTTTAATGATTTGTGAATCAAACATGAGCAGCAAGAGTAATGAGGAGACTTTATTTGCCTTATTCATGCAGCAATAAAAATCCAGAAAGATTTACTTAGTCCTGCTTCCAATGGGTTATTGAGTAGCCCCAGCGCCAATCAGTAACCTTCCACAACACACATTATCTTACCTTAAACCGAATGTATTTGAGGAGATTGAAGTGCTCAACAAATTCTTGGAGATAGTCCCAAAATTTCTCATGGCTCATGAAATTGGGATAATCTTCTTGGAATGGAAAGTCACTATAACTTGACATTTCCTTGCACACATTTGTCACTAAGGATCTGTAGACCCTGGTCATCCCATCCTTGGAATCTTCCTGTGGGGAAAGCGAAGTTAGGGCGACAGGAGGGGGAGATCTTAGGAGCTCATTCCAGCTCAGCTGGGAGGTTTTGGGGCAGAGTTGTACTTGTTATTTTACAGACGCCCAGAGAACTCAGTATTAAGTCCTCTTGGTACAACAGCAGGAGATCATTAGAGGGACTGGAATAATGAAATACAATATCTTTCTAAAACCACAGAAAGCTAATGAACTTTAATAGGTGTCCTGAAGTCTATATTACCCGTAACTGATTTCATGAGTGCAGGGTCTAAGATCCTTTTCCTTCTTCACTGTCACGCATGCTTTTTCCCCTCAAGCTCATGACAGTTTTCTCTTTGTCTTTCCTTGGGCAACTCCTTGCTGATTTTCCTGATTATTATCGATGTATATTTTCAATCCCCCTCCTCCTTACGGGCTCCTTTCCATGATACCTTAAAATACTGAAGATAAATTTTAAGAACAAACAAAACCCCTCTCGGAACCTATGTCCCCTCATGGCCCTGTTTCTCTCCATCCTATCTCAGTGTTTAGGAAAGAAGTATCATCAGCTGTTGCCTCTTTTCTCCCATGGTCTTCAACTTATTGCATGGTTTTGATCTCCATGGCTCAAAGGAAAACACAATAAAAATGTACACGCCCAAGGTTTCCACAAACTTCCTGTGGCTGAAGCCAATCTCTTTCTCCTTCCAGTCTCCTCCTTAGCTCTCGGTTTCCCCAAGAAGTTTTGCACTCGCTAGCTGATCTGCATAACGTAGTTGCTGTGCCTCAGTGCACCCTGGTCCTCTTCCACAGGACTGATTCCACCCAGTGGCAACTGTCTCTTTGTTCTTTCTACTTCCACTAGACTATAAAGAGGTCCGCTTCCTGTGTCTTGTGTACCACTGTGTCCTGGCGGAACAGTTACGTACACACTCAATGAATGGAAATTAATATTACCATTGTGGCTTTTGAAAAAATAGCATATATATGACTGGAAGAAATTACACCAAAATTTTAATCATACTGACCTGTGGGTATTATTACTATAATTTGTATTTTTCATTGTGTTTAATTTAATATTATTTTCTAAACTTTAGAAAATTTTTAGAATAGGAGACAGGCATTAAACCAACTGCAGTGTGAAGTGTAGCAGAAGCTACACAAACTAGATTCAATACCTTATTAGCACACTGAGTTTTAGTTACTTCATGAAGCTCACAGTCAATGAAAAAAAGTTTTATTTTCCCTCAAGTACACTACGGTCCTAGGGTTTTGACTATTCCTGCCTGTATACTTTAGCTTGTTTTATTTTCTTTGCCATCATTGCAAGCTTCAGCAAGCACTGTCTTTTTCACAAAAGCTTCCCTCATTCAAACAGGTGGAATGGGTGCTGATCTTCTGTTCCCCCGGAAGCATTTGGTGCTTTTCCTGCCTGGATTCCATCTCCTGACCTCTCTCATACCCTTCCACCGGGGCAGGAGCCTCCATTCCCAGTGAATACCTTGCTGCTTCTCCTAACCAGGGCCAGGCCTGGCCAGAGGCAGATGGTTTTTAACTACTTCCTGACCCATTTTCTGATGCTCAAATCACCAAACAGCTGGCCTAGCCGGGAGTACTGTCCTGTTGCTTTTATATTCTCTTTTTAAGAAGAATTGCTCAGTTCCTGAAGTCTTTCTATTCTGATATTGTAAAAGCGCTTTCCCTACCCACCAGAACTGTTAAATCTGGGGTCCTGCATCACTCTAGTTCTCTTCCTTAGTTTTTTTTTTTTTTTTTTGGATACCGGGAATCGAACTCAGGACCTTGCACTTGCCAGGCAGGTGCTTGTACCGCTGAGCTATGTCCCCAGCCCCCTACTTCTCTTCCTGAAGACCCGAACAAAGGTTTGGGGCTGGATCTCCACTCCTTGATGCTGATTTACACTCTCTCTACAGTGTCATCTACACCGTCTTCACCAGTGCTGTTCAGCTCAATGGATACGGCGCTCTGCTACTTTGTTTTATTATGTCCATGGTCCAGAAACCATCATAAACTTCCAACCCTGCGTTTATTTGTCTGTCAGACTCACCTCCTACTCTCTCTCCCTCCACACCCCCGACCATGCCCTGCCTATTCGCGCTGCTCCTCACTTATCAGACTATCGCTGCACCACGCACACGTCCGTTCCTGTGCTGCAGTGAGCCACTCCCTTCCTTGGTCACCAAGGCTGGCTGAAGCCACCTGACTGGGCAGAAACAGAGCGACTGGCCAGATTACGACTAAGGGGACAGGCGCGGGGAAGGCACGCACAGTAAACTTCCACAGTCCCCCGAAGTCGTCGCTTCTCTCAAAGCAGGTGGGCTCCAGGTCCTCATCCAAGCAGCATTTGATGGAGGACAGGCCGCTCACCCCGGCTCCAATCACCGCCACTCTCTTGGCCATGGGACGCTCTGTGAAGGGAAGGTCAAGTAGCGCTTCTTTGTATCACAAGGTTGGCACGGAGCCTGGACAGAGAGTGGGCTTGTACAGTGCTAGAAATACTCTCCTTCCATCTTTGAGTGGAGGCTGAATTACATTTTTGCTACAACGTGACCTCAGGTCCTGAGATCCAGCTGTTTTGGTTTAAGTACTGGCTTCACAACCTATTCATGACCTATAAGCTGTGCGATAGTGGACTCACTGATTTTCTTCTCTGTGCCTTGTTTTTCTCTCCAGTAAAATGGGGATGATGATAATAACAGTAATAATGACAATGATAATTACATATTTTTAAAGGATTAATCATGATGACAAAATGACTCATACATGTTGGAGGAATTTTAGATGCGTGTTTGCTATGTAGCAAGTGCTCAATTAAATGTAGCAATTATTATCATCATCTGTTCTGGTCGGTATCTTAAACTCTTGGGGATAGATTTCCCCTCAGTATTAATGAGACCTTCTGCTATCACCTTGTCTCTCTGAACTTTAGGAATTGCAGTCAGTAAAAATGTTAATTTTTATTCAACACATCCATGGTCCTAAATAATTACTGATCTTGGCCATGTCTTGCTGTACAGCAAGGACATTACATGCCCTGCGGGGCTGGGGCTCTTACCCTTGTATAGACCAAAGGCTGGCTGACTAGCACAGAGTCCCCAAGGCAAGTCACAGGGGCATTCTGGAGCAAAACGAGAGGCCAGACAGAAATGACGGTGGAGATACTTGTCAGGGGGCAATGGAGCAGGTATGTGTTGGGGGACTCAGAGCCGGTGTTTTTTTTTTTTTTAAATTTTATAATTCGGACTTCCTTAAACCTCAGTATAGCATTTGCCTGATCAGAGGGGAGACTCATTTAATTCCAGTACATCAGGTTTACGTCCTGCTGAGGCTTCTGATATGCTAAGTGGATTTATTTGTAAGCGTTGTTTTCTCCATACTGTTGCCCAGTTCAGAAGACACAAAAACAGTAGCTGGCCTCAAAGTATTTGTGTCAGAAAATATATCTACATCATTTGACTTTGTGTTTGAAGGTAGAATATTTTTCTGAGGAGAGATGTAGCTGTTTCACCCCCATGTGATTTCCGTAGTTGTGTGTCACTTATCCCAGTGGTATTTGCCTGAGGGAACCAAGAGAGCAAATATTTATTGAGAACATCATCCTTCATCATAACAGAAGGCTGCACTGCTCAGGAGAACACAGTCTATCTTGAATGTGGGATTCTGCCTCTGGCGCCAGGAGGCCATTGTGCTGTTAATTCAAGCGCCTGAGATTCTGTGGGATTCCTGTCACTAAGTCTCTTCCTTTACCTTCGCTCGGGTTGGCCGCTGCACACTTGGAAATCTGTCCCTGTGTCTTTATAGCTTTCCTCTTAATCAGATCAGATGTTCCAGGGACGGGATCTGAGTGGATTTACTGACTACGGAGGGCAAGGAGGACTTTGGAGCCCTCGGACTCCCTTAGACTCAACTGTGCTGGGGACTTGCACTGAGAAGCAGAGGCATTTTTTAGGGTTTCTGGCTCCAAAATTATCAACCATCCTGTGATATAGAAGGTTGACATGGCCGTACCGACTATTATCAATTGCCAAGTTTATACCTCTTCCTTTCAGTTTACTTGGGATCCTTTTATTTTAGAGAGCCAGGTGGTCCAGAAGGCGAATGAGCTTTACCATCATCAGAACTGGGTTTGAACTTTTTCTCTGCTACTGACTAGTTCTATGATCCTGAGAAGACTACTGAAAGTCTAGATATACTATTTGTATTACAAGAAAAATACCTGTGTATTTTTACCTAACATGTATCAGCAAGCTTGGAAACACAGGCAAGGTCCCTGTGGGTTTTCTTGAGTTGGGGAATAGGAGGTCTACCCAGTTTCTAACCTGGAAGAAATAGCCTCCCCCAACAAAAACACTGAAGTTCTAGCCACCAAGTGGAGGTTTGGAATTGGGAGATCTCTGCTGTGCCCTGCTTTTGTGATGACACAAAATAAATGGTTGCTCACTGCACTGGTAAAGGGAGACCTATGGTGAATGGAGTGGGTTGGCAGGATGCTCGCTGGGTACTTCTAAGTGAACCCTCCAAGATGATTAAGACTCAGCTACTGAACAAAAGTAATAGTGCTTTAGAAATAAAAAAAAAAAAAGAATGAAAGAGACAGTGACATCCCTTAAGAACGCTGCCATACAGAGAGAGGCCGACACGCAAGGACACACATGCTGAGACCTACGACTCAGCGTGCCCGGGGACAAATACTCACAGACTCTCTTTGGCCCTGTTTGGAGTGGGCTGTTGGAATAAAAAGGGACTGAGAAGAAGTATCTTGCCTTTAAAGACAAATGACTATACAGGCAGTAGAGACAAACTGGGAATTTGCACCTTTTGAAATCAATCCTTACTTCCGGCTCTTGAACTTCTGAATGGGAGCAACCGTGTTAAAACAAGCTTTAAATCGGTCAGGACCGGCGAAGAGCAAACCGGAAGTGGAGGGTTCTGAGTCCTCGGTTCTGCTTCCATAAACCGCTGTGTAGATTTGGGCAGATTTCTTCGTTTCTCTGTGCTACTTTTCCCACATTTATAAAATAGAGAGTTAAGGTTCTGTTTCTTCCCTTTCTAGCTTGAAAAGTTTTTTGGGGTATCTGAATAACAAGCAATTGATGCTAAACAAACATAACAGAATGAAATCATGAATTCGAAAACAGCAGGGGATAGTACAGTTCTGAAGAGTTGGGAGCATGCAAGGTGGGTGTGAGCTCTTTGTAAACTATAAAGTGTGGTGCAAATAGTAAAGTACTTTGCTGCTTAAGGTCTGCTTACATCTAGTCCCTTGGCAGAAGAGAGTCCTGATGAACTGGATCTTTTAAAATCTTTTTTTTCCTGCAGTAGTGGAGACCTTATCTATCTATCTATCTATCTATCTATGTATATCTATCTATCTATCTATCTATCTATCTATCACCTATGTATCTATATCCTCTATCTATCTATCTATCTATCTATCTATCATCAATCACTCATCAGAGACAAAGTCTTGCCAAGCTGCTAAATTGCTCAGGGCTTGAATTCTGCCATTCCTGCCTCAGCCTCCCAGTTTGTCTGGATTGCAGATGTGTGCCACCACATCCCTTTTACCTCAGGAACCCTACCCCCTCTTACCTAACTGACTTGTAGTCATTTTTGAGACCCAGAAAGACATTGACAACTGGCAAATCATACACTGTAATCAATTATGATTTGAGTTTGGAATTTAGTCCGTTAGTGTTTCTTGTCATTACCCCACTAATGCTTTTATTTTGTTATAATATTTCCTATCACTGTCTGTGGAATATTTTGGTTTTCCCAATGCCTGGAATTATTTCATTCATAAGCTGAAATCTGAATTGAATGCAGAATCAGTGAACGACCGTGAGTCTGTTATTCTCACTGACCTCTTCCTTGCAGATGAAGGAAATTTTATTCTCTTACAATTTCCCTTTGCTTCTCAACTCTTTCCTTAACTCTGTTGTTTTTACCCTAATCAAGAAGATCCAGAAAGAGAATACGTTCCTCTTCAAGGAATTCACAATCTAGGTAGAGAACCTTTACCCCTGCAGAAGCATTTTCCGGAAACATTTCAACCTTGTAAAACGCGGACACTTACCTTGTTAGCATAGAGCAGATACTCGCACTTACTTCTCCAAGCCGAAAACCCAAAGGTAGCGTTCGTCTTAAAAAAAAAAAAAAAAAAAAAAGTTTGAAATCTAGATTCCTTGGTTTGAAAGAAAAATAAACAGAATACTGGGTTTGGTCAAGGTACTTTCACTTTAAAAGCAAGACCACGCGTTCCTCCTGGCTCGCAGGTGACAGCAAGAAGTATCCTCTCTAAGGAAAAATAGTTGTGTATCAGCCTGAAACTGATACTTCCGGGATCGCCAGGCAGGGCTACAGGACGAGTTAGAATACAGCTTCCTGATTGGGAAGAAGTAACTCCTGCCCTTTCTCCCCACCCTCCTAAACGTCAGAGTGCAGGCAAAACCCCAAAGTTTAAGGCAAGCACGTGATAAGTAATGTTTTTGACATTGTGACCTGTAGAGGGCGCCAAAGCACAGGCCTCCCAGTGAGTTAGACTGACTGCTTTTGGAAGCTTCAAACCGTTGTATATCGGCCTCTTGAATCATCAGAGCAGCTGTCAAACGGGAGAAAGTAGTGTAGGTGAGCTAGTTCTTCCATGTCTGAGGTTTTCTCTTCCAAAAGTGTGACTTTAAAATTCAAGACTTATAAGCAATTGAAGCAGTATCATCCTTCAGGTTGGGTAGGCAGAGGGCGCTGGCATATTGTGTTTGAGAAAACATAAGATTATTCTTAGGTATTCACCTGGGGCACAGAAAGAAGCAGCAACAGTCAAACAATATTAAGTAGCCATCCTTTTAATATTTTCCACTAAATCCTTAGACACCAACACCGCAGGCCACCTCAGCTTTTATGTTTAGGGGTATTTTCCAGCATTGAACAGGTTCATTGAACAGTTTCTGAGCCAGAAGTCGGAAAGGCAAATGTAATAGAAAGGAAGGAAGTGACCCAGATGAGACCAGAAAGCACAACTCTGCCTCCTCAGCTAGGTAAATGCTGCAGTTCGAGAGCTTGAGCCCAATATCACAAGGCTTTAGACTCGTGCAATAGAACTTGCTAATCCAGTTTTAGCATAGAGTCTGTTGTGGGTAATGACTGACTGTTTTTTTTTGGAAAAATATTGTGGCTACAGAAGAGTTAAGGGACAGTTTTCATCAGTGAACATTGATGTGTCCCTCACTCATATTCTTAGTACTGTAGTAATACAAATTACCCCCCAGTAAGCTCTTGATACCTTCTCTTTTTCTCCTTCGTCCTTACACAATTCTTTTTGCCAAACATTTAGAGTAACCTGCAGACCTCAGGATACCATCCTGATTTCAGCATATATCACACAAGAGAAGGCATACACTCATTAAATCACAGTAGCATTACAACATATAAGAAAGTCCAAAGGCCAGGCATGGTGGCACATGCCTATAATCCCAGCACTGTGGAGGCTGAGGCTGGAGGATCATTGTGAGTTCGAGACCAGCCTGGGCTTCAAAGTGAGCTCAAGGCCAGCCTGAACTGCATAGGAAGACCCTGCCCCAAAAATAAAAAAAATAAAAAAAGAAAGTCCGTAAAAGTTTAATAGTATAATCCAATATAAACTTTACTTGCAAATTTCCCTATGGTCTCAAAAATGTCGTGGTGGTGTGGTAGAGCTGGTGTGTACAGAGAGAATGGATTCATCTCTTCCAACTCTGAGTTCAATAATATCACAAAAACTGGTAGTGATGGACATTTTTTGGGGGGTGATATTGAACCCAAGCCTTCACATGAAGCTAAAAGTTTGCCTTGAGTATCAGAGGAGACTGCCCAAGCCTTCACATGAAGCTACATCTCAGCCTCTTTTAATTTTTTAAAGTTTTGAGACAAGGTCTCACCAAGTTGCCCGACTTGGGCTCAAAATCGTGACCCTCCAGCCACCACTTTTCAGAGTGTTGGGACTGCAGGTATGTGTCACTACACCTCCTGCTGAGGGGAATAGTTACACAAATGGAAATTGACAAGCAGTACAGTTGGCTTCCCCTACGCTGAGCCAGTTGTTAAATATTTACCAGCACACAACTCCAAGGTGTACAAAAGTTTCAACTTTCTTGTGTGCTGGCCAATACTGTTACCTTTTGCTTTCCTTATTGATAATACTATCCTAACAGGTGTGGGGCGATGGATCCTTGCTTTTGACTACATTTGGCTTTGATTACATTGGCCATGACTGGTGATGAGGTGCACTTTTGCCTGGTGGGCATTTGTATGTCACCTTTGGAGAAATGCATGTTCAAGCCCCGACCTTTTTGTCTCTTGAGTCATCTCAGGAACTGCCAAAAAAGAGAAAGTTGAGGTGAGTATTTTTTTTATGTCTGTGGTCTTCTACTCCAAAAGTATAATTTTAAAGTTCAAGATTTGCAAGGAATTCAAGCAGTACCATCCTTCAGATTGAGTCAGCAGAGGGAGCTAGTAAATTGAGTTTGAAAAGGATAAAATTATTCTTAGATATTTACTGGAAGCACAAAAAAGGATGGTTATGGAAGCAGCAGTAGCCGTCATTGTTACTTTCTCCACTGAATTTGTAGAAGCTAACATGGAAGACCATCTTGGGTTTTGTGTTTAGGGACATTTTCTGGGCAGTTCCTGACCCAGGAGTCTTTAGTCATACCTCTGCCTAACATAGTTACTCTGGGTACAACCAAAAATACAGTGATGCCCTCAGAGTCACAAGAGGTTCAGCATTGTTCAAAGTCCAAGGCAGTCTCCTCTGATACTCAAGGCAAACTTTTAGCTATGAACTTCTGTAAAATTCGAAATAAATTACACAATACTAAGCCACAATGGCCTCTTTCAGAAGGGAGGAGTAGGGAGCAGAAACAAATTGGACCAAATCACGAACAAGCATTAAATCTTGCAGCTTCATGTCTAGCATCTGGGGCATGGGGTAGTGAGATGTGAGTTTCAAAGGGCTTTGGCAGTCCCACCTTATGGCCTTGCCAACTGCAGCCCACATGGTGTCCTCTCACTCCCTATGTAGTTCATGCTGACCTTGAACTCATTTTGTGGCACAGGCTGGCCTCGACCTTGTGGCCATCATCCTGCCTCCGCCTTCTGAGTGCTGGGATTACAGGCGTGCACCACCATGCTTGGTAATGGCCTTTTCCTTGGGCCTGCTCATCAGGCAGTATTGGGAGTTCTCCACATTCCTGCTTTCACTTCTGGAGCTTTACCAGTTGCCCTCTCTGAAGCTCCTGGGAGGAACTGTGAATATGTTTCACATTTCCTGCCTTCTGAGGTCTTCCTTTGAAATCTGGGTGGAAGCCTTTGTGACCCCATACCCTATGTGTTTTGCATGTCTGAAAAACTGGTATCACATAGATGAGACCAAGGTCTGCAGGCAGCTGAAGCAGTAGCCAGACCTCCCTGGAGAATGATTGTAATTACTTCTAAGTCTCTGAAGGCTGAGTGCAGGGAACCACTTTTCTAGGCAGACTTGAGTGAGCATGAACCCTCAGTCTCACTTCTCAAAGAAGTCTTTTAAAAGAGTTTGCACTTTTGTACTCTCAAGCCTGTAATACGTGGGGTCTTTCTGATTCCTATGATACCTTGAAAGTATCTTCTCATCCTGATACAAAGTACTTTGTTTCTTTTTAATGGTGCTAGTCTCTTCAGCAAGTAAAGCACCCTTGGCTCCAAGTTTATAGGCACTTCTATTCTGGCCAAAATGAAAAAAATTTCAAATCTTTCCACCCTGATGTTGGGTCCCAGTTGTCACTATAAATCTGGCCCAAAACACCTAGAAGTATCCATGCCACAGCCTAAATATTGGGCTGAAATTTCCTTTACTAGATCAACAAATCCATTGCCTTTAGAGGATGTATATTCAAAAGGGGCATTGCTGGATTATGGAGTAGTTCTGCTGGAAATTTTTTGAAGACTCTTTGTTTTTATGTTGGTTGAATCATTTTGCATTTCCACCAACGGTGTACAAGAATTTCAATGTGCCCATGTCCTGAACACTACTTGTTATCTGTTATGGTTTATATCTAGATTTTCCCCTATAGGTGGTGCTTTAGGAGGTGACGGATCACAGGTGTGTGATAATGGATTATGGGTATGTGATAATTGAATTAGCACATGGATTGGTTTAACATAGCTGTGGGTGATGAAATTACTGAAGAAGCCCCCCTCCCCAGGGTGTGGGCAGTACCAGCAAATAGGCTTATAAACTACTTGTAATATAAAGGGAGAGAAAAAGTCAGGCTTCCTGCTTTCTGCTGACCCTGCTGGGGACTGTTCCTCCTCTCCTATACCCCTCTCCATGCCACTCTGCCTTGCAGTAAGCCAGCTGACTACAGACTGAAACTCTCCAAACTGTGATCTAAAATAAACCTTTCCTTCTTTAACTTGTGGGTATGAGGTATCTTTTTCCCAGCAATGAGAAAGTAACGAAGACATTATCTTTTGTCTTGTTAATTGGTCGTAGCTAGCCTAACAGGTGCAAGGTAATATATTTTTGTGGTTTTGATTACATTTGCCATGGTTGGTGCTGGTGTGCACTTTTCTCTGGTGGCCATTTGTATGTTTTCTTTGGAGAAATTCCTAGTAAGTCTTTTACCCATGTTTAAGTCTGGTAATTGATTTTTCTAGTAACTTCTTACCAGATATGTGGCTTCCAGTATTTTTTTCCATCCCATAGGTTGCCTTTCCATTTTACTGATTTATTTCCTTTGTTATATGCAAGCTTTTTAGGTTGCTACAGTCCCACCAGCTTATTTTTGTTTTTATTTCCTAGATTTCTAGTTTAATAGCCAAAAAATCATTGCTAAATCTAATATTTAGAAGCTTTCCCCCTCTTTTCTTTCAGGAGTTTTACAGTTTCATGTCTTACATTTTTTTTAAATTTTTTTTTTTTTTTGGTCTTTTTGAAACAGGGTCTCACTATGCATTTCAGGCTGCACTGAGCTCACTTTGTAGCCCAGGCTGGTCTTGGGCTTACTTTGTAGCCTAGGCTGGTCTTGAACTTGTAATGATCCTCCTGCCTCAGCCTCCCAAATTCTGCAATTACAGGCATGCCCCCCCACTCCTGGCTTAAATTTTATTTTAAAGAGAAAAAAGAAATTAAAGCAAAATTTCAAAACAAGATAATAGGAGAGTAACAATGATTAATATATTGCATGTTGTTACCTTCAAGGTATTTACTCAGAGTACAAGATATTGGCATGAAAAATTGTCTAAACAAAATTAGCACAAATCTTTATTTTTCAGTGAATTAAGAGAGATTAGTATAATTATCTTAACTATTTTGTATATATACATTTTTTCTTTTTCTCTTTTTTTCCTCCTTTCTCCCATCCCAGTTTCTCTTTCCTTTTGAAAAGTTTCTTCCCATTTCATACTATCTATTATACATTTTGAATCTTATTTATTCGTTTGGCTTCTCAATAGGGAAGACAATACAATGGGAGATTACATTAGGGAGACAATACAATGTTTACATATGTGAGTCTGATTTATTTCACATCTGAATATGGTCTTGAGTTGCACCCATTTACCTATAACTATCTCAAGTTTCTTCTTCTTTATGGCTGAGTAATACTCCATTGTATAGAAAGACCATGTCTTTTTTAAATCCCTTCTTCAGTTGATGGGCATTTGAGTTGTTTCCAAGATTTAGCTATTACAAATTGTTCTGTGTAAACACGGATGCACTTATATCACTGTGGTATGATTTTTTTAGGTCTTCTGGGGAGATAACCAGAGGGAGAATAGCTGGGTTGAATGGGACCTCTAATCCCAGTTTTTTGAGGAATCTCTACACTGATTTTCACAGTGGTCGCACTAGTTAACATTCCCACCAAAAGGGAAGAAGTGCTCCTTTTTCCCCACAGCCCATCCAGCATTTGTTATTGGTTGATTTCTTGATGGTAGCCATTCTTTCTGGGGTAACATGGGATTGCAATGTTTTTTAATTGCTTCTCTCAAATGACGGATGATCTTAAACATTTTTTCCATATATTGATTTGCCATTTGTTTTTCTTCACCTGAGAAGTGTATATTCATCTTAGATGCCCATTTTTGGATTGAGTTTTTGAATTTTGGGGGTCAGATTTTTAAAAATTCTTTATATGTTCTGGATATGAGTCCTTCGTCTGAGGGACAACTG
>NW_004955406.1:11958980-11960547 GCF_000276665.1 Chinchilla lanigera | reverse complement strand
CAAGTGAAATTTAGGCATGTTTTCTCAAGTTCTGTGAGGTATGATAATGGGGGATTACTTATTTAGATTTAAAATTTCACTTGTATGTTGTGGAGATCAAACCCAAGGCCTTGGACACGGTAAGCAAGAGATCTACCACTGAGGCCCTAGGTCCCCTTCTGAATATGAAGAAGAGAAAAGTTTCCCAGTAAGATGAGTAGAATAATTTCTAGACAAGGAACAGAAAGCTTTCTTCCTATTAGCTCTGTGTTATACTATGGCTATAAAGTATGGATACTATAGGCAAAGTCAAAAAAGAAAAGGGAGAGTTAGACAGGGAAAAATGCATGTAGAGATTGAAAAATAGATAGGAGCATATAGAGAGTAGGAGGCGGAGTCTCAGTTACAATGGAGGAAGATGCACATTGATAGAGATGAGCAGTTCTACATACACAGGGAGAGTGAAAAGGGGAGTGAGACATACAGACACTTTCACAGAGTAACCTCTTGTTAGTAAGACTTCCACGGTATCCCTACTAAGACTTTTGGAGTCATTTGAAGATTGAAAACCACAGACATAAAGGGTGAAGTGCGAGTTTTCCTACTTGTTAAATTGCTTTTTTATTTTTTAAAACTTGAGGCAGGGTCTTGATAAGTTGTTGAGTTGCCTGGATGGTGCTTGAACTTGTGATCCTCCTGCTCAATGCTGAGATTACAGCCATGCACCACCCTGGCTGGCTCCAACCACCTAATTATTACTGTGAGAATTAAATGAGATAATGTTTGGCACTTTGTTAATTTGAAAGTACTACAGTATAAAATGTACAGCATTATATTTGCCACTGTTATTTTCAGGTATATCATCCCTTTACAGAATACATGTTTCTGTACTACTGAAATAAATGAAATCAGCACTTGTTATAGCAAGAGTTTCAACTATCATCACTAATTCCTTGCTCAGGTTCAAAAGCAGGTAGAGACCCAAAAAGTACAATAGATATTGTGAGATGGGAAGAAACCACTCAAAAGGAAAGAGAAACTGGAATGGGGTAAAGGAGAAAAGAAGGAAGAGAAAAGGATATATATACACACAAGATAGTTAAGATAGTTGTACTACTAATAACTCTTAGTTCGTTGAAAGGAAAGGTTTGTGCCTATATTGTTTGATCAACTTTTCACGCCTAAACCTTGTAATATGGGCAACTACTTTGAAGATAACAATACATAATGCACTAGCCGGGGCTGGGGATTTAGCTCAGCGGCAAAAGCGCCTGCCTGGCAAGCGCAAAGTCGTGAGTTCGGTTCCCGGTACCGGAGAAAAACAAAAAAAAAACAAAAACAAAACCAAAACAAAACATAATGCACTAGCCATTGCTACTCTCCTATAATCTTGTTTTGAAATTTTGTACTGTTGTTTTTATTGTTTATTTTTCTTTTTTTAAGATAAAAAGGTTATAATCTGAATACAAACATTTACCTCACAATTGTACTCTATAAAAATATTCATTGCAATACTATTTATAATAATAAACAATTAGAAATAAGGCAAATTTTCAAAAATAAATATGAAATAAAGTATAGCTACTAT
>NW_004955406.1:11888281-11958284 GCF_000276665.1 Chinchilla lanigera | reverse complement strand
CCAGCAATCACTCACCCCTAATCCCAGCATTGTACTGTGAATCAATCACAAGCTCTAGATTCAGCTGCCTCCAAAAAAGCTCCATCTAAAAGTACACGAGGCTTTGGGAGGACATTCAGCCTCCAACTGTAACAGGTGTGTTATTTCTCTAATGAATTCCAGTTGAACTTACTGAACTTTCAGCCCTGTTTGCCTGTTAAGGCAGCAGTGTAAAGGATAATCGGAGCAAGAGGTCTTTTCCTTTTGGCTGCGTGGAGGGACCATCTAAGAGCATGTGGAGGAAGTCCTTGTTTCTATGGGGTAGATTTAATGTGTGTGCTTAGTATGCTAGTTGGCACACTATTTTTGCTCTGGAGTGGGTTTTGGGAGGGTGAGTTGTCCTAGGGTCTTCCTTCGGAAACTCTCAAACTAATTCATTTACTCTGCCCATCCTTTCATGGAGCTCCCCCGCTCCCAATCCTCATCACTTTTCTTCAACCCATAGAAAGAGAGCAAAAGATCACTTGGGACAATCAGTTTGTAGGTTTCTTTCATACTTTTTAGTCGGCAAGTGATTTGCACCATTTTAGTGCAAATTATCTTTTGTGAGGCTATAAAAATAGTTTTTATGTGAAAGAGGAATGACTGCTCAGAGTGTGGCGTTTGGGGCAGCTCGCTTCCTAAAATGGACTTGGAATGTCCCTGTCCTTGCAGATGTACAGGAGTTTTAGTTACCAGCCTCAGGCATCAGAGAGAAGGGAGCTGAGAAAAGCTCAGGAATGCCAGAGGTACCCCTGGGGTCCTGGGAGAAAGACTGAGTGGCTTTGACTCTCTTGGTTTATAACTGTGAAGGCAATATTTATGTAATACAGGAGCTAGAAGCTTGTCCTCTACCCTGTGCATTTGGGAAGCCATAAAGAAGATCTTTTACTTATAGCAAAATCAGGGAAACAGCCAAAATCTGAAACCACATAGCTAAGGAGTTTAAGTGAATTTTCCAAGGGAGGTGAGGATCCATGTACTATTTGGATTTTGCTGACCTTCAGTGTTCTGTTATGCTGAATGAACTAGCAACTCTGGCTCTCTGAAGTTTTGCTGAGTTTGAAAATGATCACTTTATTCCAGTTCCAAATTCCAAATTCCAAATTCCAAATTCCAAATTCCACCCTTCCGGAATTTGAAAAATGCTGTCTTCCTCTTAGCTTCTCAGGGGATCTGGGGCCTGGCTGTCTGACACCTTGTTCCTTTTCACTCTCCCTGACAGTTTTCTTCTTAGCACATGGAAACTTCACATGACTGTGGGCTTGCTGGCATAGTTGATGTGATTTACCAATGAAACAAAATTTCTAGTGCTGGGATTCTTTTTCTGAGTAAAAAAAAATGTGAAATGCTTTTTACATGGTTCTTATATCAACTTGTCATAAAGAGATTATCACTTAAAGAATCTTCATTAGGAATTAATGTAAACTTTTAAGTGTGAAATGTGATTTAAAAAACCCTAGTAGGGAACTTGTTTTAATTGAAAACTCTGAAATTTTATGTAAAAATGTATTATAAATTCTATGTATAATATTTCCCTATAATTTTGTAGTTTTTTTCTTAGATAATTTTACTTAAATATGAAAAAGATATTTTTCTGCATGTTCACATGGAAAACTCCCTCTCCTATAGCTTCCCCCAGATTGGCATACAAGTGTGTCATCATTCCTGTGTGTGCCGTGATGTGAACAGGGTAGGCTTGACAACTTCTATTCTAATGTTCCTCGCTCAGGGCCTGCTTTCCCATCCTCTGACAGTATCCTATCCAATTGTCATAGGGGTGACATCCTCACTTTCTGGAAATTCCATTAAAAACCTTTTAAACATCACCTCTTCAAAGAGGGCTTGCCTGAGCATTCTTGCTAAATCCCCTCCCTAATTCCAACTCTGTTCCTCTCTTTAATCTACTTTATTTTTCTTCATGGCAATGATCACTGCCTGCCATTTCATTGGTTATTTTTTTTTCCCATTAAACTTGATTATACTTTCCATGAAGTCAAGAAATATATATATATATATAATTCTCAGAGGTTTCTTCATGATGTAGAATAATCCTTGGAAGATGGAAAGGGCTCAACATAAACTTGTTGTGATAGGGCAAGACAGACTCCATTTTCTTTTTTTTTTTAACTCCATATTAAGAGAAGTCACTTAAGTTCACTTGAGCTGTTGTTGACCCCACTCCTCACCCCAGTCTGCTTGGTTAGTTATCAACCCACTTAAAGGAAAGTAGTCATAAAAGGGGAACAGAACAAACAGGACAAATTGGGAAGTAGGCTAAAAGTTAAACTACAACCGTCATCTGGAATCTGGCTATCTGAAAGTTTCTGGGACAAGTAAGCTTTGTGATAATTGTGTGACATTCTTGTAAGATACCCAAAAGTGAGGTAGTGTTTACTATGGAAATCTAATATGTACTTAAGCTGAAGGTGAGACCCAGATCAGCACAGACATCCTCTCTGGCTCCTGGTTAGAGACTGTCTGTTAGCTGGCTCAATAAAGCTTTGTTCGTTCCTGTTTCTTTGGTCTCTTTTTTGGTGAAAGCTGTTTTCGATGAACTCACTTGCCACATCAGTTGAGTGAATGAATAAATGAACTGAACACTTAAAATTTATTTCCTTTAAACATGTATTTCTGTTGAACAGTAAAGTCAACTGTGGACATCATTTTCATCAGTGTCTTTTGGTCAGTTTCTGATGGTTGTCTCATAACGCAGGCCATCCAGTCAAACTGCTGATGAGTGAAACTACAGATCCTGCACAATAAGGAGGATCTCATAAAGTCACTGAAGGTGATACTGGAGCACTGCTAAGCCATTGGTAAATGTGGATCTAGCAAAGTTAAACTATGTAAACACTTGAAAAATGACATAAAGATAACTGGCAAGCATGATGACAAGATAGAGTTTCAAAAGAGAGGGTTATAAATATGAAAGAGTTAAAATCTGAGTCATCTGGACAAGTCAATTAAAACTTTAAATATTAAAAATTGCTAATCTTATTATCCAACTTTGAAAGTCTACCACAAAGTAAAGGATGTTGTATAGGATGTTTAATCTTGCTCCCATACAGATTGCCACATAATTAAACAATTCTCTTTAGCGCATAGTTTCAAGTATAATCAAAAATTGGTTAAAAGGCAAAGCAAACTTAATTTTGTAATTGTGGTTTTATTTCTCAAGCTGAAATCTTGACCACACCTAGTTATTCCTCCTATTGTACATTATAAACTTTTGATTCTCATTTAAGATGGATTCAGTGTCCTCTTCCTGGTACCGTTTGCTCTTTGAGAACTGGAGTCATGGAATGTGGTAAGTACAATATTAGAACTGCTTAAGGTGTCAAGATAGAGCAGAGGAAGGAGGAGTGAGCAGGAAGATACAGGATTTCTGAAGGAGGAAGTGTCTAGCTTGGGATTTCACTGGCAAATTAAGGGTGAACTCAGGGGGTTAGAGGAAGATGGGGGAATTGTCTTCCAAGGCAACTGAGACAGTCTGGGCTTTAGGGTTGTGTATGTGTTGTTCAAATCCCTGTCTTTTACTTGCTGTGTGAATCAAGGTAAATTTCTTCTCTCAGTCTGATTTTGTTTTTTTTTTTCTGTGCTAAGGATAGAATCCAGGGCTTTGTGCATGCTAGGCAAGCACTCTATCACTGAGCTCCACTGCAACCTTTTACTTTACATTTTGAAATACGGTTTCACTGAGTTGCTTAGGCTAGTTTGGTGCTCATGAGTCTCCTGACTCAAGCTTCTGAGTACCGGGAATTACAGGTGGGTGCCACCTTGCCTAGCTTCTGAGTCTGATTTCTCATTTGAAAAATTTTAGGTAGAAAAATTAGCACAATATAGGTCTAAGCTATACTGAAATAATAATGGCATCTCTGTTTCTACTCTCTCCCCCAAGAACCTGTGTATATGTAGTTGATATCTATATTGTGATATTGTTTCTATTGTTGTTAGTTGAGTTTGAGGAATTGGAAATGCCCTATGCATTGGGGAGTTGTCAGTGAAAACCTAGACACATTAACTGGCTATACAAGTACAGCCATTTCTAACACTTGAGAACAATTCCTCCTTTGCTGATGTTTACATGCTACCTTCTGCTGTTGGGGAAGGGAACAGGTGATAACTCGCTGGGAAGTGCTGCCGTAAAGAATCCATGGAGAGAAAAGGTCATGCCTCTTGATTACACAGCAGAGAACAGGGCTGGGTGGCAGTTTTTAAATCTTTTAATTCGGAGAATGGAAAATGTTTTTCAATTCTGCAGCTGTGAGCAGTTAACTTGCTGTATACCAAGCACCCTGAACTGTCTCATTTAATGTGCATTTTAAGATAGGAGGTGTTATTGCTACTGCTTCCCACATGAGGGTACTGAGGCCTAGACAGACGGGGTAACTTGGCTAGCACCTCACAGGAAATGATATATAAGATTCTAATTAGAGTCTTATTTCAGAGTTAGGGATCTTAAGCAGCATACTTAGCTCCCAATTACTGCATATTTACAGTTCTAATTGCCACATGGATTGTCATTTACTTGTAAAATTAGCTGCTGGCAGACAGTTCACGTTCATTTTTGAGGCTGACTTAAAACAAGGTAATTTATCATATTAGTAGCAGAAAAGAACGTGGGTAGTACAGGCCACACAAGCAGTGTCAGCCAGCGAGGGCACTGTTTATTCATCAAATATGTGTTTAGCAGTACTTTGTATAAGGCAATATTTTGAATAAAGAATATAGAGTTGCTTTTAGGAACTCCCATTTATGAGGAGACAGACACAGAAAGAAGTGATACCAGAGTAAGAAAAGAGCAATACCACAGGAATACATGAAGTGTGGCCATTATACAGGGATGATCAGCTCTGGTTTAGAAATCCAGAGATGGTTGCACCCAACGATAGCCCTAGGAGGCAGATCTCCATGGACAACATCTGCCAAGATCCTATTTGTGGCCTTATGTCCCTCATGTTAAACTGATGTCCTCCAAGAACATGAGAAGCACTCCTTCATATGCTGAGACTACATATTGCAGACATCTTCTCTTGTTAAGACAAAATCTGACACCCCTCCTCATTGCCCCAGCATTTTCTGTCTTACTAACTTCCACCTCCTACTTGTTGTCTCTCTCTCCCTCTCCCTCTGGCAACCTGCCTCTGGCTTTTGGTTGGATTTGGCCACAGGGAAGCACTGTTAGGGATCAGAGGCAGGGAACTGGGTAAAGACAGATAATTTATTTCCCCAGATTCCTACTTTGGGGGTCATCACCTGCAGCCTTTATTATTCTTCTGGAAGTGATTGTTCTTGTTGGATGGCCCTCTCTGTATGGTTCTTTCTCTCTTTAGTAATTGCTTTCTTCAAATAAACTGTATTAAAATTTCCACAACTTGTCCAGTTTGAGTGCCATCTTAGTCCCATGATTGTGATAGGAACAATGATTATATTTTTGTTTGAGAAAAATTACTCAGCAGTTTATAATATCCATTGAAAAGAGATACAAGAAAGTGCAGAGACCAAAGAAGATAACACAATAATTCTGATAAAAACAACTGGACCTGAACTTGGATTATTGATGTTATGGTAGAAAGAAGAGGAGGGATGCACAGATACTTGGAGGTAGAATTACTATAACTTGAAGCAACCCTGGTAACCAATCAGATTTGTCCTCACCAAACACTACTAGGTGCTTTAGTTCATTTTTCTGTTGCTATAAGAGGCAATAGGATATTTTAGAGAAAGCAAACTCATTTGGATCACAGTTTTGGAGGCTGGGAAGTCCAAGGGCATGGAGGCAGCTGCTGGTGAGAGAGTCATGCTGTTTCATTATGTAGCGGAAAGATGGCAGGGCAGGGCAGTGCATGAGAAGGAAGATGAGGGGCAGCCTCACTTTATAACAACCTGCTCTCGTGAGCAGAGATCCAGTTGTGTGAGCATAGCATTCATCAGTTCATCAGTGTGGAGTCACCATGACCCAAAATCTCTGCACAAGTCTACACTAGGCTTCTACCTCCCAAAACTGCCATACTGGAGACAAATTGCCAACCTGGGAATTCTGGGAACACCTCCAAACAACAGCTCCAAATTAAGTAGGGTGAAATTCCGTCTTGTATTTTATCTCATGAATTTGAAAAGTGAAGATTTACAGAGAAGTAGCAGAGAGGCAAGTAGGAGAGGTGCCCCCCAGACTTTCAAGTAACGTGACATGGAGGCAGGCTTGGGAGAATTGGCAACAATTCGAGTTTTTAAAGGTTTCAGAGTCCTGTCCCACTGGGTCAGGATGGCGTTTCTGGCCCCATCCCATCTCCCAGGGCCCACTAGGCGGTACTGGTAAGGGGTACATGGCCCAAAGAACACTTCCCAGGCTAGTCTAGGATCCTTGAGGAGCAGAAATGGGACGCTGGGCTTTGCGCCTATGCATGCAGCCAGCTCATCCATGCAGCAGATGTAGTTGAGCATGCCTTGACTGGTGTCTTTAATCACAACCCTGTGAGGAAGAAAACGGACGACTATTATCAATCCCCCGCTGCCCTGCATTTCTCGTTATAAGCTCCACCCTTCCCCGCCATCTTATTACTTCATTTTCATGATCAAACTATGTTTGGGAATGTGTTTTTGTGTTGGAAAGAAAAAAGAGGGTATAGGTGAGAATAATTAATTTGTGAATGGAGGTCTTCAAAAGAAGCAATTGGAAGAGAAACTTTCAGTTTTCAAATTTAATATGAGGATTAACTCTGCTCAGTCCAAATACAGACTTTGGGATGAATGGACAAGATCAGAAAGTGCCACACATGTGGATGCCTGCATTTTGAAATCGATATTAATTGTGTGTTGAGAAAGAATTCTTAGTCCATTATGATTGAACTTCACATAGATCATGAGCATGTGTATATCTCATATATATCTCATATTTTGTGCAAAATCATGAGTCATATGTATATCTGTTGTTAACAAACTTTTGTGATGTTGCAATGTCATTTATTAAATAAATAGATAAGTAACGGGATACATAATCAACATTAAAAATGAATAACTTTTCAATATACCAATAATAGACTGGCTGAGAATGAAATTAGAGAAACAATACTCTTCACAATACCTTCAAAAATATAAAATGCTTAGGAAGCAACATAAAAAGAAGAAAGAAATCTACAATCAAAATTACAAAATGCTGAAGAAAAAGTGGCAGGAAATAATAGAAGATAGAGCTGCCATGTTCATGGGTTGGCAGAATTAATTTTTTTAAAATGGTCATATAACAAAAGGCAGTCTACACATTCAGTGTAATCTCCATCACAATTCCAATGTTGTACTTCACAGGACTAGAAAAATATCCTAAAATTCCTATGGAAACACAAAGGCTTGGCATAGCCAAAACAATCCTAAATAAAAAGAATCACGATAGAGAGATCAGAATAGCTGACTTCAAATGATACTACAAAACCACACTAATAAAAGCAGAATGATATTGGCACAAAAATAGACAGATAAGCAAGTGGAACAGAAGAAAGGACACAGAAACAAACCCACACAACTACAGGCATCTGGTGAGAAGACAGTTCTTTTAACAGAGTGCTGTGCCCAGGCCTAGTGGAGCATACCTGTAATCCCAGAGCCTGTAATCCCAGAGCCTGTAATCCCAGGCTGCAGCATGAGGGCTGCCGTGAGTTTGAGGCCAGTCAGGCCTAAGTAGCTACTTCAAGGCCAGGCTGAACTATATAGCAAGACCCTGTCTCAAAAACAAACACACAAATGAACAAACAACCCAACAAGAACCCCAACAATAATGACCACAAAAAACAAATAGTGCTGAGAAAACTTGATATCCATATATAGAAAAATCAAAAGTAATCCCTGTCTCTTACTCTGTAAAACAAATCAAGTCAAAATGGACCAAAGACTTAGCTTTAAGGCCTGAAATTTTGAAAGTGCTAAAAAAAAAATACATATAGGGGAAATACTTGAAGCCATACCTACAGCAAGGACTTCCTCAATAGGACTCCAATAGCACAGAAAGACATGCAAAAGAATAGATAATTTAATACATAAGCAAAACATTCCAGGCATCATTCTAAGTAGCAGGGATTTGATAGTGAACAAAACAAAGTTGTCCTTGTCAGTTTTCACTCCAGTGAGGGAAGCAACAGACGGTGAAAAAGCCTAGCTAAAATGACATGGAAAACATCAGGTGGTCGCGGGTGATTTGAGAGGGGTAAAGCAGCTATGGTGAAGGGAACGGGTGGGTTCTTTCCCATAACATTGTCAAGAATGGTTTCTGCCTCATGGGGCGACATTTGAATATAGGGACATGCAGGCAGCAGAGGGAAGACTACGTGCGGAGGCTCAGAGGGAGGGATGCTGCCTGTCTGAGGAAGACTGAGGAAGCTGGGGTGCCCTCAGGAGCCTGGATGCGGGAGTGGGGAGCAGCAGTGATGAAGCCTCCAGAGAGCTGGGTGTCCTGGAGATCCACCTAGAGGTTGTAGCGAGGCTTGCAGCTGTTAAGGAAAGCAGCTGGACGGCTTCATATAGGGAAGTGGCATGGTGCAGCTCGCCCTTGTTGCTGTGTCAAATTAGAAAATGGAAAGGGCAGAATGCAAAGTGGAAGACAGACAAGAGGGAGTAGAAAGTGTCCTGATGGCCCGGTCTCTGGTGACAGCAGCAGAGGGCATGAGAAATACATAAATTTGGAAGATAGATGCTAACAGTATTTACTGATAAAGACTCTGAGAGGAAAAGAGGAGAAAGCGATCATGCCAAAGTTTTCTCAACTGGAATGAGCAGCTGTTATCTGCCATGAGAAAGTCTCAGGGTAGCTGCGGTAGAAAAGGGCACTGACTGTTTACTGGCCCAGCATGATGGCACATGCTTGTAGACCCTTCTACTCAGAATACTGAGGCAGGAGGATCACTTGAGCCTAGGAATTTAAGGCCAGCCTTAGCAGTGTAGCAAGACCCTATCTCAAAAAAACAATAGAAAAGAAAAACTCATATGTAGGCTTTATTAAATTTGATGTACCTACTAAATATCTAAGTGGAGCAATCTAGAGGAAGTTGGACTAAAAATCTGGAGCTCTGAGGAAAGATTTGAGTAAGGGACACAAGTTTGGGAACCACAAGTGTGTGATGGTATCAGAGCCACACGCCTGCGTGAGGCCAGGTAGGAACGAGTGTGAACAGATCTGAGAGCTAAGACTAGGTCTCACCAAGGTTTAGGAGTGAGGAAGACGAGATACTAAGAAATCCAAGACCAGTCTGAGAAGCAGGAGGAGTAGAATGGACTTCTGGGGCCATGGGAAGGCAGGGTTGTCATCTGTTAGGGGGTAGGCTTGTGCCTCACTGAGAAGGTCTGGGCCCTCCTATAATGTGGCTAAAGCCACGTGTCTAACTGGTGGCAGAATTAGGACTGCAATATACTCAGACTCAATGCAGAGTTATTTCTAACGTCCATACTGCTTCTCTAGGAATGACTTGCATACTAAGAATCCTTATTTCTTTTGTCTTCGGTAACAGAACTTATGAGAAAGTTTTCCCCATAGCAAGCTACATTCTATACCTTTGAATAAGCTGCTCCTTCTTGGTAAACTCATCCATCAGTTTCTGTGATGGTGGTATCTTACAGAGTCCTGTGAGGAAAGGTAGAAGCAACACTAATGCCACATGTTTTTCTCATTTCTGGCCTCCTACTGTTTACCTCAGCACAAAACTTAGAGTGGAATTGGAATGCACGGTAAATTTCTAATGGTAAAAACCCCCTTTCCTATACACTTATCCATGGAGTTCTATTGCTGTAGTGTCTCATGACCCCAGTCCTCAAGACCTCTGACTCCTCGGGCTTAGTCCTCATTCTCATGTTCTCTGAGTCCTTGTTCAGCAGCTGCTCCTCTGCTGCCTCTGGACCTTTCTGGTTCTCAATGGCAGGAGCAAGAGTGGCCCATTGTATGGCACATATTCCCAGGGGTTTCTCCATGTTTGAATGATTCACACACGTCCGTGGTTGGGCATCTGCAGCTGGTACATGGTGGGCCAGTTGTGTCATTGTTTCTCTGTGTCATGGTAGTTCTTAATTAAGTGGCGACGTGCAACAGCACTTGCCGCCGCGTGGCTTCCCCTGTGCCCGGCAGCCCTCATTCTGGGTGCCTACGAGGCAGGAAGAGAGCCAGATGGAGGATCAGTGCTCCCTGCCTGTGGCTCCCTGTGCACCGGAGGCCCTCCCTCTGGGCGCCTACAAGGCAGGAAGCGAGCCAGTCGGAAGACCAGCGCTCCCGCCCGTGGCTGTCCGTGCACCAGAGGCCCTCCCTCCAGGTGCCTACGAGGCATGAAGCAAGCCCCAGTGGTATTTTAAAATTTGACACAAGGTCTAAATTGTCTAGGCTGCATTTGAGCTTGTGATCCTTCTGCCTCAGCTACCCAGTTCTGGGACTACTGTGTGCTACTGTGTCGGGAATAAGGCCCTGGGATTTTAAAAAGCTGCTTCTTTGCATGCTCACACCTTGGAAGCTGGTACAATTGTTAGGTTTTGACCATGCATCTACCCAGGCATGGCCGTGTAGGCCTGTAATCCCAGCACTCAGGAGGCTGAGGTGGGATTACCATGAGTTTAAGGCCAGTCTGAGCTACATAGTGAGACCCTGTCTCAAAAAGAGGGGAGGCACTACTTTCTATGGTTTTCAAGGAGGCAACCTAACAAACCCCCTCGCTGCAGGCAGTGATCTATCTCTTGTCTCCTGCCGCAGGACTGCAAGACTCTCAGGTGACTGAGGGTCATCAGCAGAAGGTGGCCTCACTCACCAGGCTCCCGGTGGCTGGCAAGAACACCCTGCAATGGCTCTGTCCGTGTCAGGCGTTCAAGGGTCGGAACCCTGAGGGTAGACATAGCCTCGATTCTCTCTGCCACCTAGTGACGGAGATGTGACACAGCAGCCACACCTGCAACGCCTCGAGGGGCAGTATAATCTGCTAATTTTTTAATGTGAATAATATAGAATTAAAGTAAAGGTTTGGAAAAGCAATTTTACTTGAATTAACTACAAATCTGTTCTTTCTAGTGTTAACTGTGATCCTATGATGGAGGACTGTAACTGTGATTCTATGATATAGGATCAAAACTGTGATTTTACAATGATTCTATGTGGGACAGGTATTTAAATTGTGTATCTTACATGTGGGCTTTCTGAACATTATGTACACTTTTTTGGCAAAGTAAAGGTTGCTTTTACTTAAAATAAGCTACAGATCTGATTTTTAACAGAAAAGTTGGCGACATTTGGAAAACAACTTCTCTTTTCTTTTTTTGAATGAGGTTCTTGCCACATTTACGAAGGACAGGAATGAAAGAAAGAAAAATGCCCTGGATATAGCAATTTGCCTTCCTCAGGGAGCACATCTGAAAAATGCCATGTGGCCTATTTTCACAAAGTGTTCCTATCCTCTTTTTTGGCGATAGTTTGTGCAAAACATGATCTCTTAAGTGGTTCAAAACAGACCAAGAGAGGCTTTGAGACATTTTCATGTTTTTTTTTTCACTTACCCCACGTGAGCATAATTTAGCAATTGGCCAATGTGTTCTAGAATCTTGAATCTCTCGGCCACCGTACACAATGACGGGAGCGGTGGCACTGATTCAGAAAGGCTGTACCTGAGCTGCTGTTCGACTGAGCTCCACTGCGATGTCTCCTCCTGTGTTGCCGAGGCCAATCACCAAGACACGTTTGCCCCGAAAGGCTTCCGGGGTCCTGTACTCCTGACTGTGCAGGATCTGCCCTTTAAACTTATGGATTCCTGCAGCGGAGAAGAGGATCTGACAATGTGAAGTGTTTAAAGTTGAGATCCCCCAGCGTATAGTGCTAGGGTCTGTGGGAAAAGGGAAGTCCTAGAAATACGGCATCGCTTTGGTTCCGACCCCACCATTAGTTGCAGATCATAGAACAAGCGTGTGATGCTCCTCTGTCCTGAGATGCAGTGAGTCCAGGTGTAGATTTAGTGCAATCCTGTATGAAAATCAAATCAAAATGTGTCCAAAAACTAGGAAGGTTGGTTTTAGGGTATTGCAAAGTATCCGATCTACTGTATCAACCTTGTCTTCAAATTTTTCAGTCTCTCAGATTGAGAATTCCTGTTGCTCATACTTTCAATTGAATTTTTCATATCCAGGATTTATGCTTGAGTCCTTTTCTTAATCTCTAATTCTTTACAAAAGTGCTCATTCATATCTTGCTTTGTCTTTAATTTAGTTGACATGTTATATCTCTTTTAAGCATGCTGAATATTTATTACATCCTTTATCTGTTTATTTATAACCTCCTTAGGCTCACTGAATATCTTTTGGATTTGCTTATTTGTTTCTTCTTTCACCTTTTCAAATATTTTAAACTTTTTTTTTGCCTGAATCTTCCTACAATTAAAGGGCCATGAGATTGGCTTTTGGAGAGTGCAGTTTTTTGGAGGTATCTTGTTGCCTTTTCTTGTGTTTCAATGCTGAGTGTTGAAGGTCAGTTAGGGTAAGAAGACGCTGTAGCTAGTGTGGAGATTGCTTTAGTTAGTGCGCATCTCCCTGTGGTGGGACCTTGGCTTGACTGTATTCTGATGTTCACGCATCCATTCAACCCACTCAGCATGTGAGGATTGATCCCTATCTGTGTTGCAGGGATCGAGAGAACAACTACCAGTCATATCAACATCGATAGAGCCAACCATATATCGATCATATGTAAAACATATTTTAGCAGTCTCATGCTTTTTCAATAACCTAGGAAGACAGTGAAATGGTAGGTGACTGTGACAAGTAGGCTGTAGTGAGAAGATAGGAAAAGAAGAGAGGAAGAAGAAAAAGGAGGAAATAGTTCAGAAAGAAGGGAAGAAGGAAAAAGAGACAACAACAGATGAATGAATGAAAGGAGCTAGGACTTTGGTGATATTGTTTTTATAGTTAGAATAGAGGAGGAGGAGAGGGGATTTGAAAGGCAGGGGGATTTGCCGAGGTAGGAAAAGGGAAGAAGAGGGAAGTACAATTGGACACTGGAGAAGCTAGAAGAAACTTGGAGCCTATTAATGTCCTCACTGCATTTGAATCCCCCACACAGAATTTTTGGTAAGGGTTTACCTGATATGATCTTGAAAAAATACTATCCAAGGTAAAACACAGATTCTTATTCTCCATTTCACACACAGAAGCCGCACACGCATGTGCGCACGTACGCTGAAAAAAGAAATTCACACACATACAAAACCACCAAAGTAAAGAGCCCACTCAGTCCTATTTATAGTTCAGTGTGAATTGGCCCAGTTGTGCTCTAGCCCTCTTAGTTGAAAATGGAGAGACCCTGTCTTGTCGGATTGCGGAGTGGGGAGACTGAGCTCTAGTCCTCTGTGGTTCTGTCTAGGAAGCTGCACGTTTTGACTGAGCTTGAGGTGGTTCCCTTCCCACCAGTGAATGAAGGGACTTGAGGGTGCAGGCAGACCCCGGAGCCTGCTCCTCTTTCCTGCCTCAGGGAGACCTCCGTTAGGCGTCAGCTGTGCTCTGGTGGGCATGACTAGCTAGGGTTTTTTTTTGCCTCTGTCTGATGATCCATCACCTCTAATTATATTGGAGGTGGGGAGGGTGCAGCAGGATTGGTCAAGCATCCCGTCTGCTGCTGGTCTCTGGAGGAGATTCTTTGACCTTGGATGCCCCACCTCCATGATAATCCCTGCGGCTGCTTATTTCCACTCTGGGTCAACACCGATGCAACACCTTTTGACCCACTGCTCCTCTCCAGCTCTCTGCCCGTGCTGAGTTCTACCTGAGCCTTTTACACTGCTAATTCCCTGGCATTTATGACTTGGTGGAGAACAGCCCTTTTGCTTGGAATTCAGAGCGCTTGGGGAGGGAGCTCAAGTGGGCATTGAACTTAGCAGTTTTTGGTGAGCAGTGAGGTGAATCCTGCATGACACTTAGCTTTGTGGCCTTTGGAAGGAAGTGGATGGGCGGAGGGTAGGGGGTGAGGTTGGGTACCACAGTTCACAGAGCTTGGTGGCATTGGGGCAAGCAGTGGAAGAGTTCCCACTCTGGCACTATTCCAGTGTCTTTTCTCCACCCCTGGATCATACTGGGCACACTGCATGCCCCTGCAACTCACTGCCCCAGGGATTGCTTAAAGCCCAGTTCAAAGTCCTTGTTTCCTCCTGTCCCTAGGGCTCACTGGTCCTAAGTCATTCATCACCTGCTGAGTGATTCTCTGGCCTATGCCTTTCAGAGTGCTCTCGTCTGTGGAGGCCCTCCCTTGCTAGCATCTTGCTTGCTGAGCTCCATCTCCCAGGTGGAGGAGAGCTAGTGCAGGTGGGCACTGGAAGGTGACCACAGGCTGGGCACCTGGTTGCTGCTGCTGTACTTGGCCTCTTCCCTCAGGGGGTTAGGTTTTCCCAAGATGCCTGGATCCGCAGATCTGAGCTGTGAATGGTGCCGGGATCCAGAGGCAGCTCTGCTTCTTTCTCTACGTGTCCTAGACACTAGAACTACTCTAGTGGGCTTCTTCTACTTCAAGTTGTCCTCCTGTGTTTGAGGCTTCCATTTGCTCCTCATTTCTGAGTTCCTGTGGAGCTCAGTGGGCTTATTCTGGGCATTTCATGAGCATCACTGCTACTGAATTCTAAGCAGAAAGCTGCAGATAGAAGTTAACATGGGCAGAGAGCCTGTGGATTGGTTTAGCACAGTTCTCTGTATGTCCAGGTGACTGCCTTATTAGAGAGGGAAGACTCACCCTGTGTGGGTGGTGCCAACCAATAGGCTTGTAGCCTGGATGGAGTAAAAGGAGAAAGAAGAAGGAAGTCTCACTGTTGCTTTTTCAGAGGAGCTCTAGGTTCACCATTGGCTTTGGACATCTGTCTCCTGGCTTCCAGCGCAGACTCTTCCGCCTTCCAACTCAGACCCTTCGGCTTTCCATTACCAGCTTACATGGGGTTCTGCAATGAGCTCCAGGCCTTTGACTCTCAACTGGATCTTCTGGCTTTCCAGTGTTCAGACAACCCTTGTGCATTTTCCACCCCAACTGTGCAGGTGGCCGTTGAAAGCCTACTTGAAAATCCTTTATACATATTTAATATTCAATCTTTTCCTCCAGTGAACCCTAATTGATAAACCTGCTGAGGTGTCCAAAGCCAGAAACTGAACAACAGTAACTGCATTCCAAGCGAGGTGCTAAAACAACTATGCAGAGTTTGAGAAGGATGTGAATGGAGAATAGTTCTGTGATCCCTGGCTTCCTACGCAGCTCGAGGGTCTAAAATGGTTGAAAATTAAGCACCTGGGAGTTGGAAATTGGATGATTGAGGAAGAATTTTGAAAGTGCGCTGACATTTTTCTGTCCCATTAAGATGGAGCCAGGTATAAGCAGATTCGAGGAAACCACTTTGAGAATTTTACCTTCAGAGAATATAGGAAACTGGGTTTGGACCCATGCTTGAAAAGCTATGAGTGGAACTGCATGCCACAGATGCTGGCTCCACTGGTCACAGAGTTTCTCCCACTGGTGATAGTGTGAGATACACATTTCACGGGGACTAGATGATGGTCATGTGGGAAAGCCCCAATCTGATGCCAGCTTACAGGGATTTTGTACAACATGGTGCCTGAACAGTCAGTGAGACTCGACAGAGGTAGGGTTATATGTTCCTTTAAGCCCCAGACCAGCAGCAAGCCTGAAGTCCAATGATCATTTACAATATTGCTTCTTGCAAAATTATGGCTTAAATTCTTACTTGATTCTAAACACATTTTTGAATAGTGTATTATTTATTGGTGATTCCTTTTATATAATTTGTATTTCACTTTTTCTGCAAGTCTGCAAGGTCTATTCTTACTTTTCCTTCCTTACCCATTCCTTTAGTCCTTAGAATAAATTTCAAACTTCATTTACTTAACTCTCTTCCAGGCCACTGATAAGTTAAGCAGAGAGGTAGTTCTACTCCATTTCAGTAATCTTCATTTGACTAATTGTATTTTCTACAGCTGAATTTGAATAGAGTTCAAGTTTCCAAATAATCAGTTTTGACCTCAAAAAATAACTTTACCAGTCGTGAGTACATTGAAAAGAATATGCTGTTGGAGTTAAAGTGCCTGCAAAATGGAATTCTAAAACACTTTCTTGTGGATGGCCACAATCTAAGAGGAGTAGTGGATTCTTATTCTGGTGACTATTTTGAAGGACAGATATGTTCCTTTACATGTATAACTTGTGGGTTGTTTCCTTTTAAAACTCTTCAAGTTCTTTAATTATTGGTCAATCCTGATTCAATTAACTTGTAATTCAGTTCCCCAAATCAAAACCTCTGTTTTATTTTTTCTACCACATATTCAATAATTTTGTGCTTTACTTGATCACTGAATTTGAGTTAGACATGATAAAGCTTAAGCAATAACATTAATATAAGTAGATTAGATCTGAAACCTATGTAGTGCTTTGTGCCTTTCAATGTAATTTTGTAGATATTATTTTTTGACAGCGAATATAAAGTTGTGCATAATCATGGGGAAGCTTCCGACTGCAAATCAGCAAGTCTCTTGCAGAAGCATCCAGAGGAGTAGGCAGGGTCTCAGGTAGGAATGACTCACCGGGGAAGGACTCCAAAGGTAAGTGGGGATTCAGGAAGTGGCCAGTGCAAACCATGACAGCATCAAAGACAGCTCTGGCCTGCTTGCCCTCTGTCTCTGTGACAACAGCCCACCGCCCAGTTTCCGAGAAGCCTGGACACCTTGTCACGCTGCGCACAGTAGTCTGCAAGGAAAGGACAAACAGTTGTCAGGTGCAGTAGTACACAGCTATAACCCAGCGCTCGGGAGGCTGAAATAGGAGAATCACTAGTCTGAGGCCCTCTGGAGCTACACAGCAAGCTCCTGTCTCAAAAAGCAAACCAAGCCAAAACAAAACAAAAAACAAACCCAAACAACAACAGCAACAACAACAAAACACCAAACAAGAGGTTTACTTCCTATCATAATCTTTGAACCTCGGGCAATGACTGACACGGTATCTTTATTAGTTACTTTAAATATACCATATCTTGTATTAGGAGGCCAATAAATATTGCTTTATCTTGTTCCAAGAAAAGTCAAGGAACTTGTACAAACTCTTATGGGCCAGAACCCAAGACATGAGAATCACTTCATAGGAAAGAAGAAAGACTCACTTTTTGTTCCTTCTGAGAAGGAAATGAGTTAAAATATTTGATACATTAGAAAAATTTAGGAAAATGAGTGTGCTGAATTGTAATTTCTGCTGGTTCAGACTTCTAGTTACTTTTCATTGGCTTCTTTAGTTCTGAGAAAAAAAAATTCCTAAATTTCATGTTCAGTGACAGTTTAGCATTTAAAGGGGAACCAGGAAATCCAGCATTTTAATGATTCATTGGGGTAAAACATGAGCAGGAGGAGTGAGGGGACTTTGTTATCTGCCTTATTTATGGAGAGAAAAAATCAAGGAAAAGGTCACATAAACATGTCATTTTTATTAGACTGCTGAAGAGGCCAGCCCTCATTTATTAACCTTCCAAAACCCATAGTATCTTACCTTGAACTCAATGTATTTGAGGAGACCAAAGTGCTTAGCAAATTCCTCAGATAGTTCCAAAACTTCCCATGGCTCATGAAGTTGGGATAATCTTCTTGGAAAGGAAAGTCACTATAACTTGACATTTCCTTGCAGACATTTGCTACTAATGACTTGTAGACCTTGGTGGTCCCATCTTTGGACTCCCTGTGGTGAAAGTGTAGCTAGCTTCACAGAATGGAGGAGATAGGTGCAAGTGAACAGAAACTTTGCCAGCCCAGCTGGAAGGCTTCCCACTAGCTGGTAGAGTTCTATTTGTCATTTTAAAGACCTTAGAAAACCCCATAGTAGGTCCCCATAATATAATGATGAGAAATCATTAGTGGGGTTGAAATAAATACAGTATCTTTCTCAAACCACAAAGAAACAAATGGAATGAGCTGCTCACACTGATCACATTTATCTCTCACTGATTCCTTTCCCCACTAAACTGTGGGGAAAGGAGGTCAGGGTTTGTGTCTGTATTGTGTACCTCTGTGTCCTGGCAGAAGGATATGAGAAATACATACTGAATGAATAGCATCACTTTGTTTTGTTTTGTTTCATTTTAAAATAGCATTTATATGACTGGAAAAGATTATGTTGAAATTTTAATAATCCTGAGCTGTAGGCATTGTTATTACAGTGAATTTTTATTTTCACATATTTAACTCAGCACTGTTTTCTAAAATTAATATATATAACATTAGGGTAAGGAAAAAGATATCAAACCAAATTTAGATTTACCTGTAGCAGCAGCTATGCAAACTAAAGCCAGTGATTTCTTTTTATATTGACATTTGTTGCCTGAGGATCCTCGTAGTGTACCAGAAAAAGATTTCTCTCTCCACTCCATTGTCCTAGCATTGTAATCCTAGAATTTTGGCTATTTCTGCCTACATAAATTCGCTTATTTTGTTTTCTTTGTTATCCATCTAAGATTCAGCAAGGGTCATCTCTTCCATGAAAGTTTCCATCATTCATACCAGTCAAATGGATGCTGCTTTTCTATCTCCCCAGGAAGGATTTGATACTTTGCCTGGATTCCATCTTCTGACACCTTCTTACCCAGCACTGGGGCAAGTCCCTCCATTCCCAGTGAATACTTTGTTGCTCCTAGAAATGATCAGTCCTGGCCAGAGGTAGATAGAGTTTAACCACTTCCTGACCCACTTTCTGATGTCCAAGTCATCCGACAGCTGGCCTGACCATGAGAAATGTCCCCTGGGCTTTATATTCTACTTAAGAAGATTGGCTAGTTCTTGAGTTCTTTTTACTCTGATAATGTGGAATCTCTTCTCCAACCCTTCTAAGGTCTGAGGTTCTCATTCACTCTTGCTAGTTCTCTTCCCAAAGCACTGACAAGGCTTGTGGGTTGGATCTCCACTCCCTGATGCCAACTACCATTTTTACTGAAACTCCTGTGGCAAGTATCAGCCATCCACCCTGCAATATGGCACATGGATGAAAAGAAAGACAAAGGGAAAACTTGCAGTTGAGGCTCTGGGATGACCCAATGCTTTCTGTGGAACAAAGGGCCATGAGTCCAGGAGCTCAAGGCTTTTGCTGGTATAAATCAGGGAAGTAGGTGGAGATTGCAGCAGAATGCGTGGGAAGAGAAACTTTGCAGGCATGGCTATAAGGAGAAACAGAGTACTTTTGTACCAGGGACAGAGGCCCTCCAGTTAGTGGTACAACAGATAGCTTGATGTAAGCAAGGCTGGCACTTTTATTGCTAGGAAGGTATAATTCTTTTTGAGTCCAATGGGCCCAGCTGAGATGTCATCTCATGTCGTAGCCCTGGAGTCTCACAGGTTCTTGATGGAGCCTCTATTCCAACCATAAGCAGGGGCAATTCTGACCTGCTTTGCTATCCTGAGAGTCGCTGGCACCTTGGCAGGGCACTATCACATTCTTTTGGACAATTAAGGGAACATCTACTTCAGTATAGCCAGCTCTGCACATCTCAGGAAAGAGGGTTGAAGTAAAGGTCAGGTAAAGGTCTTGGCAAGGGGCTTCATTGCTCAGGGGAATGCAACTTGGTGATCTCTCACACGTTTTCCCTGGGGTAATCTACTCCATATTTACTAATGCTGGTCAGCTCAACTCTGCTACTTTGTTTTATTATGTCCATGGCCCAGAAATCATCATAAATTTCCAACATTGTTTGTCTGTCAGACTTAACTCCTTCCTCTCCCTTTATACCTCAGACCATGCCCTGTCTATTCCCGCGGCTCCTCACTTATCAGACTGCGACTGCATAGTGCCTATCGCTGCACCACGCACACGTCCGTTCCTGCGCTGCAGTGAGCCACTCCCTTCCTTGGTCACCAAGGCAGGCTGAAGCCACCTGACTGGGCAGAAACAGAGCGACTGGCCATATTAGGACTGAGGGAGATGGGTGCGGGGAAGGCATGCAAGGTGAACTTCCACATTCCCCCGAAGTCGTCGCTTCTCTCAAAGCAGGTGGGCTCCAGGTCCTCATCCAAGCAGCATTTGATGGAGGACAGGCCGCTCACCCCGGCTCCAATCACCGCCACTCTCTTGGCCATGGGACGCTCTGTGAGAGGAAGGTCAAGTAGCGCTTCTTTATATCACAAGGTTGGCACAGAGCCTGGACACAGAGTGGGCTTGGGTAGTGCTAGAAATACTCTCCTACATCTTTGAGTGGAGGCTGAATCACATTTTTGCTAAAAAATACAGGTTCTGAGATCCAATTGTTTTGGTTTAAGTATTGACTTTGTGACCCATTAACTGTGTTATTTTTAGACTCACCTTTTATTTTTTCTGTGCCTTGCTTTTCTCACCAGTAAAAGGACCCAATAATAATAATAATAATAATAATAATAATAATTAATAATAATAATAATAATAATAATAATAAATACTAGAGTTGTGAAGACTAAATGATTGCTATATGTTGGAAGAACTTTAGAAACTTAATGGTTACATAGTAAGAGTTCAGTTTAATTTACTTATTATTTATGGTGTAGCCTGTATCTTCAGCTCTTGGGGATAGATCCTCTCAGTACTGAAAGAGTTCTTTTGCTACTCTCTTGCCTCTCTGAATTCTAGGAATTGCAGTCAATGAAAATGTTCTTTTTTAGTCAACACATCTAGAGTCTTACAGAATAACTGATCATGGCCATGTCTTGCAGTACACTGAGGATATTACATGTAGAAGAGCGCTAGGGTTCTTTATCTTGTACAGAGGCAAAACTGACCATAACAGTCTCAAAAAAGTCACATGAGACATTCTGGAGTCCAGTATGAGGTCAAATGGAAATAATGATGCTTATGCTTGGTAGTGGAGCATGTATATGTCATGGGAATTAGAATCCATTTGTAAAAGTTTTATAATTTGGGCTTCCAGATACCCCAGTATAGCATTTGGCTGATCTGAGGAGATACTCATTTAATTTCAGTAAGTTGGGTTTACATCATGCTAAGGCTTTTGGTGTGTCAAGTGCACTTAGTTGTAAGTGCTGTTTTCCCTGTAACCTTCTTGGCCAACCCAGAAAACACACAAACAACAGTTGCTCTCAATGTATTTGTTTTACAAAATGTGTTTAACTGATTTGACTTTGCTTGTGAAGATGTAATATTTTCTGAAAAGACATCTAGCTATATAAAGCCAGTGTGATTTTTGTAATTGCATGTCACTTATCATAGTGATATCTGCTTTGGAGAACCAAGAAAGCAAATATTTATGAGCTTCCTGCACCAGCACATGGGAAAAATAGCATCATCATTCATCATAACTGAAGAGCCTGAGGTATCTGGTTACTTCTGTCACTAAGACTTTGCCTTTGCAATGGCAAGCAGAAACACTGAAACTACGTCCAGAATTTGGAGGCAGATTTACTTACATTGATGGGCACTGACTGGGATCACTCCCAAAATATAAGGCCCTGATTTCTTGTGGTCTAGGGCTTTTATATGATGCACAAGCAGGAGGTACAAAGGCAAGACAGAACAGCCTGGCAGTTCTTCTGATGAGCTAGCAGGGTGAGCTTATCGATTACAAGGGTAGATTAATGATCATTAGTTTATTATGCTGGGTAAAATCAGGCATCCTGTATGTTTGGTTATTCTCTTGTGGTTATAAGGCTCAAGAAAGTAATTACACTCATGAGTATGGTCTCTAGTTGCATCTATTTACCTACAGAAGCCTCGAGTTTATCTTTTTTAACAGCTGAGTAATACTCTATTGTATAAAAATACCACAAGTTTTTTATCCATTCTCAGTGGATGGGCATCTGGGTTGTTTCCAGTTGTCTCCTTGGTGTAGGAACCTGAAAGACTAGGTAAAACTCAAAATGTACACTAGATGATAGGAAAGGGAAAGAAATTGCTTGAAGGAAGGAATGACTGGGATGAGGGAAAGAAGAAAAAATAAAGAAGGAAGGCAAAACATAAATATATATATGAATAGCTGCAATGAGTGTATTGCTGTTGTCTGATGGTGTACTGAAATGAACAGTTAATGCTCACAATTTCTCATGCTCTGACTCACTTTGCATGCTTGTGTCTGGTGGTCTGAGCAACTGATTTGAAGGTAACAATATGCAATGGAATTACAATGGTGAACTCCTACTATCTTGTCTAGTGAAACTCTGTATTATCTCTAATGTTTTATTGAAGAATTATTTTCTTATTCTCTTTAATGGCTTGAGCAATCTTTCATTCTTGCATCTGCTAATCTGAGCAATATAGTTGAGGATGGCGATGTGAGGTGTAACAACCACTGTTGATTTGTATTATTTTGTCTTGAGACCCTGTATCACTTTGAATGTTCTTGCTTTGATTTGTTTATGTTCATGATACTGGTATGCTGCTATTGTTCTATTTTTTTGTTTGTTTGTTTCTCATGTATTACTCGCTTTAAAATAAAAAAAAAGAAAGTAATTACAAACCGATGAAGCAGTTACAGAGCTAGGCAGTTTCAAAACCATAAATTTTAAAAAGAATAATTTCTCTTGTACAGTTTTTCCCTTTCACGTTCACCTTTGCTCAGGTTTGCGACTACACATTTTGGAGTTTGTTCCTCTGGCTTTGCAACTTGCCTCCTAATCAGGTCAGGAGTCCCAGGCACAGATGAAATGTGCCTTTACTGACTACAGGGAGCAAAGAACTTCTGAGCTCCCAGATTCTTTAAAGTGAATTCACTCCAAGGCAGATTTATGAGCTTAAAATGATAATGAAAGAGATTTGCCTGTTCAAAAGTATTGGCTGTCTTGCATTTTGTAAGGTTGAGTTCCCCATTCCTGTTTACTGCAACATCTACTGTAAAATTTATACTTTTTCTTTTTAATTTGTGTTTTCTTTGGAGTCTTTATTTTGGAAAGCCAGGAAGGGGCTCTGGTGTCAGCAGAATTGGTCTCTATTTTGTTTCTGCTACTGACTAGTCATATGACCCAGAGAAAACTACTAAAACAACTTTAGATGTATTATTTGAAATATAAAAACAATGTCCAAGTTAAATGATTATGTGAGTATTACACTAGATGTATTATTTATACAGAAGAAAGTGGTACAAAATACACTGTGTTCATTCTGTATTTCCCTGCTTTCTACTTCCTTCCGTCTATTCTCTCTGGAAAAAACAGCTCACACAGATAACTTCATCCTCAAGTTTGGAAGCACATGGGCAAATACACTTGTTGATTCTCTTGGGTTGAGATGTAGGAGGTCTAAGCAGCTTCTAACTAGAAATAAATATGGCCTTTTCAAAAAATACTTGCAGTTTTGGGCTATTAGGTGAAGCTCTGGATTTGGCAGATCTCTGCTGTGCTCTGTCTTTGTAATGACACAAAAGAAATGTGTAATTGTGTTGGTAAAGTGAGATGTGTGCTGAAGTGAATGGGCTGGTAGTAAACACATTCACTCAACAGGAGAATCCTGGCTACCTCTAAGTGCAGGTACTGAGCCAAGAATGGGAGCCCGAAGACTTAGCTACTGAACAAACATAATCAAGTGCTGGAAGTAAAACACAAATAACACCAGTGACATCCCTCAAGGATGCTGTTGTGTAGAGAGGGGCTGACACACAAAGGACACATGTGCTAAGTCCTATAACAGCAGCCCGCCCTCAGCACAAATGTTTGCAGACTCTCTTTGGCCCTAGTTAGAGTAGGATGTTGGGCGAAAAGGAATTGGGGAAAAACATCTTGTCTTTTAAAGACTGGTTAGGTACTGTACTGGCAGGAGAAACAAATTGAAGATTTGCACCTTTTAAAATTAATCCATATTTATAGTCCATGATCTTTTGAATGAGAGTAACCATATTAAAATATGCTTTCAGTCAATAAAGAAAGGTCATGAGCAAGGTGGACATTGAGAGTTCTGAATGCTACTGTACTGCCTGTAAACAGGCAGATAACTTTGGACAAAATTCTTCATTTCTCTATCATGTTTTTTCCATATCTGTAAAATAGAACATTAAAGACTTTTTTTTTACTACTTTCCCTTGCCATCTCTAAAGGAAAAATTTTTGGTTTGAAAATCAAATCATGGGGGAGAAACCCCACCCACTGCCCCTGTGCCATCCAGGTTGCCTCAGTCTGAAGGAACCCTGGTGCCTGGCCCATACCCCTGCGCTGTGGGTCAGGCAGCCAGCATGGGAAGTACTTGTGACATGGCAAACGTCTTGTCCAGAGGAATCCAGGGTAAAACCACTCTAATAAGGGGAAACATTTTCTATAAAAACTCCAAATTTATGATTTTTTTCTGTTATATAACTATAGACTTTACTTCTATGATTTAAGTACAAAATCAATAGTTATCACAATTGGTCAGTTTTTAAATTGTGCTTACTACTAAATGTACTGCTGTAGCTGGGATGTCATATCTATTGTAATCAGTTGTTCCCACTTGTGTAGCAATATTGGGAAGCTCTGAGATAAGAACTTCACCATAGCCCTACACTAAAAGACTGGGGACTGGGCCAAACAGAAACCAGCATCTCACTTTCAATTGGGAAGGTAGAATCTTGGGACAGACACAAACCAAGAATCTCCTACACAGAAGATATCCCTGAAGTGCAGACTATTCCTGGAGAGCCCTTGATATTAGTGATATAGCTACCTGCTACTAAAACTCACAAGGATCACCACAGAAAGCAAAATAAAAAAATTGGTCTTAAATAGAAAATGTCAGTATGAAGGAGCAAAATGCAGTCTCAGACCTCCAGGCCACCCAGAACAAGTCTAGAAGATGTCAACATAGAAGTTGGCAGTCACAACCTGAAATTTCTGAAAGGATAGCAACTGAAGTGAAGAAATAACTCCATCAAGCCATAGAAGAAATCAGATCAGAATTAATCTCTCAGATGAAAAAGAAATAACAAACCTAATGAAAGAATTGCACAGCACATCTAAAGAAAAAATGAAGGTGCATAGAAAAATGATGGAAACCTTGAATGAACAATATAGGAAAGAATTAGAATGCATGGAAACAGATTCAAAGAGATATACAGAAAATTAAAAATTCCATTAAAGGCTGGCAAAACCACTTGAATAAAACTGAAGATAGACTTTCAGACCTTGAAGATAGCATTGCAGCTAGCAATCATGAAAGGAAAGATCTCTTAAAAGTAAGAAGGAACCCCAAAATAACTATTCAATAGCTGCAAGATGATGCAGAGAAAAATAATATAAGACTGATAGGTATAAACAAAAAAAGCAGGAGTCAACACAAATGACATAAAAAGACTATTTGCAAAAGTAGTAACAGAAAATTTTCTAAGCACAGGGAAAGAACCTGACATACAGATTCCCCAATTAGCCATAACCAAAATAAATGTATACCCAGAGATACAGTGATCAAGATCCCAGAAATTCAGCACAAGAACAGAACATTAAAAGCTGTTAGAGAAAAGAAACAGATCTCCTATAAAGGAAAGCCCATCAGAATCATGGCAGACTTCTCAGCACAAACCAACATCAAGTCAAGAAGAGCTGGGACTGAAGTATTTCAGGTCCTGAAAGAAAACAACTTCCAACCCAGACTGATGGATCCTCCAAAACTATCTTTCAAAATTAATGAAGAAATAAGATTCTTCCACAACAAAGAACAACTGAAGAAATTGATGACTACCAAACCAACCCTACAAAGAGTGCTGGAAGATATTCTAGAAAGAGATGAAAATGACCACAACTCTAAGAACAACAATAGAAAGGAACCACAAAGCAGCACAAGCAATTAAACAGAGGGCAAAAGTGGGGGAACCAATAGCAGGAAAATAACATGACAAATATAAGCCAGTACATATCAGTTATAACCATGAATGTAAATGGCCTCAGTTCATCAATCAAAAGAAGTAGACTGGCAGAGTGGATCAAGAAACAAAATCCAACAATATGCTGCATACAAGAAACACATTTAACTCAAAAGGAAAATCATAGACTGAAAGTCAAAGGATGGAAAATGATACTCCATGTGACAGGAGCCCAGAAAAAAGCAGGGGTAGCTATCCTCTTTGTAGACAATGTAAACTTCAAACCAAGAAAGATCAAGACGATGAAGAAGGTCACTACAAACTTGTTAGGGGAAAACTGCAAAAGGAAAATATAAAAATCATAAATATGTATAAACCAAATATGGGAGTACCCAACTATGTAAGACAAATTTTAATGGACGTGAAAAATTAAATAAACAATAACACATTCTTAATGGGGGACATTAACACCCCATTGCCACAAAGAGATAGGTAAACTAGACAAAAAAATCAGCAAAGAAATAACAGAAGTGAACCAAACTTGTGAACAAATGGACTTAGCAGACCTTTGCAGTGTTCCACCCAACAATATTAGAATACAAATTCTTCACAGCTGGACATAGGATGTTCTCTAAAATAGACCATATACTAGCCCATAGAACATGCTTAAGTAAATGGAAAAGAATTGAAATTCTCTCATGCATATTATCTGACCCTAGTGCAATGAAATTGGAAATTACTTGCAAAAGAAACCACAAAAACTCCATAAACACATGGAAATTAAATAACAGCCTCCTGAATAGGTCACAGATGAAATTAGAGAAGAAATTAAACAATATTTACAATCACACAAAAATGCAGATACAATTTACTGGAACCTGCGGGATGCAATGAGAGCAGTCCTCAGAGGGAAAAGCATACCCGTGAATTCTCACATCAGGAAAAGAGAATGAACACAAATAAACAACCATATGCTTCACCTCAAACTTCTACAAAAAGAAGAGCTAAGGAAGGAAGGACATTATAAAGATTAGAGGAGAAATTAAAACAATGATGACTAGGAAAAAACACAAGGAATTAATCAATTGAAGAGTTGGTTCTTTGAAAGAATAAATAAAATTGATAAACAATCTTATCAAAAAAGGAAAGAAAAAACTCAAATTCATGCAATAAGGAATGAAAAAGGTAAATCATTACAGACCCTGTAGAAATTGAAAAGATCATCAATACCTACTTCAAAAACCTTCACTGTCATAGGATGGAAAAAACAGGAAATGGACAGATTCCTAGATACATATGAATTATCAAAGCTGAATCAAGAAGATATAAAATTTCTAAATAACCCAATATTAATTAATGAAATTGAAAACATGTTTAAAAACTTACCATCAAAGAAAATCCCAGGTCCTGATAGATTCACAAGTGAATTCTAAAAGAAATTTAGAGAACATTTCATATCAATACTTTTCAAACTCTTTAATGAAACTGAAAGGAAAGAAATTCTTCCTAACTCATTTCTGGAGGCAAGTATTACCCTTATACCAAAACCAGAAAAAGACCCAACCAAAAAAGAGAACTATAGGCCAATCTCTCTAATAAACATAAACACAAAAATACTCAGTAAAATACTAGCAAACAGAATGCAGCAAATCATCAAGAAGATTATACAGCATGATCAACTAGGATTCATCCCAGGAATGAAGAGATGGTTCAATATATGCAAATCAATAAGCATAAAACACCATATCAAGAAAGCCAAAGACAAAAACCACATGATCATCTCAATAGATGCAGAAAAAGCTTTCGATAAATTCCAACACTCATTCATGATAAAAACCCTACAGATAATTGAAATAGATGGTTTTTACCTCAATCTGATCAAAGCCATCTATAACAAACAAACAACCAATATCATACTAAATGGACAAAAACTGAAATCCTTCACTTTACAATCAGGAATAAAACAAGGATGTGCACTGTCATGACTCCTATTCATCATAGTTCTGGAAAAATTAGCCAGAGCCACTAGAAAAGAGACAGAAATAAAAAGAATAAGGATAGGGAAGGAAGAAGTGAAGTTATCCTTATTCACAGATGATATGACAATCTATATAAAAGACCCCCAAAACTCCACCATAAGACTCCTAGAATTAATAAATTCAGTAGCATAGCTGGATACAAAGTCAACACTCACAAATCAGTAGCATTCCTTTATGCAAATAACAAACAGACTGAGAGAGAAATTAAGGAAACCACACCTTTCACAATAGCATCCAAAAAATTGAAATACTTAGGAATCAGTGTAACAAAGGAAGTTAAAGATCTATAGAGTGAAAATTGCAATACTCTGAAAAAAGAGATTGAAGAGAATTTCAGAAAATGGAAAGATATTCTGTGCTCATAGATAGGAAGAATCAACATTGTGAAAATGACCATATTCCCAAAACTCTTGTACAGACTCAATGCAATCCCAATCAAAATACCATTAGTATACCTCACAGATCTAGAGAAATCATTCCTAAAATTCATCTGGAATCAGAGGAGACCTAGAATAGCAAAAGCAATCCTGGGCAACAAAGCCAAGGCAGGATGCATCACAATCTCAGACTTGAAATTATACCACAAAGCTACTGTGATAAAATCAGCATGGTACTGGCCAAAAAACAGGCCTGAGGATCAGTGGAACAGATTAGAAGACGCAGACACAGCTGCAAACACAGTCAGCCACTTTATCTTTGCAAAGGGGTGAAACAAGTTCATTGGAAGAAAGATAGCCTCTTAATAAATGGTGCTGGAAAAACTGGCTTACCTCATGCCAAAGACTAAAACTAGACCCATGTCTGTCACTGTGCACCAAACAAAAGTCAAACTGGATCAAAGGCCTAAATATTAAAACAGAAATACTAAATCTACTGGAAAGAAAGTAGGTAGAAATCTTGAAGATATAGGGGTAGGCAGAGAGTACTTGAACAAAAACCAAACTGCACTGGAAATACTTCAAAGAATCAACAACTGGGATCCCATCATACTGAAATGTTTTTGCACATCAAAAGAAATCACCAACAAAGTAAAAAGAAAACCCAGTAATTGGGAAAAAATTTTAGCCAACTGTCCCTTGGACAAAGGACTTCTATCTAGAATATATAAAAATTAAAAAATTTAGACCCCCCCCCAAATTCAAAGACCCAATCCAAAATGGGCATCTGAGGTGAATATACACTTCTCAGATAAAGAAATACAAATGCAAGTAAATACATGAAAAAACATTCAACATCATTGGTCATTTGAGAAATGCAAATTAAAACAGCACTGAGACTCCATCTCACCCCAGACTGGCTATCATCAAGAAAACAACTAAGAATAATTGCTGATGAGGCTGTGGGGGAAAAAGGATACCTTCTCCCCTGTTGGAGGGAGTGTAGACTGGTACAACCACTGTGGAAATCGGTCTGGAGATTCCTCAGTAAACTAGGATTAGAAGTCCCATTTTACCCAGCTATTCTCCTCCTGGGTATTTTCCCAGAAGGTCTGAAAACATCATACCACAGCAATACATGTACACCCGTATTTATAGTAGCACAATTTGTTATAGCTAAATCTTGGAAACAACCCAAATGCCCATCAACTGAGGAATGGGTGAAAAAGATGTCATATTTTTATACAATGGAGTATTACTCAGCTATAAAAAAGATATACTTGAGGCTTTTATATGTAAATGGATGCAACTAGAGACCATACTCATAAGGGAAATAAATCAGACCCACATGTTTAAACATTGTATTGTCTCCCTAGTGTAAGAAACCAAAAGATTAAATAAAATCTGAAAGGTACAATAGATATTATAACAGGGAAAGAAACTACTAAAAAAGAAAGAACAGCAGGGTATGGTGGCACACATCTGTAATCTCAGCACTCTTGAGGCTGAGACAGGAGGACTGTTGTGAGTTTGAGACCAGCCTGGGCTACAAAGTGAGTCCAAGACCAGCCTGAACTGCATAATAAGACCCTGTCTTAAAAAGACAAAAAAAGAAAACAACAACAAAAAAAAGCAAAACAATGAAAGAAGGAAAGAACTGGGATGAGGGAAAGGACAAAAGAAAGAAAGAATGGAGGGAATATATATATGATAGCCAAGATAACTGCAGTACTAATTTCTATTGGTTCCTTGAAAGGAATAGTTAATGTTTAATTTTTTTGATCAGTTTTACCTGTCCATATCTGGTAATGTGAGCAATTACTTTGAAGATAACAATATATAATATGACAACCATTATTGATTTCCTATCATCTTGTTTTGAAATTTTATATCGTTTAAAAATTTTTAACATTTTTTATTCTCTTTAAAATAAAATAGATGAATGCAAAAAGAAAATCAATAATGGGTGCCAAACAAAACAAAAACATGTGAGTTTAAAGGTGGGAGAGAATCCTGGTGGTGTGCAGGGTTTGGAGTATAAGAAGTAGATGTAAACTCTTTGGAAACTATGAAGTTTGCTACAAAACACAAAGTACGTTCATAAAGATTGGTTTTGTCTAGTCTTTTTGCAGAAAGGAGACCTGATCTACTGAGCTAAACCATTGTCCAACAGGAAAACCCTGTACTTAACTGACCATTCCATACCTAACCACCTATACTTAAATGATCAGTTCCAATCTCTTTTGAGTCAGAGAGACCTGTGGGTAATCTGCTGATAATATAATCCATTAGAATTTCTGTCAGTTTGCAATTTGATTAATTAGCCTTTCTTATCACTACCCCATTGGCTCCTACTTTTATTATAGTATTTCTTATCACAATGGCTGTATAGTATTTTGGGTTTCCCAATGCCTAGCGTTCTTATTTCATTCATATGCTGAGATGAGGTAAATTTAGAATCAGTGAAAGTCCCTTGCTTGTGATTCTCCCTGACACCTTTGCAACTTTGTGTTCTTACAACTTCTTTGCTTGGGCAGTCGGGGGATCTCTACTTTACTCTGGTGCATCAACCCTAATCAAGAGTATCTAGAAGAGAATCACATTCATTCTCAAAGAATGCACTCTCCAAGTATAATATCCCTCCTCTGCAAAGGAAGTTTCTGTTTCCACTCTGAAAGAAACCCAGGACACTTACCTTGTTAGCACAGAGCAGATAGTTGGACTTGAATTATTTCTCCAAGTTGGAAAGCCAAGAGTGTGTTTGTCTGTAAACAAAAATAAAAGCAAAACAATTTGAAACTCAGATTCCTTGGTTTTCATAAAAGAAGAATAAACAGAGTGCTGATTTTGATCAAAGTGCTCCTAGTAAGACCAAAACAACTTATTTCCTTTCAAACTAGCGATAGCACAAAGTATTCTTTAGGGAAAAAAAGTGGTGTAGCAACATGGTTTTGATACTTCAGGTATCTCCAAGGAAATTTAGGTGGCGAGTTGGAATACAGCTTTTGATTAGAAAGACATAAACAGCTCCTACCTTTTACCCTTACCTTCCTAAAAGTCAAAGTTCAACCAATGTCCCAATTATAAGAGAAGCGTGTGGTAAGCACTGCTGTTGTCATTGTTGCCTTCAGAGGGAGCCAAATCACAGCCTGTACAGCGAGCTGAACCGTCTGCGTCCCAGAAATGCGCTTGAACAATCACAGCAACTGTCATAAAGGAGACAGTAGTTTAGGTGAGTAAGCATTTCTATGTCTGTGGTCTTCTACTCCAAAAATGTGATTTTAAAGTTCAAGATTTGGGAGAAATTCAAACAGATTGGGCCAGCAGGGGGAGCTAGTAAACTGAGTTTGAGAAAGCATAAAGCTATTCTTCGATATTCACCCCAGGCATCAAAAGAATGGTTATGGAAGCAGCAGTAGCCATCAATTTTACTTTCTCCACTGAATGTGTGAAGCTAAAATTTAGACCATCTTAGGTTTTGTGTTTAGGGATATTTCCTGAAGTTTCTGAGCCAGGAGTCTTTAGTCATATCTCTGCCTAATATACTCTGTGTACAACCAAACACACAATGATGCCCTCCTCAGAGTCACAAGACTTGCAGCATTGTTCCAAGTCCAAGGCAGTCTCCTCTGATACTCAAGGCAAACTTTCAGTTGTGCACTGTAAAATCCAGAAATATGTTACTTAGTACTAAGATGCAATGGGCAAAGATAAACATTCCTATTTCAAAAGGGAGGAAAAGAAGGTAGAAATGAATTGGAGCAAAGCAAGACCAAAGTCCAACAGGTCAACCTGTAGCTCCATGTGCAGCATCTGGGGTACATGGCAGCGAGATGTGAGTGCCAAAGGGTTTTTGGCAGCCCAGTTGTCCGCACATGGAGTCTGTCTCTCTCTCTCTCTCTCTCTCTCTCTCTCTCTCTCTCTCTCTCGGGTCTCCCTATGTAGTTCCTTTGAAACCTGGATGTAAGGCTTTGTGACCCCCTAACTTTGGATTCTGGTGTCTGGGACCTGCAAAACTGGTACCACATAGATGATAACTGTAATTGAATCTAAGTGCTTGGATGGCTGAGTGCATGGAAACACTTTCCTGGTCAGCTCTGAGTTAGCAGGAAACCCTAAGTTTCACTTCTTAAAGCAAAGGCATCAAAATAAATATATACTTTCATCCTTTTAAGCCTGCAGTAGGTGGAATCTTTCTGATTCTTGTGATGCACTCAGAGCACCTTTCCTCTTCTCTAGATACAAAGTATCTTGCTGCTTTCTAATGGTGGTAGTCTCTTCAGTAACCACAACTCCTCTGGCCCCAAATTCACACTTTTTTTCTGGCCAAACTGAACATTTTTCAAATCGTTCCACTCTGCTGTTTGCATCTAATTCTCACTAAAAATCTAGCCAAAAGCAGCCAGCAGTACTTGTACAACAGCCTAAATAAACAGTGGGCTGAAAATTTCTCTGTTAGACTGATTTATCCATCGCCTTTTTTTAATTTTAAGGAGAAAAGAACACAAACAAAAAAACAAAGACAAATACATAAACAAAACAACACAAAAACAATGCAGAATTTCAAACAAGGTGGTAGGAAACTAACAGTGGTTGCTGTATTACATGTTGTTATCTTCAAATTAGTTACTCAGATAAACAAATATAGGCATGTAAGATTGATCAAACAATTAAACATTAATTGTTCCTTTCAATAAAACAATAGAAATTAGCAGTACAATTATCTTAGCTATTGCGTGTTTTTGTGTGTTTGTGTCTTACTTTTTTCTTTATTTTCTGTTTTCCTTCATCCCAGTTGTTCTATTCTTTTGAGCAGTTTCTTTCCCTCTCACAGTATCTATTGTACCTTTCAGATTTTATTTGCTTTTTTGGTTTTTTACACTAGGGAGACAATACAATGTTTATACATGTGAGTTTGATTTAATTCACTTAGGAGTGTTGTCTCTAGTTGCACCCATTTACCTATAAAAGCCTCAATTTTATCTTTATAGCTGAGTAATATTCCATTTTATAAAAATACCACAACTTTTTTATCCATTCCTCAGTTGATGAGCATTTGGGTTGTTTCCAAGATTTAGCCAAGAAAAACTGCACTGCTATAAACATGGGTATGCATATATTGCTATGGTATGATGTTTTCAATTCTGGAAAAATACCCAAAAGGGGAATAGTTGGGTAAAATGGGACCTGTAATCCTACTTTACTGAGGAATCTCCAAACTGATTACCACAGGGTTGTATAAGTCTACACTCCCACCAACCATGGAGAAAGTTTCCTTTTTCCTCACAGCCTCTCCAGCATTTGTTACTGGTTGATTTCTTGATGATAGGCATACTTTCTGGGATGAGATGGAATCTCAGCATTGTTTTAATTTGCATTTCTCAAATGACTAATGATGTTGAAGATGTTTTTCATGTATTTACTTGGCCTCTGTATTTCTTTATCTGAGAAGTGTGTATTTATTTCAGATACCCATTTTTGGATTGGCTCTTTGAATTTAATTTTTTAAATTCTTTATACATTCTAGATAGAAGTCCTTTGTCTGAGGGAGAGTTGGCTAAAATTTTTTCCAATTAGTGGGTTTTCTTTTTACTTTGTTGGTGATTTTTTTTTCTGTCTTTTTGAGACAGGGTCTCACTATGCAGTTCAGGCTAGCCTTGAGCTCATTTTGTAGCCCAGGCTGGTCTCCAACTCACAATGATCCTCCTGCATCAGCCTCCCGAGTGCTGGGATTACAGGTGTGTGCCATCATACCTGGCATGCTAATTTCTCTTGATGTGCAAAAACTTTTCAATGAGATGAGACCCCAGTTGTTCATTCTTTGAAATATTTTCCATGCAGTCTGGTTTTTGTTCATGAATCTCTGCCTACCCCTATATCGTCAAGATTTGTACCTACTTTCTCTTCCAGTAGATTTAGTGTTTCTGTTTTAATATTTAGATCTTTAATCCATTTTAACTTTAGTTTGCTACATGGTGATAGACATGGGTCTAGTTTTAGTCTTTGGCGTGAGATGAGCCAGTTTTTCCAGCACCATTTATTAAAGAGGCTATCTTCCTTGCAGTGAACCTGTTTGGGTCCTTTGTCAAAGATAAAGTGGCTGAGTATGTTTGTAGTTGTGTCTGCATCTTCTAATCTGTTCCATTGATCCTCAGGCCTGTTTTTTTTTCCTGTACCATGCTTATTTTATCACAGTAGCTTTATAGTATAATTTCAAGTCAGGGATTGTGATGCCTCCTGCCTTGCCTTTATTTTCCAGTTGTTTTTGCTATTCTGGGTCTCCTCTGGCTCCTGATGAATTTTAGGAATATTTTCTCTAGATCTGTAAGGTATACTAATGGTATTTTTATTGGGATTGTCTTGAACCTGTATAACAATTTTGGGAGTATGGCCATTTTTATGAAGTTGGTTCTTCCTACCCATGAGCACTGAATGTCTTTCCATTTTCTGAAATTCTCATCATCTCTTTTTTCAAAGTAGTGTAATTTTCACTCCATAGATCTTTTACTTCCTTTGTTACATTGATTCCTAAGTATTTAATTTTTTTGGATGCTGTTGTGAAGGGTTTTCCCTATTTTCTCTCTCAGTGTGTTTGTTATTTATATATAGGAATGCTATTGCTCTTTGAGTGTTGACTTTTTTTTTTTAGTTCCAGGAATCAAACTCACGACCTCGTGTTTGCTGGGCAGGCGCTGTGCCACTGAGCTACATCCCTGGCCCTGAGTGTTGACTTTGTATCCAGCTATGCTACTGAATTTATTAATTCTAGGAGTTTTTGGTGGAGTTTTTGGGGTCTTACATGTAGAGTATCATGTCATCTGTGACTAATGATAAGTTCACCTCTTCCTAAAAAAAAAAAAATTTCAATCACTTCAATACACCCACGGAACAAGAATATGTAGTCTTCATTTCCCCTGGACTTACTGCTCAATTATACCTCAGTGTCACAGCAGCGCTGTGTTCCTGACACAGTGCTTCCATCTTATCTTATCCTTTGTACTGACCTGAAGCCGACCTAAGAGTCCTTTCCTCTTCTGAATTTGAATCATGCTTTAATGTGGTCTTTCTTGCTTTATGTCCTTTCTCCTACTGTAAGAGTGTTGTAATGCTTCTTGGTTGTATTGGGTAGCATGGGGATAAGATTTTAATTGGTTATTCTTGAATTGCTTTTACAAAAAACCAATTTTATAGTTTTTAAATTAAACAAAAACATTTCACTTCTTCCTTTCCTATCCTTATTCCTTTTATTTCTCTCTCTTGTCTAATTGCTCTGGCTAATGTTTCCAGAACTATGTTGAATAGGAGTGGTAATAGTGAACATCCTTGTCCTGTTCCTGGTTTTAAAGTGAAGGCTTTCAGTTTTTGTCCATTTAGTATGATATTGGCTGTTGGTTGGTCATAGATGGCTTTGATCGGATTGAGGTAAAGACCATCTGTTCCAATTTTCTGTAGGGTTTTTATCATGAATAAGTGTTGGACTTTATCAAAAGCTTTTTCTGCATCTATTGAGATGATCATGTGGTTTTTGTCTTTGGCTCCCTTGATATGGTATATTACATTTATTGATTTGCATATATTGAATCATCCCTGCATCCCTTGGATGAATCCCAGTTAGTGATGGTGTACAATCTTGTTGATGATTTGCTGCATTCTGTTTGCTAGTATTTTGCTGAATATTTTTGTGTTTATGTTTATTAGAGAGATTGGCCTATAGTTCTGTTTTTTAGTTGGTTAGTTCTCTGGTTTTGGTATCAGGGTAATACTTGCCTCCAGAAATGAGTTAGGGAGAATTGCTTCCCTTTCAATTTCATTGAAGAGTTTGAGGAGTACTGACATTAAATCTTTTCTAAATTTCTTCTACAATTCATTTGCAAATCCATCAGGACCTGGACTTGTCTTCATTGGTACATTTTTAGTCACATTTTCAATTTTGTTAATTGATATTGGATTATTTTTATATCTTCTTGATTCGGCTTTGGTAATTAATATGTATCTAGGAATCTGTCCATTTCTTCTGTGTTTTCAATCCTATGAGAATAAAGATTTTTGAAGTAGGTATTGATGATCTTCTGAATTTCTGTAGGATCTATAGCGATTTCACCTTTTTCCACCCTTATTGCATGAATTTGAGTTTTTCTTTCTTTTTTGATAAGGGTGTCTAGGGGTTTATCAATTTTATTTGTTCTTTCAAAAACCAACTCTTTGAATCATTAATTCTTTGTATTGTTTTCTTTGTCTCAATTGCATTATTTTCTACCCTGGTCTTTATAATTTCCTCCCTTCTTTGGGCTTTGGGCTTAACTTGCTTTTCTGTTTTAGAAGTTTGAGGCTTAACATTAGGTTATTTATTTGTTCTCGTTCTGTTTTCCTGATGTGTGAGTTCACTGCTATAAATTTTCTCTGAGGACTGTTTTCATTGCGTTCTATAGATTTCAGTAAGTTATATGCACATTTTTGCTTGATTGTAGATATTGTTTAATTTCTTCTTCAATTTCATTTGTGACACATTGGTTGCTCAGGAGGCTGTTATTTAATTTCCATGTGTTTATGGAGTTTTTGTGATTCCTTTCATGATTTATTTCCAATTCCATTGAAGTCAGATAATATGTGTGGGATAATTTCATTTCCTTTGCATTTACTTAATCATGTTTTATGGCCTAGCATGTGGTCTATTTTAGACAGTGTCCTGTGTGCAGCCAAGAAGAATGTGTATTCTGATGTTGTGGGTGGCACACTCTGTAAACGTCTACTAAGTCCATTTGTTCACAAGTTTCGTTCAGTTCTGTTATTTCTTTGCCTAGTTGATCTATGTGTTTGTATATAGGAATGCTATTGCTCTTTGAGTGTTGACTTCTTTTTTTTTTTCAATTGGGTGTCAATTGGGTGTCAATTGGATATTAAGGTCCCCCATTACAATTGTGTTGTTAGTTTTTTTTTTTTTATGTCTATTAAGATTTGCCTTATATAATTTTGTGCCCCTATATTTGGTGTGCACATATTTATGATTGTTATCTCTTTATCTTGAAGTTTTCCCCTGACAAGTAGGTAGTGACTGTCTTTATCTCTTTGGATCACTCTTGATTTGAAGTTCACTTTGTCTGCAAACAGGATAGCTATCCCTGCTTTTTCTGGGTTCCTGCTGCATGGAAAATTGTTTTCCATTCTTTGACTTTCAGTCTATGAATTTCCTTTTGAGTTAAATGTCTTTGTTGTAGAGAGCATATTGTTGGATTTTTGTTTCTTGATCCACTCCGCAAGCCCACTTCTTTTGATTGGTGAATTGAAGTAGTTTACATTAATGGTTGTAGCTGATATCTATTGGATTATCTTTGTCATGTTATTTTCCTGCTATTGGTTCCCTACTTTTTTTCTCTGTTTAATTGCTTACCTTCCTTGGTGATTCCTCTGTATTGTTCTAGAAACTGTGGTTGTTTTTATCTCTTTCTAGAATATATTTTAGTAGTCTTTGTACTATTGGTTTTGTGCTCATGAATTTCTTCAGTTCTTTGTCATGGAAATATTTTATTTCTCCATTAATTTTGATAGGTAGTTTTGCAGGGTATATCAGTCTGGGTTGGAAGTTATTTTGTTTTACGACCTGAAATATTTCACTCTAAGCTCTTCTTGACTAGATGGTTTCTTGACTAGAAATCTGCTGTGACTCTGATGGGCATTCCTTTATAGGTGATCTGTTTCTTTTATGTAACAGCTTTTACTATGCTGTTTTCATGTTGAATTTCTTTGATCTTGATCACTACATGTCTGGGTGTAGATTTATTTTGGTTATGGCTAATTGAAGTTCTATATGCCTTCCTTACTGGTTGTCAGATGCTTTTGCCATGCTTGGGAAATTTTCTGCTATTACTTCTTCAAATAATCTTTTTATGCCATTTGTGTTGTCTCCTGTTGTTTTGTTGACAGCTATCAGTGTTACATTTTTTTTTCCTTTGCATTATTGTGCAGCTGTGGAATTGTTACTTCCTGGTTCCTTGTTATTTTTGAGATATTTCCCTTTAGGATCATTAGCGGCAATGCTGTCTTCAAGGTCTGAAAGTCTATCTTCAGTTTCATTTGAACAGTTTTGCCAGGTTTTGATGAAAGTTTTAATTTTCTGGATATATCTTTGAATCTGTTTCATGCATTCTAATTCTTTCCTATATTGTTCATTCAAAGTTTCTATGATTTTTCTATTCTTCTCTTTTTTTTTTAATCTATGTTTCCTTTAAATGTGCTGAGCAATGCTTTCATTATTGTTGTCATTTCTTTTTTTACCTGAGAGGTTATTTATGACCTGTTTTCTTCTATGGCCTGATGCTATCAGTTGCTATCAGTTGAGAAATTTCAGGTGTGTGCCCTCTGTGTTCTCCTATGTTGATGTCTCCTGGACCTGTTCTTGGTGGGGTGGAGTTCTGAGATTGCATTTTGCTCCTTTGTCTTGTCATTTTTGATGCAGGAGGTGGAGCATTGAGTCTCCACCCTTCCAGGATAGCTCACTGAATGTCCCAATTGTTCCTGAGTTTCCTTGATGTCAGGTTTGCCCTCTGATGGTGGCAGGAGGTGGAGCACCGAGTCCAGCATCTCTCAGCCACCTCACAGAGCATCCCTGGCTTTTCTGGAAGTCAGAATTGCCACATGATGGTGGTGTGAGGCAGGCCACTGGGTCTGGCCTCTCCTAGCAGCTCATAGAGTGTCCTTGGCATTCCCCGGGGTCAGACTTACCCCATAATGGCAGTGGAAGGTGGGGTTCCAGGTCCAGCCTCTCCCAGGAAGTTCATGTAGCATACCTAGGTCTCCCCAGGCTCAGACATACCCTGCAATGGCAGCATTAGGAGTGGCACTGGGTCTGGGCTCTCCCAGGCAGTTAACGGAATGCACCTGGTTTTCACAGGGTTCACATACACCCTGTGAATCCATTGCTTTTAAACTTAGCTTCACACAAAGTTTTAGAGTATGGATAAACCACAGACAAATTATTTACCTGAAGATGACATGTGTTGAGGACCACCTGGAGAACTGTCCTTGAAGGAAGAGCAGTTATCTGCATTTTGGCTAACCCTGGCATGTACTGATACATACAGAGCTGGCTAGGACTTTTCTTATCCCCTTAACTGGCTTTAAGCAATGCAGTATGGTCCAGCCAAGGTGCTAATGTGTAGTCTTTGAAGCAAGGCAACAGAGCAGTGTTTCTCTGCTCCTGTAGCTCACAAAAAGCAATTGTGAGTCAGGATGGGGTGGAGAGCTGTGCTCCATGCTGTTGGCCTTGATTGAGCCTCAAGATAAGAGGTTATGACTTCCCAGCATATAAAAAGTTACACACCAGAGCTGAAGCACCACCCTCAAAATATTAGCTACTACCTCAATTGTGTTATGCAGGTTACTCTTTCTTCATACCCTTCTCTCTGCATATTGCAGAGGTGATTTCAGGCCTCCTATGCTTCCTAGCTCATGGTGCTCACATACTTCCCACCATTTTCACAGTCATTCATACTCAAGCCACTCCTTTCTTCACAGTTAATAAGACATGGGTTTGGCCCTGGGTTGAGGCCTTTGTCCCTGTTAGCAATCATCATAACTGGACCTAGGACCCCTTGGCTCCCGATAACTACAAATATGCCTTAGTGTCTTTATTCTCTCCATGGGTTGCTCTGGAAGTGGTAGATTGGAATTAACTCATTAGAATTCCAATAACTTTTCCATGGTATTATAAATATAAATTTTCTGGGCTTCAATGAGGCCTTGGAAGGCTCTCTATGGACATGAATGGTCTGTGGTTCAATTCCCAGTATACTCCTCATTTCTAACAGAAAGTTCTTGATGTAGTCTTACTTGGCCTCATTCTTATTAGCATTCTGATCTACACTTGGGACAGTATGGCCCATTAATCTCTACTTAACAGTATTTTAGGCTTTCTCTAGAAAGCTTTTGCAAAATTTTCCCACCTCCTCTTGCAAGCCAGTTCAAAGGTTTTTTTTTTTTTTTTTTTTTTTTTTCTGGTACCAGGAACCAAACTCACTACCTTGCATTTGCCAGGCAGGCACTGTGCCGCTGAGCTAAATCCCCAGCTCCTGGTTCAAAGGTTTTTGAATCACAATGTCAAGCATGTTCACAGCACCTAACTCACTTCTTTGGTATCAGTTTTCTGTATTGGTCAGCTTTCCGTGGCTGGGGAAAATATCTGGCATATACAGTTTAAAAGATAAAGGGTTTATTTTGGCTCACAGTTTCAGATATTTCACTCTATAATCAGCCAACTTGGCTGAACTGGCTTGCAAGAGGAGGTGGGAATATTTTGCAAAAGCTATATAGAGAAAGCCTAAAATACTGTTAAGTAGAGATTAATGGCCCATACTGTCCCAAGTGTAGAGCAGAATGCTAATAAGCAAAAATATTGTGGTGAAAGCATGGTAGAGGAAAGCTGCTTATGGCATCTGGGAAGCAAAGAGCAGAGGAATAACCTGAAAGGTAGGGATCAGGGACCAGGAAAAGTCCCCAAGTCACACCCTCATGACCCAGATGCCTCCAGAAGTATGCTTTACTAATCTCCCACTTGCCTCTCAAGACAAACTGGCAATCAAGATTAACTCTCACATGTATTTTTTTTTTTAACTCTCACATGTATTTAGTCTGCATTCTTTTTATTCATTCATACATTTATGAACATTTATGTTGATTCTTTATCTTAGCTATTGTGAATAATGCTGTAACAGACACAAGAGAAGAGATATTTCTTTGAAACCTCTTATTTCAATCCTTTTAGCTATATATTCAAGAGTGGGATTACTGGATCATAGGATAGTTCTATTTTTAATTTTTAAGGGCTTTTTATACGTTTTCCATAATTGCATAATTTTCCATTATCACAAACAGTGTGTAAAAGTTTAAATTTCCCCATATCCTTGCCAATACCTTTGTTTTCTAACAGATGTGAGGTAATATATCTTGGTAGTGTTAATTATAATTCTCATGATTGGTGATGATGAAAACTTTATCTGGTGGCCATGTATGTAACTTTTTGGGAAATATTTATTCAAGTCTTTTGCCCATGTTTAAAACAGGTTATTTATTTTTTTGCTAGTAATCTCTTAACAGATATGTGCTTTTCAATATTTTTCCCTTCTGACAGGTTGCATATTCACATGTTTCCTTTGTTGTATGTAGGCCCTTTAGTTTGATGCAGGCTCACTTGTCTTTTTACTTTTGTTACCTGTACTTTCAGTGTCATAGCCAAAAATCATTGTCAAGATTAATGTCCAGAAGATATCCCCCTGGAACTTTTTTAGGAGTTCTAGGCTTATTTTTTCTACTTATTTTCACAGTGTTGGCTATAGACTTCAGATTTGTGCCTCTTTTCCCAAATTCACAGGTTGGAATGACAGCCCTCAATGGGATATTATTAGGTAATTAATAATAATAATAATAATGGAAAGTAATTAGGTTTGGGTGAGATCATGGGGGTGGACTACTCACTCCTCTTATAAGGGGAGAAAGATCTATTTCCCAAAATAGTCTTCCTTCTATAGGACTAGATCTCATTCTTCTACCATAGATATAATGAGAAGATGGCTTTGTGTAAACTAGGAAAAAGCTTCTCAGCAGATACTGAATTTATAGTTTCCTTGATCTTAGACTTTCCAGCCTTTGGCTCTTATGAGAATAAATATTTGTTGTGTACACCACCTAGCCTCTGATATTCTCTTATAGTATCCTAAATTGACTTGGCACTTTAATGAAGATAGTGTTGAATCTGTCCATGGCTTTGGATAGTGTGACATTTTAAAAAATGTTGTATTCCGATCCATGACAATGGAAAGCTTTTCCATGCATTTCTGTCTTCCTTAATTTTATCATGATTTTGTCGTTTTTAGTTTATAAGCTCTTCATCTCTGTGAATACTTAAGTTTATTTTTAAGTACATATTTTAGTCTTTTTAATGAAAGTCTAAATGAGATATATTATGAGCAGCGAGCAAGTGAAGATGGGTGTTTTCTGTGGAGTCGATTTGATTTGAATTTTTGGTTCACAAGCTGAAGCTGTCATTTTTTTTTAATAGAGCATGTTCTCGGGAAATGAGCAAACCCAGGAAAGTACATTCTTTTGGAAATTCTAACTCACTGGATCCACTATCATGTCATGGGCTTTATTCACAGACTCATCCTCTTCTCTTTTTCTCCAACCCATGAAAAGAGAACAAAAGATCACGTGAAACAATCCGTTTCTAGGTTTCTTTTTTCCTTTTTATTCTTAGTCAGCCAATACCATCAGAGCACCGTTTTAACACACATCAATCTTTCGTGAGGCAGGGGTTTTTAGTTGAAATCTTTAAAATAGTTTGTATGAGAAAGAGGTGTGAATGCTCAGAGTATTATGTAGAACACCCTTCAAATGCACAGAAATCTTTGTTATTGTCCTCTAGGATTAGACTTAATGGAGCCAAGAGACATTCAGAATAGCAGGGGTTTCTCTGGATTAACTGGGGGGGGGGGCGTTGGTTGTCTTTACTGTCTGGACATGGTTTACAACCTGAAAGCGATGTTGCTATACTAGAGGAGTCAGAATGCTGTAAATACTCTGTGCATCCGCAAAGGCATTTAGGACACGTTTCACTTATAAGAAAATCAGGAAAACAGCCACAAGCAAAACAAGAAAGCTAAACAGTTTAAGCAAATTTTCAGAGAGAAATGGGGATTCTTGTACAGTTCGGGTTTTGGTGACCTTGAATGCTCGGTCCCACTGTGTCATGATGGCCTTTCTGGCTCCTTCCCATTTTCCTGTGCCAGCCAAGCGGAACTGGTATGGTGAGCACGGGCCAAAGATGATGGTCAAAACCAGACGTGGGTCGGTCAGCAGCATAGAGAGAAGATTGGGTTTTGCGTTGATAGAGGTCAGGAGTTCATCTACGTATGGGATATAATCTGCTTGTAAAGCCCTGCAGTAGTGTAAGCCATACCTTTATAAAAAGAAGATGGGGGGATACAGAAAGATAAAATTATTATTATTATTTTTTTTTTTTTTGGTTTTTCTCCGGTACCAGGAACCGAACTCATGACGTTGCGCTTGCCAGGCAGGCGCTTTGCCGCTGAGCTAAATCCCCAGCCCGATAAAATTATTATAATCTTACAGCAAGTAAAGATAATCTCTGAATATTGGTCCACAGCAAATAATTGCTGCTGTAAAATTTGAAATGGTTCCTGTCTTCTCCCCTGTATGCCCACAGTATATCTAATGATAGCTATGGTCTCATACCATTTCTTAAAGTCAGTCATTGTCGCACTTGTATAATACAGAGAGTTACAGAATTCCCCAGAGTAGAATTCTTGCTAATGCTGTTATCAGGCCCTGGAGTCATCCACTGAGCAATGTGACAAGAAGCTTCAGTTACCTATAATACTAGAGTTCTTTAACAGACTATGGTATAGGTAGAGAACAGACATCTTAAATCCTTCTATTGTCTTGGAATTTGCACTTTGACAAAGGTCAATCAATACTTGACGTTTGGGGATGTAGCATCACAAAGATGTAATGCCATTTTCCCTAAATGCAGTGATTTTAGAACTTTTCCTTCTGCCACAGAACCCTTTCATTTTTCACATAAAAATTTCCATTGAAACCTAGAACAGACAGACAATAAAAGAGATAAAATCTGAAATAGTTTGGTGGATTGGTGGGTCGTCTCCCTTTGCTTGTTTCTGACCCTTGAGTGGTAGCCACAGAACAGAGTACAAGGTGAAACCTGTTCTCTGGAGAAGAGACCAACACATCTATTTTTCAAAAAGCCATGCTATGGGCTTGGAGGGCCATATTAGAGTCTCTGTGACTACTACTCAGCTCTACTGTGGTAACATGAAAGCAGCCATTGATGATATATGAAGGGTGGGTATGCATGCATTGAAACAATTTTATGGCTAAAGTGGTTTGAATTTCATACAATACTCACATATTACACAATCTTAGTTTTGTCTTACAACTGTATGGAAATGAAAAGCAAAACCCAGGTGGATGGATTTGGTTCACAAACCACTGCAGGCTGACACCTGCTCGAGAGCAGCAGCCCGCATGACAGCAATAGAGCTGATACAGACCTGCTGAATGAATGAATCAACAGACACTTCTAGCACACAGAGCTGTTTGGCTGAGGATTGTGGATAAAGTATGGAATAATCTACTTGGTAGATGGGAGTTAGTTATACTTGGTCTGGCTTCCAAACTCTGTGTGATGTTAGATAACCATCTTTTTTTCTTTTCCTTTTTCCTGTAAGGAAAGAGGCTGTCCTTTTTTCCTTCTAAGTCTCAGAGGCTTCCCTTTTCTACAGCATAACTCTCATCCTCCTGCTGTTGTTTGACAATTTCAGTTATAACTCAAAAAGAATACCTAGTGAGTTCACTCACCCATTGTGCTTATTTTTTTTCCTTTCGTTGACTTCTTTTATCATGACATGTGGTGGTGGTAATGCGGTAACACCTATAAAATAAGAAACAGAAAATGTAATTTAAATTTAGGTCTAGGTGTTTACTTATGGATAAAACGTTTTAATTCCACTAATTTTTCATTTCTGGTACCCTGAGCCAGCTGGTGGTATGCTCCTGGTATTAGTACTACCAACTAAAGAGATAGATATGTGGTCATGTCTCTTGTTATTTGATATGGCAGAATCATACAACTGGTTTGACTCAGTTTAGTCACTCAGTTGATTGAACTTTTAAATTTTAGATGAACTGTTTGACTCAATCAAAATAACAGGAAGACACAACTTACAATTTTTGATCCCTGATTTACCATTGCTACTGGTGATAGTCCAAGTCATTATGGCAGAATAACTCTAATTCAGTGAACTCAGTGTATAATAGAATGGATCCTGTTTTTAAAGGCTTTTGTTAAATAGGAGCTAAGTAATAGTTTCAACATTTCTAGTATCCAAAGTCACATGGCAAAACAAAACCATACACCCTGCTATTTCTCATTTACTAACCTTTCAGGACTTGAACAACCCAGCGAGCTTGTGTTTCTCCTGTAGGTAGTATGGAGCCCAAGGGTTTGATGAGGCCAATAACAGCTAGGGTTGGTTTTTGCAGATGTGCAGGAAAGATATACTTGTACAATGATGCCTGGTCATCTTCAACTTTCACCACCGATTCATCAAGAAAGGGGAAAGCAAAGGTATATCCAGTGGCAAAAACAATGACATCAATGGGTTCTTCCTTTGGGCTGTTGTTAAATATGACAGAATTTTCCTTCACTTCCTTTATTTTGGGCTTGATCAACACTTTCCCAGTGATGATACGGCCCGGGAGCTCATCATTTATCACAGGTTCTCTCAGATGAATCCTAACAAAAACAAGGATCGGGAAGAAATCTGCAGGTGAAAAACACAGCCAGCCCCCCTCTCTTCTTTCCTTTCTCTCTCCATTTTAAGGCTCTCCCTTTGGCTGGATAAGAGGTGCCTGTTTGGGGAGATGTTACCTCTGAGAGAAGGACTCATAATGTCCAAGGATTATAAAATATGCCTACTATTTATTAGAGTTGGGAAGATCTCAAAAGAACTTTCTTTAGCTTCTGTTTGTTTTGCTGATGTTTAGTTATCACTGTCATTCTAGAGCTAGCTCAAGTTTGAAGGGCTACAAGGACAAGCAGGGACTTCCATATGAGAGCTGTTGGATGCTCTATCCAGATCTTCCTCTTAGAAAACAATTATTTAAGTAACAAGAACAGACTCATCTTTTTCAGGCTGTGTACTTGGAATCATAAGATGAACACTGTGTGAGTTGATTTTCTATAAGCTGAGCCATGTTTGGCTTATGGATATCCAGGACAGACAGTGTGGTACAAAAGAAATAGAACTAATGTGGGAAGTACTAAGAATGGTTCTTTTCTAGTTGTGTATTTCAATTTAACAGAGCTTGAGCAAGTCATATGGTCCCTGTGGGCTTTCTTCTGCTCATATATAAAATAAGGATAGTAACACCTTGCCATCTTTAGGTCACTGGGTAGAATGAAAGAGCATGTGATAGTATATATGTAGGAACATTAGAAATGGTAAAGGACTAACTACATCAGAAGGAGAGAAGAAGGTTTATAATACTTTAGTCCTGTGAGACACCATTGAGGAGAAATAAAATTTATGGTAGAAAGAACTATAGTAGGAAGAGTCAAAGCCCCCCGAGAAGCCTTGAGAAGGGAGAAGAGAAGAAATAAGAAAAAAAAAATGAACACAATAAAAAGAGGAGAGTGTCAAGTAGAAGGCAGAAGTACATGTGATGAGGGGGAGAGTGTGTGCCCATGGTGATGGCGTGGACCACTGACACACGTGGGGGTCCAGAGTGAAATTTTGAGGGAGAACAGACACAATCTCTGTGCTGTAGTGTTACCTGGTAATGGAATTTCACTATAGAGACTCAGTGAATAAAAAGTATAACCTCTGGTTCTTGATAATGGGCTAAGTCATAGGTTGTCATTAAAGGGACAGACTGAACTTAGGATCATCTTGACCAAGGTAAGAAGAAAGACGAAAGGACAACTATAGGATTCAAACTTTCTAGGACAGTGAAACAATGCAAGTGTGTTGTTTTTGTCAACAAAATCATAAGCAAATTAGCTGCTTTTCTTTGCTGCAACTGAGGCCGAAGTAACTCATCAAGGTCACAGAGATTTCTCACTACTAAATGAGCTTGGGCAAGTGATTAACTTTGGCTAAGTCTCATTTATCCTACAATGAAAGGGGGATTATACCTAATAATATTTACCCTAAAGAGCTAAATACATAAATTCATTTACTGAGCACTTAAGAACAGCTAGATATTATTATCACCAGTAATACTGCATTACAAGAGGTACTGAAGACCGCCTCCATCCACAATAACCTAGCATGTGGAATTTGCAAAGCTGCCGGAGCCTTAAACAAGCTAAGCAGCCCATTTTTGTGGACTTGCGTCCAGCTGTGATGAGCCTATGTGTGTTAAGTTAGTGGAGGCCCTTTGTGCTGATCACCAAATCAACCCAATTAAGGCTGATGACACCAGGAAACCGGGGGAATGGGTAGGTCTTTGTAAGACGGACTAAGAGGGGAAACCGGCTAAAGTGGTTGGTTGCAGTTGTGTGGTGGTTAAGGACTACAGCAAAGAATCTTGGGCCCAGGATGTCATCACAGAATGCTTGAAATGCAAGAAATGAATGAATAAAAATTTTGACTCACGTTAAAAAAATATGGGAAATTTTAAACCTCTATACATATTGCCATAATAGCGCATGGCTTGTGTGGCACTGGAAAGATTCCGCTTCCGCCTCCCTAAGAGCCTGTGGTGTACACGCCACACTTACTTGTCTTCAGGTTCTAAGCCATAATTTGCATGATTGAACCAGCTGTTCATCTTTTTTGCTATCAACCAAGACACAATTGGAGTTGGGAGAAAATTTCTGAATGCATTTTGAAATCGTGTCATGAACACCATGTCCCATGGGTACCCTGAGTCAAAGACTCGGCTGATCACCCACGCACCTCCAGTGGTGCTGAGGAACACCTGGAAGCAATCAAAGAGATTCAAGGAGAGTTAGGAATTGACAGGCACCCTCAAAATACAAGAAAGTCTAGGTTCTTTTAACTGCCATTTAAAAGTTAGTCTCTTGGGATAATAGTGTGAATATATAAAGTATTAAAAAGTTTTAGGACATATTAACAAGCCCTTATTTGGCAGGTTGGAGTTACTCTGGTAAGCCCTCTGGAGTTAAATTCTCATGTAAGTAGACAAATGTAGTTTTTTTGTTGTTATTGTTTTTGTTTTTCTAGTACCGGGAATTGAACTCAGCACCTTGAGACTGCCAGGCAGGCACTGTGCTGCTGAGCTATATCCCCAGCAGACAATGAACAGTTGAATGCAACTTTGTCAATTGTAACTGTAGCCAAGAAGAACAGGATGGGACAAAAATTTGGAGTTGTCTATGAAGATAATTTCCACACAAACCATTGGTTTAACTGGCGGTAAAATAGTAGTGCAATTAGTTTGGGTGTTTGCTTTTTCTTTTTCTTTTTTTTTTTTTTAACAGATGGCTTCTTCTAGTTGACACGGTTCACAAAAACTAATAGTTACATTGGTATCTATACAATAAGGAATTTCCTCTATAGTTGTTTGAAAAACAAAAGAATTTAGTCAACCATTCATTACCTTGCTGATACAAAACAGTTGACCTAATAGATTGATTTTTCTTCCACCAAACCGGGGCATGAAGGCCACATCCACAGTGCTAGTGTTTTTGTTTGACCTTGTGCCTTCATGAAATGGTTTACACAGCTCTGGAATGTGGTGACAGGGACTTCAGGTCCCTCATTGGTTCTGACATGAGCCGTGTGTGTTGATCTTGCCTTTCTGCATCTTGATGTCAAAGTAGATAGGATATTATGTTAGATATGTATTATATTTTAAGTCAAAGAGAGTTTGTTTGCTGATACAGAAGTAAAATGTATGCCAAGGCAGCATGTTTTCTTCCTTCTCCTCCTCTTTCTTTTTGTGGTATTGGATATTGAACCACTGGCCTCACACTGACCTGTATCCTCATCCATTTTTATATTTTATTTTATATCTTAAAAGGATCTCACTAAATTGCCCAGGCTGGCCTTAAATCTTCTTGCGTTAGCCTCTTGAATAGCCCTTGTACCTGGTGCCAAAGCATATTTTCTGATTGAAGAAATTTCCAAAAGATTAGAGCAGGAAAAAAAGCAATAATATGTCACCCACATGTGGCAGTCACAGTGGATGGACCTGTGTTAACCTTTAAAAAAAAGACTTAATGATTGATTCATTGATGGATAGATTCATTAATTGATTTCAAGACACTTGGCAACTGGGCTGCCTTCTCCTGAAGCGAGACAATAGAGCAGCTGAAACAGAAGCTAGCACAGATCCACCTACTGGGAATGCCACACGTGCCTGAGAACAGTTATTAGGGTTTCAACATGAAAGTATCCTGTGGGAATACTACAGAGTATTTGGAGGATTTGTTTGTTGGTGGATGTTCTGCATGAATTGTTGAAAGTGCAAGGATGGACTATAGGGAAAGGTGCCTGGATAAAGGGAAGAATTAGGAGCATAGGCTTTGAGTCAAAAAGACTAGGGTGTGAGGAATGGCTGCACCACTAACTAGTGGTATGGAGTTAGGTAGGTGACTTGACCTCTGTCAACCTTAGTTTCTGCATCTATGATCAGGGATACTGATAGCACTCACTTCAGGGCCTTGTTTTAATGATTAGTTGAAGCAATGCAGTGAAAAACATTTAGGGCAATGCTTGGCAAACAGTAATCTTAAAACTATTAACTCTTTCTATAGTTATTCTTTAGAAGACAAGGTGAAAGTCTCGTATGAGACCTGGCAATAAATCAGGAAAGAAAGGGCAAATGGCAGACCTAACCAAGGAAAAATGATCAGGATCTTCTGACCTATGGGACTGAGAAAGGAAGCGATGTCTTGTAGCTCTTATTTGATAGCCAGGAAGATGACAAAAATATGAAGTCAGAGAAGTTGGTTTTAGTGGAAAGACAATAACTGGAACTCACTGTAAAATTTATGAACACTCAGTGAAAAATACTTTAAAAATATGCTGTAGCTGGGTTCTGTGGTGTAGCAGGTCTGGACGTGTGGTTGGGTATGAAGGCCCTGGATTAAATCCCTAATGCCACCTGAAGGAAGTTTTGGGTGTTGGTATTTTTAATCTTTAACATTTATCATGGTGTCAAACAGCATTTACTTGAGACGTATAGCAAGATAAAGCTCTTCACTAAGTAGTATCAAGCATGGTACCTTTTTTGCCAGGTGGCTGGCCTCCACAGCAATGTCCGTGCCAGAATTCCCCATTCCAACCACAAGCACTCTCTTGTCCTTAAATATGTCTGGATGTTTGTACTCTCGGCTATGAAAGTACTGTCCTTTAAAGGTATTTATACCTATAGAAAAAACAAAGACAAATAGGGAATTTATAGAGTAAAAAATATTTTTTAGTTGATAATATCCTTTTGATACATGAGTTAGGTTATTTTTACCAATATACTTAAGTTTGAGGAAATCTAAAACACGAATACATGACTTTACAAAATGTAATTATGGGTAAAGATGGACAATAACTTCATCTCACTAAAAAAGCCTCTGGTTGTCTCATTAGATGATTAACTACTAAGTTAAAGTATCAGGGCGTAAAGTAATGTTAAGCAAAAGTGTAAGAAGTCACTATTATTTAAAGGTTGATAACGTCAGTGGGATGATAATATTCTACTTACTAATATTTGATTTATATATACCATAGTACTTTCATAAACTGGTAGGAAGAGCAATGACATTGAAGGGAAATGGAATCAGTGCCTCTGTTCAGAAGCCTTTTGGGAACATCTGCTATGTACCTGGCACTGTGTTAGATGATATGAGGGAGGGCCAGGGATATAGCTCATTGGCGTAAGCACCTGCCTGGCAAGCGCAAGGTCCCGAGTTCGATTTCCGATACCAAAAAAAAAAAAGAAAAAATAGATGATATGAGGGAAATAAAGTAAGTGAAACATGTTCCTTGTTTACAAAGATCCAAATGAGTTGGAGATGTTCACTGGTAATTTACCTTGGCACTGGCTGTAACTCAGGCTGAGGGATCCAGAGTTGGCAGAGAGAATAAAGGGTTATGTCCATGACACCAAGGTTATGTCTACTCGGCTAACTACCATTGATGTCTCATGCAGTTGGTGCCAAATCTCATTGAGACATCCAGTGCAAATGCAGAGTTTTTGAAAATTTTCAAAGCCGAGTTACACAATCAGAAGTAATGTGTGCTGAACAAAGAACCTTGTTTTTCTGAGATAAAGAAAAAGTGCTAAGGTATCTAGATCCTCGGGACAAATAGGTATGTGTGTGGGAAGTGGTCTTTATTTGGAACTGCTGGCTGCTCTTTAGCTCCGTCTGAATCATCAAAACTCTAGCATGAATCCTGGTTAAAACCTATGCATGATCCACAGCGTTCAGAATTTGGCAAGGATGCAATCAGGTTCAAATATTAACTCAGCACAGAAATCTAATATGAATCAAATAGCTGCTGAGAAAGCAGAGCTGGAAAAGCCTAAGGAGAATTCTAGAATTATCTGTAGATTTTCAGATTACCATAGATTCCCTCGTATTAGATTGCTTGGGGTCACAAGTGGACACCAGTGAGACTGTGTGTGTGGGTGAATTTCCTATGGACCAATATTTTGCCCTCTTACCTTGTAGGAGAATAGAGTAAGAATTCGTATTAGGGAACTGTGGTTGTTTTGAAAAGCACTAGAGTATATATAGCTAAGTGAACAAAAGTAATCATTTTGGGGAATTATGCATCTATTTTACCTGTGGTATTTATTTTTTTTAACGAAGACTTTTGGGTTCACTTTGGACTTGCTTTCAGAACTTGAAAAGCATGTTTTTTATATCTTGAGTAAATTTGAACTTTTGTCACAGTTTACAATGCCCCAAGGAGTATGTACGGTCTAAGCAAGTCTGCTGGAAGGCAGGGAGGTATGGTGCAATTGGCAGGACTTCAATTCAAGTCTAGAATCACAGAATCTTAGAGCTTAAAGAATCCCTGACAGTCATTTAGTCCGGGATTTAAGATTGGTAGTGCCTGGTAAATGGAAAGTAAAAAGGATGGTGAATTTAATAGAGCTTCCTGTGCTTGATTTGTGATGTGCACCACGGGGTAAAGTCATGCAAGCTCATCAATTTATGGTGGAAAAAAGAGGCTTAGCAAGGTGAAGGGGAGGGTGAAGAACACAGACTGTGTGCCTGAGCTGTGTGCCTTAGCTGTATACCTTCTGAATCACGTCATTCCACTCAAATTGAGTACATTGGTTTTGCTGCTTTCAGGATCCGCTTTATCCTAATTTGACATGACTTGGGGCACATCCAGGAGCATGGTAGGTATGAATTTATTGAACATGAGTGTTGGTATCCCTGAAGGTCATCTGCAGACCGATTGTTCTCTGGACTCTGCTTCTGTATTCTTAGTGCCTAGTGTCCTGCACTGTAGGTACTGAATAGGTGCAATCTCATCATCCCACGGAACTTCCTGAGTGTTCGGGATATCCCATATCAAGTGCTTCTTCCTGAGAGAATGGAGAGGTTGGCTGCTCAGGGCTTTGCTCCGCAGGCAGGAACTCCCAAAGGGTTCCGTTGTCATGTGGGTTAATGAGTGTCCACCTTTGAATGTGTGCAAGCAGAGACTTTGAGCCTCCATTGCGGATGTTTGAGAATAACTTTTTGCATTAGGAAGAAGATTGAACTTCAGTCTTTTCCACTCAATGATTCTGTTCTGTGACAGTTCTCAGGAAATACTTTATTCTACTCTGACCTGACTTGTGGGACCTCTGGGGCAGATCCAGGACTACTGGAGGAGCATGAGTTTATTGACATGAGTTTTGGGATCACTCCAGGCTATATCTAGATGTTTTGGGAAAAAGTTTCCTCAAACTGTTAGAATACTTACTATAGGTGAACTAGAGTAACCATTGCATGTTCTATTCCCCTGAGTGGAAATCCAATTGAAATTGAACATTAGTTAACATCAGTCATGACTGTAAAACTCAGGTAAAGAAACTGAGACCCAAGATATTACCTTGTCCTCCAAGGTTCATTGCCCTGTTGACTATTGATGCAGGGCCATAAACCTCTGATCTAGTTAATTGTTATAGCTCATAAAAAGCAAAAAAATAAACATATCAAACTACTTCTTTAAGCACAGATTGACCTCTGTGACCTCTAAAATCAACTTTGGCAGTTGCAGCAGCTGTTATGCAAGCACCTTGTCTAAGTGTCCCATATTTCAGAAGACACTGTGAGCGCTGTTTTTCATTAAGGAGAGAGATAGAACCTGAGCAGAGCACAAGTCCATTTAATAAATTATCCATTATTCTCTTCTGTTTGTTTGAAAACCACAAAACTGGCTGGGTGGAAACAATTCTGGCTAGAAAAAAAACAAACTATTACCTCAAAAATTTAGCCATTTAATAAAGGAATCATAAGAGTTCATCCCCAGACCAGTCAAGGATCAGGATGAGTCCCATAAGAAAACTGAAATTCACTTGTAGGAAGTGCTGTACCTGGGAAGGAACTCAGTGGCAGATGAAAGTCAGTGAGAAAACCAGTGCAAACCATGACAGCATCAAAGATGGCTGAGCTTTGCTTCCCTTCACGCAGAGTGACCACTTCCCATTGGCCAGTGACGTCAAAATCTGGGCACTTTGTTACACTGCAGACTTTGGTCTGAAATAGAATCATAAGCGTGATTGACAGTGGGTTCTACTAAGGGCTTGCTGGTTGACATACCAGTTAATGTTTCAAAAGTTCTAGAGCATGGGCTAAAAATAATTAATAAGCAGAACCCTAGAATCCTCATCAGGCTTTTGGCCTGGTCATGATTTCTTGGATGAAAGTATTCTAAGCCTAGAGTTTGGAAGGGCATCTTACAGAAGTGATAGGAATCCAAAGATCTTAACTGATTTTCTCAAATTCTCAGGAAGGGATAGGATCAAGATCGTAATTTAGATTTCTGAAATATTTCTGTTGTGGATCTTATTTTACACAGAGCTTTCTCTTTAGCAGTAGTCCCTTTAATAGAGACATGGATTATATATATATATTTGAAAATATAAAGTTGGTGCCAAATAGCTTATGAAAGTTCTCACAGAATATGTTGCTGAAACTTTCTCGGGTCTAAAGAGCTGTTGAAAACTGCTAACATTTGGGGAGTGGTCCAAAGTTTAAAGAATTTAGTTTTGGTTCTCACTGAGTACACATATGTCTGTAAGTACTAGATTCGGATTTAGGAGATTAATTAATTTTGTGGTAACAGATTGAACCTAGAGCCTTGCACATTCTATGCAAGTGACTCAATAGCGGCCCCAGGAATTATACTTATAGTAAATCTAATACAAATCAAATTTAAAGGAAAAAATTACTCACTAATCAGACTTTACTGCCTTTGTTATCCTTTTCAAAGTTTTCAAAAAAGATGGGGCTTTCAAGTCTCTTCTGATGAGTTTACTGTTTGGCTTACAGTAATTATTCAAAAGGCCTATTGGATCTCTACATTTGTATTAGCAATCAGTCCTCTAGAAAAGGTGTCATTAATCTTGCCAGTTCTTCATGTCATCTGCAGAACCTGGGGGTTATGGTATCCACAAATAGTAGAAAATAGTCAGATACTTCCTAACTACTAATTGATGCTTTGTGTCTTACCTTGAATTGAATGCATTTCAGAAGGTTGAACTGCTTTGCATACAGTTTGAGGTATTCTAGGAGTAGATCATTGGGTATAAAGTTTGGATAATCTTCTGGAAATGGAAAATCGGAGTAGCAAGACATCTCTTTGCTGCTGTTGGAAACCACAGACTTGTACAGACTGGCTCTTCCTTCTTCAACATTTTCCTGTACAAAGGGCACACACACATGAGCATAACCACACACACACAATGTGTGACAATTTTTTTAGAAATCTAAAACATTGACCAAGCTTAAAATGATACAGGTGGCATATGCTACCTGCCACCTTTCTAATAGAAGTTGCTATTCTGCATTTGGAAGATGATAAATATTGGACCTAGTATAAACTACATGGTCAAAATTACTATTCTATTCATTACATGCTAACAAATCAACCCGGGATGAACTCACTTGTTCATAAACAACCACTACCACTGCAAAGTACAGGAGAACAGAGAAACAGACAAGAGCCTGGAAGCAGTTCGGGGATGACGAACAACTGCTAGGCACATTGCTTTCATCGAAAGTTCTTGAAAAGACTATGGAGAAGTGGGCTTTATATTATGAAGGCTTTGTATCCAATGTTAAGATATTTGGATATTTATAGGAAGGTTATGACAATATACTGAATTTTTTAAACATGGAGGTGATTTCTGTTCAACTTTGGAAAGATATTGGTTCTACAAAAGATGAAGTAGAGAGAGGTCAAAAAAAGAGAAGTAAACCAGTTAAGAGCCTAAATTACAAATCTATTTGATGCTAACTGAAGACCTGAGCAGAGGTAATGGCATTTGGGACATAGAGCAAGGATTTGTTTGATAGTAGTAAGGTAAAACATAGAATTTGCCTGACCAGTTGAATTTAAAGGGGAGAGAAAACAGGTTAAAGATTCCCATATTGGATAACTGTGAGATAGCACACACTGACTAGTTTCCTAGCCCCAGTTTTGACTTGAATAACCAGTGAACACTAAAGATTAAGCAAAAAGAATACAGTCATGTCTTGATTGTACATTGTTTCTGTCTTGGATGGTGCTATGGAGTATTGTTCTCCTCTTTTCAGTTAGAAAGATTCTCTGTATTTTACTGTTATTTACCATGTTGGATATGCAGTTTCTGTTTCCAGGGAAATAGAAATTATTTTGTATATGTAGTCAAGGGAAAATATAAATACAAATCTCACATACAGAAATTACTTACTGTGTTTCCCAAGGGGTATGGCCTAGAATCGCATGAGATATACATCAGTCACAGAGAAAAAAATTATAAATATAATTCTGTGATTTCAACTAGTGTTACTGATCTGTGCTGATCTGTGTTGACTGTAATTACCTCCTTATCTGCCAGCCCATCTGCCAGCCCCACCTTTTCAGAATATAGCTAGAAAGCTAGAAGCTAAAAGGCTTTGGAGAAAGACAGTTATTTAAGTCTTGATCGTTTGTTCTGCTTGTACATCTCAATCAGTGTTAATCAAAAGTAGTCTGCAGAACAGTACCAATATCTGTGACAAGATAAATATGAAATTGAGAGTGAGCAATTAGTGCCATTTGCAGCAATAATTTGACATTGCTCAATGCCCAAGCATGTGGATTCATTTTTCTGCACAGAACATAGGTCGGTCTTGGTGGTTTGTCTGACTTATGTGCTGAGCTGCATCGAGTTTGAGCTGGGCACTAATCATACGCAGTAGAACTGCATCATGTTGGGTGGTGTTTTAAGTTTAATTTGAAATTGCTAAAGTGCTAAGAGTTTTAAAGTGTTAAAATTTCCTAAAGTGCTTAAAAATCTGCAACCATCTTACTTTATTGAAAATCACATATTTAACTCTAACATTTCATGGTCAATCCTTTGAACTGGCCACTGATAAAAGATTGAAGATAGGGCCTGGGATATAGGTCAGCAGCACAGCCCCTGCCTGGCAAGTGCAAGGTCCTGAGTTCAATTCCTAGCACCAACAAAAAAAAAAAAGGTTGAAGATAAAATTTTAAAAAAAGAATTTAATTGCTTTAAAATCTCTTCCATTCAAATCAACATAACTCTGTTAGCTTTGTTTCTCTACTTTAAATACAGTTAAACAATACTTAGACATAGTTTAAATTTATGTTTTCCTGGGGCTTGGGATTTAGCTCAGCGGCACAGCGCCTGCCTGGCAAGCGCAAGGTCGTGAGTTTGATTCCCGGTACCGGAAAAAAAAAAAAAATTATGTTTTCCACTAGAAAGAATATTGCCATCCACCCAGTCCAGTATATACATTGATCAGTAAGACACAAGCTTAATTCTCTTATTGTAAACCTTAGGTAATATCTATAGAAAGCATTCAAAGTGTGCCTGCAGGTGTTTAAGGTGGATAACTCCTGCTTCACACAAATGTTCTGTTTGACCAAAATGTACAAGTGTAATAGTATTCTCGCTTCTCTATATTAATTGCTTATTGTGTGCATTTTCAAAGAACAATGTGTCCATTTTTGTAGTTGCTTCCTCTTATTTCTGTTTTGTGCTCAGTGACATTTATTGAAATTAATTTTGTGATTTCTGAGTCTATGACAGTTTCTGTATTTAATATATTTTGTACATTTTTCTTGTTATTTTCATCTTTTGTAAAAATTCATTTTTATTGTTCTTAACAGTCATCTATAGTTAATTAGAAACTGGAAAAAACAGTTGCTCTGTGCAGTTTGAGAAGCACAACTCTCTAGACACGCCAGTGCCTCTAGCTGTTAAGATTTGCCTGGGAAATCTCATTACCAGGAAGAAGCTGACTGAGTAGGTGTGGAAGAGCCTGAGATTTCATGTTTCTTAAACGCACTCACATATTTTATTTATATGCTGCTAGTCTATGGACCATGCATTGAGTAAGGTCTTTACAATAGCACTGCCCACTAGGAATGTGATGGAAGCCACATACACATGTACTTTAAAAGCTTTTCCTAGCAATATTAAAAAAGTAAAGAGAAACAGATGAAATTAACGTTAAAAGTACAGTTTACCTAAAAGCAAACATTCAAAATGTTATCCTTTCAATATGTAATCAATATGACTTATTAATAAAGTGCTTTCATTCTTTTCCTCATACTGTCTTCAAAATCTGATGACTATTTTAGACATATAAAGTCAAATGTTAAATTTTCATTAGAAAAAATGTATTCAAATACCCACGTTTATCTAAATGCACTTAAAAGTTTTAAAATAAACACATTGGGTTTAATGAAAATTAAATAAAACAAAAATACAGTTCCTTAATCCTAGTCGCTAGCTTTCAAGTGTTTCATAGCTATGTGGCTAGCGGGTGCTGTGTTGGATAGCACAGTTTTAGAACTTCACCAGACCCGAGGGTGGATATTAGAACTGAACGTTTTGATTCGATTTAATCAAAACATCACTCAGCTTTCCTTAGCATTACAGGAATAAGAAGAGTAGTTATAAAGAACTGTAATGTTGAAGTAAGAATAAACAGCAAGTAAAAGACCCTACAGGGTTGACAGAAAAATCATCAATTATAAAGATTTTGGAATCAATTCATGAAAGGCCAACTTTCCTTTATGTTTCTGTGGCTTCCAGGAACATCTCAGGGTAAGTACTTTGTCGTCAGTGCTATCAGGTTTCAGCAAACAATAATACAGGCTAAATTTGACATCCATGCTGTTTAAGGAGGTAATTGTATATAATACGCTTTGTAAAGATTTTCATAAGAATAGTTCACAAATTGAAAGCATTTCTAATGGCACATTTAAACATTAGAGAGTAATGGGAACTCATTGGCACGGGATAAGACAGAGTAGTGAATTTTATGAGATCTTAAAGCAGATGAATGAACAGACAAAAACTGAGGGGGACAAACATCACTGCAAAATTTAGGAAGATAATTATAAAGGCAGGAGGAAGCAGAGCTTCCAGGCAACACAGCCATTGTGAAATAATGTATCACAGATGTTAGCGCATGAGAAGCTGTGGCTTGTAAAGGAAACTCAACTCCTAGGGTGGAATCCAAGATGAACTCTGCTCTCTTTCCTCCCACTGCTTTTGTTCTTTCTGTTGGAAAAATGCAAGTTCTGGAGTGTGTACCATCTGTACAAAGAGCATGGGCTCATGTGCTTCTGAATGGCATTTGTGGGCTCTGGGTCCTCCCCTCCTGTTTGCCATGGTTAGCAAGCTGCCTGGGTGATTCCGACCCCCGCTGCTGGGTTTCTAACCTCTTCAGCTGCAGACACTCCTGGCACTGTCCCTGTGTGGGTCTGCCAATTGCCCTGGCACTTGAGTGTGGGAGCACATGCCCTCTGGGAATTGATGGCGCCATTTAAGGGGAAGATTTTGTTCTCATGAAGGAAAAATGATTGAGAGAGAAGAGGAGTAGAAAGCTGGGCTGCAGAAAAAGGGAAATGAGCAAGAGCACGCCTGGTGGGGTTCTGCAGCACAGAGGGAATATCACCATGACTCTCTGGGACACTTGGTGGGATGCCGCACACCACAGTCAGGATTTGTCTGATCTCTGGGCTGTGAAAGAGACTGCAGATGCATGGAAAGTAGTTCTTCTCAGCACAGCCCTCAGAGTCAGACTGCCCAGGTCCCCATTCAAGCTCTGCAGTTTTTGGCCAGGTGATCTTTGAAATTTTCCTAACCTGTCTGTGTCTCAGTTCCCTCCTGTACATGTGGGAGCATCAGGGGTACAGACTTTAAATAAACAGAAATGATAGATAGCTACAATTCATTTAGAAGAATGCCTGATAAGCTCTCAGTAAAGGTTAACTATTATCCAGGTGATTTTCCTAGAACTTCCAAGAGGATTTGCTTTCTTAAGCCTGTGTCCTTCAGGCTTGTTGGCAATGGGAACACAATTGTCAGGTCAAAGGTCTTTTCTCATTTTAAAAATAGGCTGAAAATGGTAATGAAACTCCTAACTGGAGGCCTTGTCTGCATCCTGGCATCATTCGTATCCCCTGAGCTTCAGGCGTAATTGTTTCCCTTTCCCTTTAGATGAAATCAGTACCACTGTTTCTGCCCCCTCTTCCTGGTGAGAATCACACTGGCTCTGGAGTGCAGGGTGCAGCTCCTGGGTCTACAGCAGAGGAGAGCTGGACAACCTTAGGGGAAGCTGGGGGGGGGGCGGGAGTAGGGGCCTGCTGGGTGTATCCCCATATGCTTAACTGGAACTAGACAAACGTTTATTAAATATATGGATAAAAGGAAAAAGGAAACCTACTGAGATTACTGGAGTTTTAGAAATAAGGCTCTTTAAAAAGGTTTTAGGTGGGAATCAGGCTTACCAAAAAGGAAGACATAGCTAGGGAAAACACTTTCAATGAAGTGTATTTTCCTCCCATCGTTACCCTCGCTGAAAGTAAAAACGCGTGGTGTGTAAGACATGGAGTAGGTGATCAGTAAATAGTTGCTAAATGAATGAAAGGACGCATGAACAGAAGAAAAGATCTTGATGCAGATTAAAGAAGGATATGGGCCCAGGGATGATGATTACACCTTGAATAGGTTACAGGGATTTGAAGGATGAAGCAGAACGTGTTTCTACTAGCAGAGTTGATTACTTTTAGATTTTTAAATGATTTTAGTGATTTTTTAGTGCAATTCTGTTTCTTCAACTACTATTTTATGACTGAGGTAATCCCCCCTTAGTGTCACTCCCCTGAGCCCCCCTCCCTGTCAGGGGTCTGCAAGAACTAGCTATGGTACAGGAGTTCCACATGGGTCCCACCTGCAGTCGAGGTCCAGGTCAGCCCAAGGTGGTTCTTTACCAATGTGTCCCTTTGCTTTTTAATGACTGCCACCCTGTGTTCTGTCCCAACCTATCATATCCTTACTTTTCCACTGCACTGTCAGCATCCTCTTTCCTTAGTCTATGGTAGCTGGAAGCAACTACAGTCATGCCCATGGCAGTGTCATGGGCAATGGCTTATCATCTTTATAAGCTTTGTGCCCTCTTCCTGTTTGGAAATGGAAACTGTCTTCTCCATATGTGTTGTTGGATTTCTGCACTTTGCCTCTCTTTTTAAAATTTTTTTATTTTTAAAGATAAAGAATGAAAAGACATTAACAAACAAACAGACATAAACAAAACAACACCCAAACAATAGAAGCAATAGTGTTTCAGACAAGGTGATAGGAAATTAACAATAGTTACGGTATTACATATTGTTATCTTCAAATTGTTTACTCAGTTAAACAAATATAAGCATGTAAGATTGATCAAACAATTAAACATTAACTGTTCCTTTCAATAAAGCAATAGAAGTCTGTAGTACGACTCTCTCAGTTATCCTATGTGTGTGTATGTGTGTGTATGTATATATATATATATATATATATATATGCCCCTTTTTTTCTGTAAGATTCTCCCTTATATCAGACACTACAGATCCCACTTTGTATATACATCTCCTGGCAAGTGCAGCCATTGCTAGAGCTGCCTTTTTAATTCTGCAGGTTTTGAATGGACCTCCCATTCTGCATGCCAAAATACCTCCAACTGATCCTCTATAGGGTGTGTACATGCACTCAAGTGTATGTGTGTGTGTGTGTGTAGTTGGGGAAGGAGGAGGAAAGGGATGTTTTGGGAAAGACTTCAAAGGCTCATAGCATGTTGAAGCTAGAAGATACCTTAAACATCACCTAGTTTGGAGATTTCCCATCAGCCTTTAGGGAAGTCTCAAAGTGTTTCAGAGGCATCTCAAGAAGCTGCAGTATCAACACAGAGCTGCTAAATAAAAGTATGTGGTGGGGATTTTCCTACTTCTCAGTCCACTAGAAATTCAGATATATCTGTTTTTCAAACTGGTCCCATATTTTTATTTTATAAGTTAGATAGTAGAAGTGCAATAACTTGTTAATTGGGTCTCATTTTACCTTGGCCACTGCTTGATAATCCTCTTAGACATCTTGATTTCTTGTCCACAGTGACTTTTCATGACCTCTTCTGTTTTTCTAATTCTCCTTCTCCACTTACTACCCCAACACCCTCTTTGTCTTCCCTCGCTGCCATATTTTCCAGAAAGAATTGGGGCCTCTGGAGTGTGTGCTCCTTTAGCCTCTCTTTCCTTCTCTCAGGGTTCACTTGCCTTTTCCCTCTAGTCTCCCGACAAGGTATCTCTTGTCTTCTGTTCTTGCAGTGCTAACCCTCTCACCTGTGCTTATAATTCCATTTAATTTGGACTTGTGTGTTCAATTTTTTCCTATGAACCAGAGATTTTTTCCTTTGCCTACAAAGAACTTTGGGTCTTCCCATTATGCACACAAAACAAACAACAACAAACTAACAACAATCATAACAAACAATCTCCTTAAATTTACTGGTTAGCTGTTGCATTGTGAATTGAATATCAACCTCTTGATTCAACCAACCTCTTCTTTCCTGATATTCCTCTTACATGTACCGCAGGGACCAATAGGCTGTTTTCATTTTCTAAACACACTGGACACATTTGCTTTACTGGTTCCCTTCTTGATACCTTCTGCTTAATCTCCTCCGACTGCTGACATCATTCAAAGCCCATCATGGGCTATTTCTTCTATGAACCCCCCTGGCTTTCCATGAGTAGCTATAATCCAGCCCTCCTTTAAATCAGCACTGTTACTGATTTACAGTCTTAGTCTTCTGCCTTCTGCCAGCTCCTCAGGAATCTTTCCCATTCTTGTGTTCATCACAGAGCTTTCTGCATAGTTATTTGATCTGCTAGAGTCACACAGCCAGTTGGACACAGCTGGATTTAGACTCGTTTCTCTTGATTCTTAGAGATGAGTTTTCAGGTTAATAATTAGGTGCCTGTGACCTAACTAAAGAGCATCTTGTCTTGTACCTCAGAACACATAGCACAGCTTTTGATCTTTGATTCACATTTTCCTTTGACTGAGATTACCTTACCCAGATAATTGCTAATTTAGCTGGGAACATTAATCTTTCAACCTAACTCTCAACTGATTGATCGGTTGTGTTTATCTGAACTACTGTGCTAAGAATTTGAGACTCTTTATGGAAAAGATTGATTGCTTGGTTATCACTTAAATATTGAGTGGGCATGAAGAGGAGAATTCCTCCATCCTGTTGGAATATATACAGCCTGAATGATGGGAGCAGACGTGCTGTTGTACCTGGTTCCCTTTGGAGAATCTCTACACTTTGGAGATCATATTGGGTGGTTGGGCACATTCTAAGATATGCCATTCGATATATGAGCCAGGCTATGCTGGAGAAGTGGGACTGCACTTCAAGCCTGGCCTTTTACAATCTTTGCTCTCTGAGATAGAAAATAATTCATCCCAGTTTGAAATTCCACCCTTCTGTAAGTCTTCCTCTTGGCTTCTCAGTGGATCAGAGGCCAGGCACTTTGACCTTTTGCTGTTCACTATTCTTGACAGCTTTCTCTTTAGCACATTTAAAGTTCATGGGAAATGCTTTTTTCCCTTGAAGGAGCAAAATGAGGAGCTTTGGGGCGATTTGACCCAAGTGCTCTGGGGCTGAGGCACAGGGCTCACACAAAGCTTTTCTCTGCCTGGCTTGAGGGTCTCAGTGGCCTGAAGCAGGGCCATTGTGATCCCCTGGGCTCCAGGCCAGTGAAGGGTGGACTTTATAGTCTGCTGTCCAATCCAGACTGGAACCCTGGTGAGAACTGGTAGTATTACTTTTCTTTCACTCGGGGAGAAAAAAGGACTCCCATCCCAAGTTCTTTATTTCTGATTGTTCTTGGCATGGACCGGGGCTGCCTGGGCAGTAGGGCCCAATTGTGGAACTCCTCAACACTGAGTTCTGGGTCACTTTAACCTAGATGGAACGGGGCTCGAAAAAGACGAGAGTAAAAGCAGCTGGGTCTGGTAGCCAGGATCTGAAATCCTGAACACTGCAGTCTCTGATCCTGTGTTGGACCCCCTGGTTCTGGTCATGCTCTCCCGGTCCTGGACTTTTCTGGCTTGTCCCAGTCATTCCATTCTTTTCCTCACTTTGTGGGCTTCTTTGAAAACAAAACATTTCTTCCTTGAAGTCCTGCATAAAGTTAGTAAGGCCACTGACACCTCCCCCAAGAGCTTAGCCTGCTTCTTTTACAGTTTCCATGGCCCCTCCTGCCCTCCCCCAACTCAACCGAAATTTCCAGCCAATCCAGAGCAGTCAGCACAAGTGGAAGAAATACACCAGGCAAGCCACTGTGATAGGCAAACAGAAGCAGTTGAAACCCCACTTACGGTGAATCTCCACAGCCCCCCAAGGTCGCTGCTCCTCTCAAAGCAGGTGGGCTGCAGTCCTTCCTCCAGACAGCACTTAATGGAGGCCAGGCCGCTGACCCCAGCTCCCACGACGGCCACTCGTTTGGCCATGTTCTCCTGTGAGGGGAAAATGAAACGGAGCTTTTTATTCGCAAAAGCCCCAACCCCACCCTTGGCTGCTCTAACAAACCAGGAAAAAGATTTTGGAAGATTAAGGGATTTGCTCAGGTCAAGTCCTCTCTAGGCTTCTCTGGTGTGTGAATGTGCAGCGAGAAATGTTCAGGTCTCTAGTTTAACCCCTGGGCTTAGTTATGTTTCCACCCCTCAGCTTGAGCCCGTGCCAAGGATGAGTGCAGTTGTGGTTGAAGCCGCATATTCTGGCAGAGTGGCTGAAATCGGACCCTTTTGTGGGCAGGTCTTGCATTCTGAACTGTGCTGCCCCGAGCCTCCCATCTCCAGCCTTAGAGCTGAGTACAGCTGCAGAGCAGAAGAGGCTTGCCCTGTCAGAGCCGTCCTTTCATCTTCTACGACACTGAGTGTCAGACTGGTGTGGGGACGTTGCACAAAAACACACCGCAGCTGGTGGGGTGAAGTTCAGACAATGAGCCACACTTGTGGCCCTTGCAGGTGCTACTGCAGACATGTTCTGCATGGTTTGCCTCATCCTATGCCAAGGCTCCAGCTGTGTTGCTGTAAATAGTTGTTTCACCCATAAAAGTTTTATGCTCACCGCTGGAAGCAGGAGGGTGGCTGCCCTGATTGTTTGTAGTGGAAAGGAAGGTACAGGAGACCATCCCCTCGTCTCTCAACCTGACACTGACTCACCTCTAGGCAACTAGCAAGTCACTACTGGCACATGTTACAGAAACCAACCTAGGAGGCAACACAGATTGAACAGCCAGCTCTTCAGCATTACTGTGTGATCTTGGGCAAACTATTTAATCTCCCTGGGCATCGTAAAGTGGAGAACATAATAATTGCTTCCTTGCTGTGTTTTTGTGAATGCAAAGGTCTCTTTCTCAGGTGTCCATTGAAGTGTTGTAGCGCTGTAGGAAGAGGCTGCGATTTACCGGGGAAGAGCGATCAGATTCCCTTTAGAGGAAGTCATGCTTTAGGCTCTCACAGATACCATAGAAACAAGAACCTTATACAACTTCCCCTTCCTGGGTGTGAGAGGAGCAGTGACCCTACATTAGAAAGGCAGTGGAAGTATGGGTGCTGGGTCCAGGCATGTCTGTTTCTGATCTCTGTTCTATTATGAATCAGCTTGGGGTGTAGGGAAACTGTTCACCTCTTCGGGCTTTATTCTGCTCATAGTGCATTAGAGGTTATAATGCTAGTCATTTTGTGAGGCGTAAGAGACATGCAATAAAGAATATCCACTTTTATGGATAAAGTCATTCTAGGAAAAAGAGGGTTTGCACAGAAAATAGGCTATTTGCAGCTATGCACCAAAGCATGCTGGCTCTGGAAAGTCAGTAAGTGTGAGCAAAGCAGGACACTTGCATAGCTGACAAAACAGCAGGAAGCAAAGCAGGTCACTTAGGGGATGATGCAGAGCCATTTCCTAGAGCTGGGTTGAGAAAGAAGGTGGGGCGACTTTTCTGCCATGGCTTGCATGAACCTGGAGAGGAGGTCACAGGGGGTCGTGCCACTTCCCTGGGGAGGGACTGGTAGTGCTCATCTTGCCATGGTGTCCTGGGCAGATGTCCTGGACAGAAGGGATGGGCTCTTGTTTAGCAGGCACCAGTGGAATGTGTTGGTTTGCCTGGGATGTTGGAGTTTCAGGTATATACTTGCTAACAGAGCACTAGGCTGGCTCAGCAGGAAAGAACACATCTACTCCAATGGTGAGTCTGGGTACAGGGAATCTGGTTGTGCTGTGAGCTAACTCTGAGGCCTTGGGCAGGAAAGTGAACTGCCCTGGGCTCACTTTGCGAAACAGCACATAAGCAGTGACTCTTAATCCTAGCACCTGACTCTGTAATGCAAACATTGGCCTACTGCAAGGGCTTTTCAAGAGTCCAGGCCCTGAAATTATCTTTAGTCAGGTGGAACCTAGATAACAGTTTTTTGGAGATAATATAAACAGGAGAAAATCATCCACTCAGAGGGTAGAATCCAATGCCCTATGGGTCGTAGACTAGATTTTATGGTTCATTCTCGAACTAATTCTGTCATCAAACAATCAGTGAGTGGCTTTTGTGTTGCTAGGCCCGAGGTTTGGTGTTGGAGTATAAATGATGAACTAGGCAAGTTCTAGAGCAGTTATCAGTCTGGGGGAGAAGTCAGATTCAGTGGCTTGCTCTGCAAAGTGGTAGGCCAGGCATGTGTCTTATGTACACGTTGTAGTATGACTGTGAAGGAGAAGGTGCTGGTGGTAACCTTGGGGTCGTAGGAAAGCAATGGCGAGAAATACAATTTGCTCTGGACTTGCGAAGGACTTCAGTGAGCCCACGAGGGCAGGAAGTGAGCTCCAGAGTTTTGAGCAAGAGTAACAGCGGAGGAGGTCTCTTGAGGCAGGCGTGGCTGCTTGACTCCACGGTGAGCTTGCCTCTCTTTCAACTCACAGAAGAACTATGGTTTGCACCCCGCAAGAAGCAAACACATAATGTTGATTACCCCAATCACATCTTTTAGTCTTCTCTCTGCATAAGGCTATGTTTCCCTCAAAAAGAACATTTTCCCTGACTTGTCTTTTTTTTCCCCCACAGGTCCTATGTAGCATGTTTAGGCTGTAATAGTTGTTGCATAAATATATGGCATAGGCTGATTTATTGTTGGATAAATTGATTCATTCATTACCTTACGAGCTTTCAATATAAAAAACTAATTGAGCAAATATTTGCTGGTAGCTAATATCCTAGGTCAGAGAGTCCTGTCTCCGAATGATGTCTTTGCAAATGTACAAGATGTAGAAATCCCTTCCCCAGGTCAGCGCTGCAGTTTGGTTGGACCAGACAAGTCAGCCTCCTCTGAGCAGATCTCTCTGGGGCTTTTCACTGGTCATTTAGGTGGTGGGGTTATGAGTTAAAGTCTTGGATTTGAAGTTTTATGTTGGCTAATTATCAGTGATTTGGCTAATTATCAGTAATTTTCTGTGCCTCAGTTTCCTCCTCTCTATTATGAAGTGGAAGTATAACTAGACTCAGATATTGTAAAAGTGAATCAAGTGACATATAAAAGGGACTTAGCGTAGTACTTGGGACACACTATGTGTCCTCTCAGTAAGTGTTATTTCCATATCCTTGAGCAACTTTTTCTTTATTATCTTGTGGAGATCTGTCTTGACAACTCTTACTTACAAAGTTACAGAATATTCAGAATCAGAGCCCCTGGGGAAAACTAAAAATGTCTAAAAAGGTATCTTGTAGAAAATGAATGAAATAAATCAGGAAATATGAGAATGATGATGAAAGAAAGGGAAAGGAAGGCATAAAGTAGCTTTCAAAATCACCCTGAAGGACTTTCCTTTCTTTTAATATTTTTGTTCAGATCTTCTTGGTGTATCAACAGTCTCATTCAAGCTGTTCCTCACATTTAGAAAAGTGAACTTAAAAATACACAGGCACACAGGTAGGCGATCTAATGACACCATCATTCTCGGCTAAACTCAGTTCTTCTACCCACTCATTCAAGAACTGATATTTATATGTAACCAATGTGATTTCTTAAGTGCTTTTTAAAAAGAAAGTTTTGTCCCCCTTTATTTTTCACTAAAAATAACTTTCAGTCTGCAGTTACTTTATTTTTAGAAAGAGTGACTATTCAGAATCAATTTTCTAGGATTAAATAATTTTATTAGGACAAAAAGTACACCAAGCAACTTTATTAGGATAAAAAGTATACTAAAGTTGTTGATCACTCGAGTATTAATTTGTATGCAAATGCAAAAATATTATTGCTTCTTATGTGGATAGTCAGTAAAACTCTGGACATTTCATGGAGGTCAAAAATTTTTTTTAATGAAGAGGGCCTCACTGAAGCTAACTAAATGTGAAATAAACAGTAAAAATGAAGAAAATATAGCTAAATTGGTAAGGTAGGAGTCAATCAGTGAAAGTGAGTTTATAAAAAAATAACAAGGAAGATTGTGGGTGATGTTCCCGCCCCCACAGGGCCTGGGCAGGCCAGGGGGTGACCTCTTCCTCTATCCCAAGGACCTGATAGGCCAGCGAGATCATGCGGCCCAGGAGGGCTGGTGAGATTACCAGTGACACATTAGGGCCCCAGCTTGGGCACACAGGATGGACAGATGAGACTACCAGCCTGGAAAAGTCTGAAGCAGTAATAACAATATGAACCAACAGTGGCTAATTTAGGTGAACCAGTGTAATGTTTGGGCACAAAAACATGTGGAATAGAATTGAGCAAGTAGGGCTGTCCTTTAGTTTTTCCTAAAGGGCTGGGGAGAACTCTGGGCACAGAAGACTAATCCAGTCCTCCAAATCCAGAGGCCAAGATCAGACCCATACCCAGCGCAAGTCCACCTGCAAACTTGGCTAGAGTGCACATTTCTGGGATCCACCGTGAACCTACCACAGAACTGTAGACACGAGAGGAATTTTACTACTTTTACCTTTCTCTGTCTGATTGTTTTTCCTCTTTGTACCTGGCTGGGTTGGTGCTTTTTATTTCCCCTGTTCTATTTTGTCCTGTTTTGTTTTCTTTTTATACGTTTGTTTGTATTTTCTGTGTATGTGGTTATTTTTGTTTTCTGGGTTTTTTTCCCTTCTTTTCTCTTTCTTTCATGACTTAGAGCTCTAACATCTTTTGGTTTACTTCTACTTGTCCTCTTTCTCCTTTTTTGTCAACAACCTCACTTGAATTTAGAGTAAACATTCTGGGAGTAAAGATTGTCTCTTCTCTTTATGGTTCACTTCAGTACTCCCAGGCTTTCTCTTCCAATCCCTCCCTCTTATGTCCTACAATTACCCAATACTTGCATGATCACCCTTGTCCTCCAGCCTTGCTCCTACTATATTTAACTTCATTTATCTCTCCATCCTACCCACTAGCCCCCTTAACCCTCCTCCCCAGGGTAAAATTACTCTAATTAGTGGAAAATCATTGCATACAAGTTTCTGGTACAAGTTGGATTATATTAAATAACTGTAGAACTTGCTCTTATGGTTAAAAGTATCAGACTGATAGTTAACAGTTTGTCAGTAGACAGACTGTGCTTGAGTCTATTGTTATTGGTAACTATACTGCTTTAACTGGGATGCAATACCTGTTATAATCAATTTTTATCCCTTGTATGACAACACTCTTATTGTAAGGGGTCAGAGCTATCACTATAGTCAGTACCAAAGGAATGGGCCCTTAGTCAAATAGATAGCAACTTCTCATTCTTAATATATTGGGAAGGTATGTTCTTGGGACTGACATAAAAACCAAGAACCACCTACATCTAGAAGACATCCTGAGGAACAGACATTTTCTAGGGAAGCTTGATACCAGGGATAAAGCTATACAAGCATTAACAGAGAAAACAAAATTTAAAAATAGAAAATAAAAAATGACAAGACAAGGAAGCAAATGGCAATCCCAAACACTCAGCCCACACAAATCAAGTCCAGAGCACAAACAGATAGAGGAAATTGGAAGCCAACCGCTGAAACTTTGTGAAATGATAGCAGTGGAAGTGATAAAAATAAATGGAAGAAAATATAATTTCTAAGGTGCAAAAAGAAATGATGATCAAAATGAAAGACATTGAAGCAGACACAGGTAAAAAAATAAAGGAGCTTAGGAAAATGATGGAAATCATGAATGCCCAACATAAAAAAGGACTGGAATCAATGAAACAGATCCAAACAGAAATCCAGGAGATTAAAAACTCCACTGAAGTATATGAAATAGACTGAATGAAGATGAGGATAGAATATCAGATCTAGAATACAGGATGGCAGCTAGTGACCAGGAAAAGAAAGATATTTTAAAAATAGCAAGAGACCATGAAAAATCAATCCAATAGCTATGAGGTGAAGTAAAGAAGAGCAATAAAAGATTGGTTGGAGTCAGTGAGAAAGCTACAGACTGTACAAAAGACATTAAGAACCTCTTCACGGAAATAATGGCAGAAAACTTTCTAAACATGGATGAAGAATTTGACATACAAATTAATGGAGCATGTAGAACTGAAAATACCCATGACCAAAATAAATTTATCCCAAGGCATGTAATAATCAAGATTCCAGAAATTCAGCACAGGAACAAAATATTAAAAACAGCTAGAGAAAAGAAACAATCACCTCTAAAGGAAAGCCCATCAGAATCACAGCAGACTTGGGGCTGGGGATTTAGCTCAGCGGCAAAAGCGCCTGCCTGGCAAGCGCAAGGTCGTGAGTTC
>NW_004955406.1:11843985-11887466 GCF_000276665.1 Chinchilla lanigera | reverse complement strand
AAAAAAAAAAAAAAAAAAAAAACCAAACCAAAACAAACATGAGAAATCCAATAAGCACTAACACATTTGTAATGGGGGACCTTAAAGCCCCACTCTCACAATTAGATAGATCAACCAGACAAAAAATTGACAAAGAAATATCAGAATTAAAACAAACCTATGAACAAATGGACTTACTAGATGTCTTAGGGTGTTCCATCCTACAACATCAGAATACACATTCCTCTGAGTGGTACATGGGATGTTCTCCAAAATAGATCACATATTAGCCCATAAAACGTGCTGAAGAGAATGTAGAGGAATTGAAATCATCCCATGCATACTATCTGACCATAGTGCAATGAAAGTAGAAATCAGAGGAAAAAGAAATCACAAAAACTACATAAACACATGGAAAGTAAACAACACCCTGCTGAACAACCAATGGGTCACAGATGAAATTAAACAGTATTTGCAACTAAATGATAACACTGATACAAAATATCAGAAACTATGGGATGTAATGAAAGCAGTCCTAGGACAGAAATTTATAGCAATGAACTCTCATGTCAAGAAAACAGAAGGAGCTCAAATAAATAACCTAATATTGATCCTCAAACTTCTAGAAGAAGAACAGGTCAAACCCAAAGCTCATGTGAGGGAGGAAATTACAAAGGTAAAAGCAGAAATTAATGCAATCGAGATTAAGAAAACAATACAAAGAATCAATGGCTTGAAAAGTTGGTTCTCTGAAAGAATAAATAAAATTATTAAACCATTAGCCAACTTCATCAAAAAGAGGAAAGAAAAAAACACAAATTTAAGCAATTAGGAATGAAAAGGGGAAAATCAAGATCCTACAGAAATGGATCCTACAGAAAGACATTAAGAACCTCTTCACGGAAGGATCCTACAGAAATCCTACAGAAATCCAGAAGATCATCCTACAGAAATCCTACAGAAATGGATCCTACAGAAATCCAGAAGATCATCAATACCTATTATAGAAACTGTACCCTAATAAGATGGAAAACACAGAAGAAATGGACAGATTACTAGACATAATCAAATTGCCAAAACTAAGTCAAGAAGATATAAAAAATTCTAAATAACCCAATATCAGTCAATGAAATTGATAATATAATTAAAAACTTAACAACAAAGAAAAGCCTAGGTCCTGATGGATTCACAGCTGAATTCTACAAGAAATATAGAGAAGATTTAATGCCAGTTCTTCTCAAATTCTTTAATGAAATTGAAAGCGAAGGAATTCTCCCTAACTCATTCCTGGAGGCAAATATTACCTTGATACCAAAACCAGAGAAAGACCCAACCAAAAAAGAAAACTACAGGCCAATCTCCCTAATGAATATAGATGCAAAAATACTCAATAAAACCCAGTCTGCACAAGAAAAACTACAAAGAATCAACAAATGGGATCTCACCTTATTAAAAATTTTTTTGTACAACAAAGGAAATCACCAACAAAGTAAAAATACCAGCCACAGAGTGGGAAAATATTACAGCCAGCTGTCCCTCAGACAAAGGACTTATATCTAGAACATAAGATATTAAAAAAATCAGGCCCCCAAATTCAAAGACCCAATCCAAAAATGGGCTTCTGAGATAAATACACAGTTCTCAGATGAAGAAATGCAGTAGTAAATAAATATATGAGAAAATGTTTAACATCACTGGTCGTTTGAAAGATGCCAATGGTGAGATTCCATCTCACCCCAGAAAGAATGGCTGTCATCAAGAAATCAACCAATAACAGATGCTGGAGCGGGTGTGGGGAAAAAGGAACCCTTTTCCAACTGTTGGTGGTGTGTAGACTGCTACAACCACTATGGAAATCAGTGTGGAGATTCCTAAAAAAAACTAGGAGTAGAGGTCCCATTTGGCTCAGCTATTCCCTTTTTGGGTATCTTCTCAGAAGAATTAAAAACATCATACTAGAGTGATATACGTGCACCCAGTTTTACAGCAGTACAATTTGTAATAACTAAATCTTGGAAACAACCCAAATGCCCATCAACCAAGAAATATATAAAAAAGATGTGGTCTTTTTATAAAATGGAGTACTACTCAGCCATAAAGAAGGATAAACTTGAGACTTTTATAGGTAAATGAATGCAACTGGAGACCATACTCATAAGTGAAATAAATCAGACCCAAATGTGTGAACATAGTGCAGTGTCACTAGTATGAGAAGCTGTAAGAGGAAATAGGATCCAAAATGTACAATAGATATTGTAGATTGGGAAGAAACTGTTCAAAAGAAAAGAGAAATTGTGATGGGGGAAAGGGAAAAAGAAGGAAGGGAAAAGGAAAAAAAATATATATATACACACACACACACACACAAAATAGTTAAGATAGCTATCCAGCTGGTTTCTCTTAGTTCACTGAAAAGAAAGTTTTGTCCTAATATTGTTTGTACAATATTTCATGCCTATAAATTGTACTCAGAGTAACTACTTTGAGGATAACAATATGCAATGCATTAATTATTGTTACTTTCCTATTATCTTGTTTTGAAATTCTCTTTTCTTTGCTTTAAAATAAAAAGAAGCAGAGCTATAAAAATATAACAAGGAAAATAGGTAAAAAAAAATGCTAAACAAGTTGGGAAGTCACTCTTGGTTGCATAAAAATTCCTCATTTTTATTCACAAAGTTAGAAACTACCAGATTTTTCCCTATGGATTTTATACTATGTCCTCCATTTCAAAGAAATAAGTTGTGAATATGTAATGTACTTAAATGAGATTGAAGGTCCACTTAAATGTATTAAGACGATGTAAAAGGGTTATTAGAACAGGAAACTGGGCTGAAATTCCTAAACCCTAGAGCTTCCTTGTGTAAATTTACATTGTGAGGTAAAGCACAGTGACGGTCCGTTAGACACTAAGTATTCAAGGTTTTTTGCAGTTTCACCATGTGATTAACTTGTGCGCCATTCAAAGTGGGTGATCAGCAACTGCTGTTGGTAACAAGAAAGGACTTGAGGAAAATCAAGATCAAATGAAGCAGTCACGTCCTATCTGATACAGGATTTGAGAAGCTGGACAGTCACCAGCAGGCACAGAAATCCTACTGCTGAATAACTGCTGCAAAGAATGTAATAATAATATTCACTCACTTTCCATTTGTGTATTATTTGTTCCAGCAACTATAAAGTTGTGAGAATGTAAAGACTTATTAAGTTGTTTGGACCTGTTGACTTACTAAGCGGAAATTCAGCGTGGGGGTGCTGTGAAGCAATCACCCACACACTAAAGGCCCCCTGAACCTTAAATGTTTGGGGAACTCCAGGAAAAAATCTTACTTTCTGTGTATATTTTATTCACTTTAAGCCTTTATTTTTTAAAAATATGTTTTAGTGACTATTACTCTTACAAAAATTAGATGTAAATATGGTATTTTCACACAGGCACATAATATATTATGATCATATCCAGCCTCCTACTACTCTCCCTCATTCTTTCTCTGAACTCTACAATGGATCATTAGCCAGAGTTTAATTGTTGCCAGCATGACGCACTTATGTACTTACTAAAAAGCCCACTTTATTGGTGCTGTCAGTCTCTACACAGCCCTTTATGCACGTATGCATTCCCCACCCCGCTTGCTTCCCTTCCCCACACCCTCTGTCTCACACACTGCTCAGCACATGAAAATGTCTTGGAATCCTAAGTGGTGCAGACGGCACAACGGTAGCACATACTTAAGTTGGCTGTGATAGTGCAGGTATAATCAGAACTAGTAGATAGAGCTGGATTATAATTGGGGCTGGATTAAGATGCTTCCTTAGCATCTGAGAACATGGGCCCAAGCTGATTCGAGACTTGGGCTGTGGCAGGACTCTGCTGCAGAACTTCTGTCCACTAGCAGCTACCTTCTACTTCTCAAGCCTATTCCTAACACATCCTCCAGACAACAACAATTCTGCTGGTTACAAGGCCATGGCAATTTCCTTATGACAGAGGGGAAACTCTGAGAAATAATCAGGGACTGAGGCTCAGTTTCTCCATCTGTAAAACAGATGGTGCTGAACTGGCCACCTGGAAGTGATTTTGAAAACCTGGTATTTATAACTGTGAATTTCACTGGGCATGGGATTAGCAAAAATGATCTAGCAATAGCATGGAGATCAAGAAATTTTGACACAGTTCATAGAATGAAACATGAAATACTTAACAACAGAAAAAAACAACAAAATCCCAATATAAGTTAGTAGAATTTCAGAGGAGGTTTGTTTCCTGCTTTCCTCTTGTGCCAAATGTGAGCATTTGGTAGACAACCACCCAAACCATTGTCTCAGACCATGCTAGAAGCTGTTGAAGAAAGTATTGTATTCAAGAGAACTCACTGATTTCCCTTTCCCTTGGAAGTATAAGTTTTCCACTTAAGATTTGGTTCAATTACTTAATAGTCTATGCAGAAGGGTACTTACCAGTAGTACTTACCCTTACAGAAGACTCAATGTCTGGTTTTATTGTGCCATCATGAGTACTCAAGCTCTGCTCCTTACTTTGGAACAGAGAGTTTCTTTATAGTTCCTCTGGGGTCATGCGCAGAGGAAGCTATGTTCTGGTGATGTGGTTCTGCTCTGAAGTACAACAACAAAACAGGAAAAATCCCAGCCCCACCTTTTTCATCCAAAGGAGACAGAGATTACATCTGGTTACTTACTTTATGTACTTGTAATTACTTTTGGCAATGGCTCTGCCAGTTAGAACTCTGGAGCAGCAGAAATCAAAACAGCAGGAGTCCCCAGCACACAGGACGAGCTTGGTCTAAGAGATAAGCAATGTTATGCAAAATTTGGAAGCCACCCTTATTTATATCTTACCCCTTGATTAATCGCAATAGTGAAATACCAATAGAAATACTGGCTGAAATGCACTTCAGGCTCATTCTGCCTGCAAGGTATAAATAAAGTTAAGGAGTTATCAATCCCATTGCTTACCAGTCTGACTCTTCAAAGGGACAAGAATAAAATAGGATAATCATGTTAATCGCTGCTACATCCAAACTTCACTTTTAAGAGTTTTGGTTCAATTAACATTCAGAGAAATGATTATTTAAAAAATTTATGCATCTCCCATGTTATTAAAATTCTTTTACATGTAGATGATTCCCCAGGCTCTTGGAGGAGTACAAGATGGACATGCGGGAAGGACATGGCATTTGAAATCACAAGTGCTGAGTTCAAATATTGTGTTCACCAGCCAGTATGAGAGCAATCTTGGAAAAACTGTATGGCTTCTTTTATCAGCTTCAGTTTCCTCAGTAGAAGATAAGTGTAGTAGTAGCTGCTTCAAAGAGTTCTGGTGGTTAGATGAAGTAACCTACATCCAGAGCCTTGTATGTAGTAAGGACTGTGGATGATGGTGATGGTGATGGTAATGTCTGTCACAGTCACTGAGAGCAAACGCCAAGGGAGATTGGCAGACTGAAGCAGAGAGAAGCTTCTGAAAAAATAAATCTTTTCTCTTGGTTTCAGTACTATAACTACAGATTTTGGTCCTGATTCTGGAGCCTGTTGTAAATAACTGAGTGTGTTTTTGCTCATTGGGATCACTCAAGTCGTATCTCTGGCTTACTAAACATCTGGCAAGGAGACAGCATTGTTACCTCTTCCTGCAACTGTGAAGATGATAATATTTGAATAACTTTAAACTTTATCCTTATCCAGAAAGTGAGCCTTCTAGGCTACTGTTAACTCATGTGTTCTTAAAAACCAAAATGTGTTTGACATTGAGTCAGAGATATGATGAGGGACAGGGTGACCACTGACATTGCGAGCTTAGCACCTCTCAGTGCTTCCTTTGATCTGTACGTGGCACACACCATGGAGGTCCCTAGGCCTTACCAGACATAGTGCTAATAGAAGAGATATCAAAGGACTTTAAGATGTGGTCAAGCATAAATGTGGCCACTTTATTATGTCATGTTTTCGACTTAGCTAGAGATTTATATTAATTAAAAGTGAGGAATTATCCTTCAGAGAAACCTTCACTTTCTGCTATGTGTAAGGTTTCTTTTCAGTTGTATATTAGGCCATAGGATGAGGAAAACTCTGTGTCTCCTTGTTCAGGTGGACCTAGATCCTAATAAACCAGATTAGTGGGATTTTCAGGAAATATTATGGACTTGTGCCTTCTAGAAATATGGAAGGATTGTACTGCATGGTCCCCTAGTGGTTGATTGGGATTGTGCAACTAGTCTGCTCAAAAAACTGAACTTAATGTGTGTCCTGCTGGGCTGGACCATTACATTGCCAGTGTAGATTCTATATGACTTTCTCTTCCTTCAGCGTGGTAACCAACAACTGCCTAGTGGCCTGGACCTCTGTGTGACTGTGGAGAGCAGAGCCTACCTGCACTGGACACATACATCAAAGAGAAAGAATCTGTTTTATCTGAAGGTATTGAAACTTGGGGATTGCTTATTCATGCTTGATACCTAAGCTCTTTTGAGTGAAGCACTGGCAGGCTGTTTCTTAGAATTTTCCTTTTCCTTCCTTCCTTCCTTCTTTCTCCTGCTCTGATTCGTAGTTGGAGCCATAGAATTTTAGAGCGGAAGGAGAGCACGCAATTTACCCAGTTTTAGCCTTGATTGTAAATTAAACCTACTGAGTACAATTACTTTCTCTTTCTCCCACATAAAACAAAGTTAAAATGCATACAACTGCCCACCTCTTAATTCCTTCACTCAAAGCTTCAAGAGGCTGTTTACCTGCACGAGTCATGCTGAGGGTTTGTGGCTTGTGCTCTTTGGTTTTTGCTCTTTTTTTTGCACACCCCTGCAGAACAAATGCATGGAGAGGATCTGGAGACAGCAGAAGGCCTACGAAGGCTGGGCACTGTGCTGAAACGTGCCTTGTGTCTGCCAGCATTGCTGAGGCAGTGACCCACGCCTCTACCATCCAAAGACTGGAGCAAAGAGCAGTCACTCTGTTTACATTTCTTCAGGTGTCTTCATAGCTTCATGGGAAGCTTGTGGGGAGGCTGCATTAGCAGTGAAGGGTGTATTCCGTGTCTGCCTGAGGAGTTTGCTGTTAGCTGGAAATGCCATGGTATTTTAGAATAGTATGGTAGAGTGGGGTGAAGCAGAAAAGGAATCAGAATCCCTTAACATTCTTACAGGTGGAGTGGGATAATCATCCCCACTGCACCTAACATACAAGGCTTTGGTAAGGATTACAGGCGATAATATTTGCAGAAATTCTTTGTGAATGCTACAGAATTCAGTGAAGCCTCAGTAGTTGCCCTATCTTTTTCTGTCTTTTCTTTCTTTCTTTCTTTCTTTCTTTCTTTCTTTCTTTCTTTCTTTCTTTCTTTCTTTCTCTTTCTTTCTCTCTTTCCTTTCTTTTTCTTCTTCCTTTTCTTTCTTTCTTTCTTCCCATCTTGATATCTCCAGACATACCAGAGCACCTGATAGTGAGTAGTGCTTAATACATGTTAAACACATAAGTTAATATGTAGCTGTATGTTCTTGCTTGTGGTGTTTATCTAAGGCTATTCCATGATGTTATGAGTCTGGTACAAGTTAGGACTCCAAATTTGTCCCTTGTGTGACAAATCCTTTAAACGAGCCTTTCTGAGCTTAGGTAACCTGAGAGCTTATTTGAAATATATGTGATATGGGTAGCAGCTGGGGTCTCCCTGTCCTTAGTTGCAAGTCCTTAACTTGACAGCTCTCCACCTGGCTTCTATTTACTTCCCCATGGTCTATACTATTATTGTTCTGACTCATCCCAATCTAAGCAGAGAGTTTAGCTGCTTCTCTGGTCTACAGAAAAGCCTATCTCAACTAAATTTGCTCTGTTTAAGAACTTTACTGAATATTCAAACAGCTGCACAGAGAGATCTCATTGTATGCCATAGAGCATTGTACCCATCCAATGGCTCTGTTCTTCTTCTTCTTCTTTTGTTTTTTTCTTTTTTTTTTGTCTTTTTGAGACAGGGTCTCGCTATGCCGTTCAGGCTGGCCTTGAGCTCATTTTGTAGCCCAGGCTGGCCTTGAACTCCCAACAATCCTCCTGCCTCAGCCTCCTGAGTTTTGGGATTATAGCTGTGCACTACCATCCCCAGCACTATCCTTCCTTTTTGTTTTAATTGTTTTTCTCTTTCTTTCTTTCTTTGTTTTGGTGGTACCAGGAACTGAACTCAGGACCTTGCACTTGCTAGGCAGGCACTTAAACCACTGAGCTATATCCCCAGCCTTTTTTTTTTCTCTTTTCTGTTTAAATAACTTAGATATTTCTCTCTTTGCTAGTGAAGAATGCAGTTCTACTCAAACTTATGTCCCTCATAGTCTACATTTTTATCCTCCCTGCCTTTGTTTCTCAAATAAATGCAGTTCTCATTCTTATTCAGATACCTTAAATAACGACCTTAATACCTGAACTGACATAATGCTTATTAACATTAATATGATATATTGTTAGATACAAATATATTAAAATCATTTCAGTTTTTCTTTCACAAGTATACTTTATCAACTTTTTAAAACTCCTAGGGATCATTTCTATCTTCATTGCATAGAAAGGGGGCAAAATTTATTAACATGATGTTCCATCTTGGATGTAAGGCAGTTACTGGGAAATGCTGAGCTAATACATGAGTTCTTCAATGGTTTCATCACCTTGTATACCTTTCATTTAGCTCTGGTTTGAGTCTCAGATGGTGCTGGCTAAAAACCCCAGTGGGGCCACTTACAAGTCACATAACTTGGGAAAATCATTACTCTAAGTCTGTTCCCTGATGCATAAGTTGTCAGAAATAAAAAAATTAAATAAGAAGGAATCATTTTATAAGATCATTGACATTTGGTATTTTACCCAGCTTACTTAGGTCGCTACAACTTAAAATAGCTCAACATCAAGAGGAATTGATCCTCGTCCACAACCAGCCACCTTCTCCTGAACATGAGCTCAAAGTAGAGAGATATCTAACAACGAAAGTCCTTTAATTAGTTATAATTAAAGTCTGTGCCCCAAAGATGTACCATAGGTAAGTGGACATTGAAGTATAGCACTAGAATGTAAGTTTTAGCTGTATCCGTGTCACCTCATGGATAGAGCAGCCAGTCCTCACAGTGGTTTAGCTGAACAGGTGGTAGAGACAGTACCAGCTCTAAGTTTCTCTGATGGGAGGAGAAGTCCTCAATGGTTCTGCTGAATCGTATTTGAATTGCACAGCAGTCTCAGCTGTTTCTATCTAGCCCTTCTTCTCCTCTTTCTTCTCCTCCTCCTCCTCCTCCTCCTCCTCCTCCTTCTTCTTCTTCTTCTTTTTTGTCTTTCTGAGACAGGGTCTCTCTCTGCAGTTCAGGCTGGCCTTGAGCTCACTTTGTAACCCAGGCTGGCCTTGAACTCACGACAGTCCTCTTGCCTTAGCCTCCCTAGTGCTGAGATTACAGATGTGCGACACCATGCCCAGATCTATGCAGACTTTCTTCCTTTTGTCCTTCACTGAGAACCAGATTTGCACTGTGGCCTGATCATTCTTCCAGCTTTTCCTATGCTCTCCCTGTTTTTCCTTTCAAAGGTATTTTCCTTAATAAAACCCTCAATCCCATTTTGTATCTGACCTGGTTAGGTAGAATCAGATCTTAAAAACCTTTTTTTTAGCTTCATTCGTGCTCCCACTAACCATAGGGCAGAGTAAACAAGATAAAGCATTCTGCCTAAGTCTGCACTATCTGCCTCTGGGGTGACAGCCAAAGGTTACAGACCAGTAGCAGCATGCTCCTGGATGAAAGACTGGCTTCAAGGATAAATTTTTCTCTTGGTCATGTTTTAAAAATAATTATTATTTCAAATAATTGCTTGAAATTTCATTACGTATAATAGTTTAAGCATTTCATTTTTAAGTGTGTTTATCAACGCAGAACAAATGTGATATTTCTGGCTATTGATAGAGAAAACAAAGGAACTAGCATACAGCAAAGGAGAGTTGATATAAAAGATCAGTAAAAAGAAGAGTCACAAAGAAAGATTTTTGAGGAAACCGTCTCCAGCTAACATCTTTTGCAGAAGAGCAAACACTGTCAACCATAGCATAAGCACCAGAACTGGACATGAGGAGGGTTTGGCATTGAGGAATGAAAAGTGTTACAGACTAATCTCCAAAAGCGGTTTTTTTTTTTTTTGTTTTGACAGACCCCAAATGAATGGTTCCTAAATTTAATGTGATCAGGAATCATCTGAAGAGCTTATCAAACTGCAGACTTCAGCAAAGATTCTGATTCTTTGGGTCTGGGTTATTGTCACATTTAAATTCAGAACTTCCCTCAACAGTTTGTCTGGGATAGTTTGATGTTCAGGATATATAGAAGTAAAAGGATAGACGGGCTCAGTTTTTCACAGAGGCTCAAATCAATGATTTGTCTTTAAAAAGAATATTTTGAATAATTTCAAGAGATTTCTGAAAATTTCTAAGGCTGTACATTTAATAATAATTTTGGAGTTGTTTTTTCCCTGTTGGTATAGTATCAGCCTAACAAATGTTCAGTCTTTTCCACTGTAGAAGGCCAAGTACTAACGCTACCTCAGTGGCAGAGGTGATGACAAAATGAGATGACCTCCGTGAAACAGTTAGGACAATACCTTGTATATGACAAGCTGGGAGTTGGCAAACCTTTGCTGCAAAGGGTCAGATGGGCAATGTGTTAGGATTTGTGGGCCACCTGTCCCTGCTGCAGCTGTGCTCAACTCTGCACAGAAGCAACGGGAGACAATGGCTGGGCGCGACTGCATTTTAATAAAACTATTTCAGGAGAACAGCTGGTAGCTGCATCTGGCCCCCAACAGGAGTTTGCTGACCTTTGCAGTTAAGGCTTATGATCTTTAAGAACTGGCAAAGTAAGCAGGTCTTTTTTTATTAAGAATTAAGTACGTACATCATTTGTGATTTTTTTTGGAAAAGAATTTGCTCATAGGAGCAATGAAAACAATATTTTGAGCATAAATGTTGGTATTATTTCAATGAACTTTACAAAAAATTTTCACCTAGAGAGAGTGCCTTTACATTGTTCTAGGCGGGTGGTGATGCCACAGCTGGCACACAGAGCCCTCTCTCTCAGCACGGAGCCAAGCTGCTCCAGCCAAGGTTTGATAGATTATCAGCTTGTGTACAACAGCAAAGATTATGTTAATTGTGCAAAAGCACACCATATGCAAACTTTTATCTTTAAGAAGTTGTTTATAAGGGTCGGGGATATAGCTCAGTGGCATAAGCACCTGCCTGGCAAGTGCAAGATTCTGAGTTTGATTCCCGGTACCAAAAAAAAAAAGTTGTTTATGAAAAGCTATTTGGGGCCAGGGATACAGCTCAACGGCACAAGCACCCACCTGGCAAGTGCAAGGTCCTGAGTTCAATTCCTGGTACACACAAAAAAATAAATAAATGAAAAATAAATAATAAGCGGTTTGTATCATTGAAAGCTCTATCATTGTGTTTTACTTGTAAGACAAAAGATGTTAATGTATGAGTTGTTTTTTCTAAACTAAAACCTCAGTGTTCAGATTTAATTGCAGCGTTGGCACTTTGTGATAAAAAAGTGGGTTTTGGCTTGTGATCTGTAGAAGTTTCGCCATCACTGTTCTAGGCCTTGGCCGGAGAAATTCTGGCCAAAATTAAGAACAGGGTCCACATAGGCTTTGAAAGGATAAAAAGGAAAAATTTGCCTAAATCTTCAACATCTTTGATCTTTGCCCTTTCTTCAGGGCCGTGGTTTGGGCTCACAGCATAGCTTATCTCCCGAAGCTCAGTACATGGAAAGAGCGGCTTGGTGAATGTTCCGTAGACAAATGTTTGTCTGTCACATTGTTTAATGTTTACTGACATTGAATTACTCTTCTTTTTAGTCTTCAGTTCTAAGAACATGTTTGTCTATCCTAACTGATATGCTGTTATCAGATGAATAAGATTAGAAATTATTTAGCATTTTGCTTGGGTTATCTGCAGGGTTAGCCCTAGATACAAGGATCAATTGTTACAGTGTAGAGGTTTAGAGCGCTCGGTGATAACACAGCCGCAGCAGCATGTGTGCCATAGGTCCGCTGTTCATCTACTTGAGAGATACACTTTTATTCCTTGATTCGTATTTTTCCAGAATGTCAGAGGTTATCTTAAGCATTATTTCAGTTGTCTTTCACTGTAAATTTCATCAAATACTCTTTTTATTTAGGTGAAATATAAACCAAATATCACAAATAATATTGTGCAGAACACATGTGCAAGGAGCATACAGCTTTATATGTAAAGGCCTTCCAGAATGAATGTAGATATTACAATTAATGAAATAAACTATTAATAAGTACTTTATCAACAATGAGGTTTTTATAAATAAGCATATTGTGGGAGGGTTAGGACCCTCATTTCTAGAGTCCAACAAATCTAGGCTCCAGTTTGAGTTCCATCTGAAGACCAGAAGTGTGATCTTGGTCATGTTACACAACTGCTTTGAATCTCAGTTTCATCATCTGTAAAATGGGTACAGTATCCATACCCATCTCAGAATTGTGAGAATTAGAATAATATTTATAACATACATATAACACACTGTCTAGTCTATGATAAAAGCTATATATGTGTGTGTGTACATACGTGTGTTTTCAGCTAGCTATTATGGCATGTTTGTTTTATTTTTGCAGCAAGAAACGTGGTTATTTGCTAGCTTTCTGTGTGAGACCAACATAGGTGTTGTTTTCTACATTTATTTTCATATCCTCACCCCTGGTAGCCTGAACTTTGTTACCAAACAGTCTGCAGGAACACCGTCAAGTATGTTGTGCAAGAGTTTTAAATATTTACCCCAATTTAAGTTTTTCAGTAATTTAAACTACAGGGCCTACTTTTCATGCTGTGAAATTCTGTATTTTCCACATAATTTAAACCATGTCAAGGCTGGAACACTATCTACAGGCTGTGTGTTATTTTATTGTACTTCTGGGGGTCTCGTGAACTTGAGAAAAGAGTAGAAGGGCAAAGAAATTTCATTTTTCACAATTCTGGTTTTAAACAAAGACCGAATTCTCCTAATTCCCCACGATCCCTTCTCTTACTTGCTCCTCCCAACTCTAAAATTTAGATTACAGCTGTGATATTTTCTATTTGCATATGCTTTTCCTGAAACTGTACTAACTGGCAGGACGATAAAGCTAGAGGTGTGATGCTGACGGATTAGAACCAATGAAGATGGAAAAAAAAGGCCACAAAGACGGCGAGCAGCCCCAGGATTTTCAGCAGGAAAGAAGGTGGGAAGGTTGGAGCAGCCTTCACAGAGCGAGTCTTCAGCGGCTTCAGGATCCTTTGTTCCTGGCTGAGGATGGCGTGTCTGGCTCCTTCCCACTGCCCAGACCCAGCCAGACGGTACTGATAGGAGTTGCAGGGTCCGAAAAAGAGTTTCACAGCCAGCTTAGGCTCTCTGAACAAGAGAGAGATGAGGTCTGGCTTGGCCCCTATCTCCAGGGCGAGCTCATCCAGGTAGTCCACGTAATTGGTCTGCAGTACCTGGCTGTGGCTTTCTCCAAACCTGAATGAAGAACGAGAAGAGGACAGGTTCACAGACTGTTCTCACCTCTATGGAACAGGACGCCTTTGATAGCTGTTTAACAAATGAAGGGAGTAGAAGTCAGTGAGTCTTAAGTGAATCTGTGGAGGAGAGTGTGAGTTTATCCCAGCAGGAGGCCAATCTCTCACACTGAGCACAGGCTATCAGCTAAATAGCCATGAGTTTCCGGAAGCTCTAGGGATGGGGCCAGGCTGATCACTGCAGTCACTGCTTAATATTCATCACACAACTGCAAGTCTCCTGGCAAGTCTGCACTAGGCAGATTGCTGTAGAGACTAAAAGCCTAGCTCAGTGTCAGAGCAAAGGAGATGCTTAACGTTTCCTTGTCGAATTGCTGAAGTACCTGGCAGCCTGGTTGATGTGCAGTAGGTACCCAGTAAATGTCAAATGAATTAGACTTTGAACATAAAAAGAACCTGTTATCCAGGTGTAAAAAGCTCAAGTGAACTTCCCAAGAGAACTTGGTCACTGTTCAAACCATGTTCTCCATCAGGAAAAACAACGAATCCTTGAAACTTCATACCTGAAATCCTTCCTGATTTATTTGCATGGGGACTCTAAGGTAACTTTCCAGAGATATTCAGGCTACTGTCGTGACCACCGCACCACCCCACTCCCAGTCAGACCAGAGTACGGGTGACCTGAGAAGGTGTACAACCTCACACGGGCATCATACAAGACTAAAATGAAATTAAGCCAAGAAAAAAAAAAATGTTCTGATCTGGTACAGTCTCTATCCTTGTTTCTTAGACTACAGAGTAAAGGAATTATCCAGGAAGACTGTAAAAATGTAAATTTCCACTTTCATCCACAAAGCTTCTGATTCAGTGGGACAGAATTGTAGCCCAGAAATTTACTTTTTATCAAACAGCTATGTGTTCTTTTAGGTAGTGACATCGTTCTACTTTGAGAACCGTTGCTCTAAATAGATAGTGTTTTTTTAAAAATATGCTTACAATTCAATTCTTTTTTCTTTCCTTTTGATAATGTCCTCCATCATTGTCTGCTCTGAAGGTAAGCTGCACAAGCCTAGAGAAAGAAAGGTGGGTTTCAGTGGGGTTGACTTATTATCATTGCTTTTCACAGTAGTTGGCTTTTAAAATTAAATTCTTTATGTTGGATCCTGTCATATGAGACACCACAGCTGCATTGCTGACCCCCAGCTGCACGTACAGCACAGTGCGCGGCATGGATTATGAGGCAGACGAGGTTAAGAGAAGGGGCTGGGCAAGGTAAGCATGGCTGAGGGGCTTGGAAGCAGTGTTTGGGATCTGTTCTAAAGGTGGTAGGACCCTGTAAGAGTTTCCTGAGTAGGACGAGAAGATTAAGATTAAACTTCTCCTTTGGAAAGAGCCATCTGGATGTGAATTTAGAAAAATAAGCTGAAAGGCAGTGAGCCTATAGCTGTGGAGAACAGACAAGAGGCTACTGAAGCAAACCTGATGAGAGATGAGAGTGGAAAACAGGAGGTGTGGATAGAAAAGATCAGTGCAAGAGTTACCATGTGCTTCTGGTTCTGTCTCCTGCCCACAAGTGTCCTCTGAGCCATAGATGCGTTGGGAAATGGCCAAGGCCCCTGCATATGGCTACTCACTGGACATCTCAGATTCAAGTAGTCAAAACAAGGCTCATCATCAAAGTCTGCCTGCCCACCCCTGCATCCTCTTCTGTGCAGCCCTCCTCTACTGCAAGCACTGCTGTCCACCTCACTTTTAGTGCTAGAGATCTGCCAGATGCCCTTGCTTCCTGTATTTGCCCACACTGAACAAGCAATTATGTCCTGCTGATTTCTTCCTTGACGATTCCTCAGGTTTATGTCCTCTTTTCCCTTTGTCTCTCTGCTCTGGCCTAGGCATTGTTATATTTTAGCACAGGTGATTGATAGTTTTCTCACTGGACTCTGAGCTTCCACTATTCTCCTCCTTTAAATGTACATTCCACACGACTGCTGAAATAATGTGTGATAATAATGTCTGAGAAGGCCTGTCCTTGCTTATGCCCCTACATTGGTGTCTCTGGCTGAAAAGCTTTCTACGATGTGGATTCTGCGTCCTTGTGCCAGACTTATTCAAGGTGGCCATGCGATGCAGCCAGATTTGGGAATTGACACACAGATTATGATCCAGGACTCTTAGGATGACAGTCAAAGTTTTTGTGCCTGGTTCTCTTCTTCCTCCCCAAAATTCATCTCCCCGCACCCTCCTTCTCCTCACGCCTTGCTCCAGATATGTCAGGTAGCTGTGACTGTCCATGTGCATCATGCCTCTGTATGCTTGTGCTCAGGTGACTTCTCTTTCTTACTTTGTTTCCTTTTTGAGACAGGGTCTCGCTATGCAGTTCAGGCTGGACTTGAACTCAGTTTGTAGCCCAGGCTGGCTTCAAACTCGCAGCGATCCTCCTGGTTCAGCCTCCCAAGTGCTAGGACTACAGGCTTGTGCCACCACGCCTAGCCTCTGCTCAGGTAATTTCTTTCCTGTACCTGAGAAACTTAGTCATCCAAGAAGTTTTCCTTGACCCTCCCCTTACCCCTACTCTGCTAAGTACCCTCTCTCTTCTCACAGTACACATGCTTTTCTCTATCAAAGCATTTGCTACACAATGTTAAAATGAGTTGTTTAAACTTTTCTTGTCCCAGTTAGACCCAGCACAGGCTACGTCTTCAGTGAGTTTCTGTTAAACAGAACTGAACTCTGGAAGCAGGAAAATCATAGCCTTCTAAGTGGGTGAAGAGCTACCCAGATGCACAGAGAGAAACCATACAATAATTTTGTAACTTTGTGCGGATTGGTGATGTTCAGCTGCTCACTCACCTTTGAAAACTCTCGTTGCCCAGCGTGCCTGAAGCTCAACAGTTGGGAAAATAGAGCCGAGGGGCTGGATGAGACCGAGGCATGCAAGGGTTGACTTCTCCAGGCGAGGGGGGAACATGTATTTATACAGTGAGACCATATTCTGCTCTAATTGGAAAACTGGCTCCTCAAGGAAAGGAAAAGAGAATGTATAGCCGGTTGCAAAGACAATGACATCAATGTCCCCCTCCACTGTTCCATCCTCAAAGATGGCGGATGTTTCTGTGAGCTCTGTCACTCTTGGTTTCACCTTGATGGCTCCATAGAGTATGCGACTGGGAAGGTCATCATTCAGTATAGGCTCTTTCATAAGGTATCTGAGATACATAGGAGAGAAACACTCAGAAGGCTCTTCTGCTAAGGAATCTTGAACTCTCTTGACATTTTTTAGGGGTAGCTCTGAAAATTAAGGAGTTTTCAAGTGACTATAAAATTTTAGCTTGATTAATTGGCTTCCCCCACCTTTATTTCTGATTTACCATCATCTCACAAATCTCACCCTCAGAAGTATAGAAAAGCATGTAGGTGATGTTAGTTGAAGTCATTTTATTTACAGTATTAATTTGTTTTTTTTTTTGTGAGACAGGGTCTAGCTATGTAGTGCAGGTTGGCCTTGAACTCACTATGTTCAGGTTGGCCTTGAGCTCACTATGTAGCCCAGGCAGGCCTTGAACTTGCAGGTGCTCTTTCCTCAGCACCCCAAGTACTGGGATCACAGATGTGGACCACAACACCTGTCAACTCAGTTAGTCATTTTAGAAAAGGAGCACTCCCAAGGGCTTAGTAAAATGGCAACACCTCTGGTTAGTACCAAAGTAACCGTATTATTAGGTTACTGGTGATTATTATCCTATTGATGCTTCTACTATTTTTATGTTATCTAGCTTTATTTTGCTGTTTTATTTAATTCCTATGTAATCATAGGTAAGGAGGGGAAATCATTAACTTCATAATGAAATCTACTATGGCATCAGCATAAAAACGAATGGATAAAACTAGGTTTGGTGATATTTGTTAATCTCAAATGCCACTGAGTCTCTATTTATGATAGGCTTGATGAAGGAGCAGTTGGGTTGTATTTCTGAAGGTCTTTTCGGAGAGTTGAGAACTCTTTTGTCCAATCTCAAAATAGAACTACATGGCATTTGTTATAAGATTTTGAAGACCTATTTTTTTTTTAAAGGAAGGAGCCTGCTATCAACTAAGGAAAAATAAACACCTACACTGTTTTGCTTGTGCTTAAAATATCAATGACATATAATTTGGAGATCAGGAAATATTTGTCTTTGTCAAAGAGAAAAGACTATGTTCTCAAAAACTGCCCATGGAAAGAGCCCTCATAACACACAGAGTTATTAAAGCATAACTTGTCTGATGGAGGGTTATATGCTTCCTACCACATCCCTCTGGAAAGAAACTCATAGTCTCTTGAAGCAATCTTCTCCAATGTTGGACAATTTTAGGTGTTAGACAGTTCCTTCCATCAATCCTAATTCTGCTTTCTAGAACCGCTTATAGCACCCCTGCATCATCTTCTTAGGTATGTTTTCAGGACATATAGAAAGCATTTAAAATTTAAACTCCAAGACCTATATGATACATACACTGTTAGCGATTTGGATCTTTGTAATAAAGGCAGCTTCAGACAACCCTGTTAACCAACGAATATATCATAAAATGACTCTACTTGTTTTTAGGCTCCAGACTATAATTTGCATGGTTGAACCAACGATTTAACTGTTGTTCCATCATCCATTTGAGAACTGTTCGTGGCAGGATGTTTCGGAGCATTGACTTAAACCTAGTGTGGAACACCATGTCCCATGGATAGCCATCTTCAGAGATTCGGCTCATGACCCAGGACCCACTTCTGGTGCTGATGAAAACCTAGTAAGCAAAAAGGGATGTAGTTTACATTCAGACATTGTCCTCCGTGGGAAGAATCTATTGTATAGTGGTGGATATTGTGTTCCCTTTCAGAATTTATTGAGGTTCTCTTTTGCAGATGATTGGCCTCACAGTGAAGTCCCCTTAGTTTTCAGCACTCTTTGGCAACTTTATCATAAAAGGAGATCCCTAGTAACTTTTACCCTGACACAGCGAGATTTCTTTTTTTTTTGGTGGGAGGGCATTTCTAGGACTGGGAATTGAACTCAGGAACTTGTGCTTGCTAGGCAGGCGCTTGTGTCACTGAGCTATATCCCTAGCCACAGCAGGATTTCATGGAGACATAAGAAGACTTTAGATCTAATAGAAATCTTCAGAAATATATATTTTTCCTTTTTTACTGTTACTCTGTAGTCCGAATGTGTATTTGAACTGCTTCTCAAATTTTTGCCATCATTTTATAAGTTCCGTTGTTTAAGGCTGTCCTTCATAAACAAGTGAGATTCATTTGTAAGCAATCCAGTTCACATGAGGTTAGGATCATGAGTTCTGAATCCAGACTGCCTTCCTTTGAATCCCAGCCCCACTACTTACTAGCTGTGTTGCCTTAGGTGAGTTATTTTCAACCTCTCTCTGCATTTCCTTTATTTTTCTTTAAAATTAGGGTCATAGCAGTACCTACATCATGACATTATTTTTCAGGTTAAATGAAATGATACATATGAAGTATTTAAGGTGTTGCCTGGAAACTATAAGCACTGCTATCTTCATTATTTTCTAAATTTAGGCTGCAGCAGGGAATTTAATACAATGCCTCACACCTGGATTGAGCTAGAATTTGAAGACAAATTTTGTGGGGAAGGGCTTCAGTCCTTAGGTTCGGGCTACTTTCTCTGAGATACATGCTTCAGGCTCAGAGCCAGATATTTGATTTTGGTGGGAAGTGTGTGGATGGCCCAACACCATCCAGGTATCCAGAATGGTTCTTTGGGGCTGTGGAAGAGGGTTCTTTATCCTATGAATGGATCAGGGAGCACTCAGGATTTTGCTGGGTTTAGGTCATAACTTTAACCTTCACAGATGTACCTAGTTCCATCTCTTATGTACATAGCTCCTATAAATTGTCTGATGAGTCTTCCTCAAGAGGATTTAAGAATATAATACTTTGTATAGGAGGTTTTATATAATGCCAATTTATGTGATTAATCAGTATTGAAGAGATACCCTGTGCAAAAGATTTTAATGAACTGTGTGGAACACGAATATTGCCAGTGAAAATTCTTATTATTGAATCTGGCTTCATAAGCAAGATTTTTAACAGGCATGACCCGTATCAAGAATTGGCTCTTGCAATCCATGACTTGATATCTTTGGAACATCTGTTCTAAGTTCAAATCGTTGACCTGACCACATGCCATGGTCTAGGATGTATCTTCACATGGTTGACAGTTAAGTCAGCTTGGCTTCTTTTATTTTTCCTATCATTCTCCTCTCTGCTTGTTCATATGGTGGGTTTTCCCAGCATGAGGGAGACTGGGGCCAGTAGTTCCCACTGCTCTGCTCTGTTGCTCTCTCTCTCTCTCTTTTTTCCAGTACTGGGAATCAAACTCACGACCTCGCGCTTGCCAGGCAGGCGCTGTGCCGCTGAGCTAAATCCCCAGCCCCTTGCTCTGTTGTTCTCTAAATTCTTAGTTGTTGCCTCCTCACTGGTTCCTCACCCTGAGGTTTTAAAGCATTGGAAAGTGAAATGTGACTTCTTTTTACAGAAAAGGTGAGAACTTCTTGGGTCTAGTGAAACTTACTCTTGGTTAACCTCTGTGTTTACAGGTTGGCTCTGACCAATGATGACTCTGACAGGTCCAGTGTAAACCCTTCACTACCCTGCTGGGGAGGCACTGTGTTTGTTTATTGCTCCCGGTAATCTTTTTTTTTTTTTTTTTTGATACCCGGAATCAAAATCATGACCTCATGCTTGCCAGCCAGGCAGGCAGGCACTGTGCCACTGAGCTAAATCCTCGCCTGCCCCTAGTAATCTTGAGCCCTCAAAGTATAAGACTTGGGACACTAAAGTTTTGCTGGTTGTGAACGTGGTCGTGGTTAAGTCTTGTTTAGCCAGAGATACAAGGCTGAGGAGGTTAGTGTAACAGCAGTAGGGCTCCTGACTTAGGCCTTGTTGATGAGAAATACTTTGAGAAAGGACCATGAGCTACGGGTTTCCATCTTTGCCTAGGTCTGTCCTAGAAGGGATTTACTTCTGATCATCTCCATCAACATTACATATATCTTTGATGTTTGCCTCGTTGGCAGTTCAGCATGTGTCATTCCTGCACAGGTACAAAAATAAGTATTCTGAAGGACTCAGAGAGTGCCTCAATACCTATGATCTTAGTCTGGAACTCTCACCATCTATTAAATCTTCTTTTCATAGTAGTTGGGTCACTGAGACTTACCTATATTTCAGATATGATTCACATAGCACTAAATTTCTGAAAGACATTCCCCCAAAAAGGCACCTATCAGCATCTCATTAAGTCCCCTGGGAAGAAACTAGGTCCATTACACAGAAAATCATCTAGTTGAAATTTTCTATTTAAAAGATGAGAGAACCACAGTCTAGAGAAGTGAAATGACTCAGTCTAGGATAAAGACTCATTAGTGGCAGAGCTGAGAGAAAAATTGCCGCTTCTTGAATTCCAGATTTTCTCTGATGCCACAGTGGGCAACCACCCAACCAATTAATGAGCACTGGAGCTTTGACTTATAGAGCTGGGGTGCTCGAGTTTGCCTGTCCTCCTTCATCTCCCCCGTAGTACAAGGTAAGCAGAGAGCGTCGCACCTGAGCAGCATTTTTACTCAGCTCCGAGGCAATATCTGCAGCTGAGTTTCCTATTCCAATCACCAGGATGCGTTTTCCCTCAAATCCAACTGGGTGCTTATATTGACGGCTATGGAAATACTGCCCTTTGAACCGCTCAATACCTTCAGGGAAAAGAAGAGAAAAGTCTGTGAATGTCCACGTAAACAATTATGTCAAGCTACCTGTAATAAAGTTTGGAACTCTTTCTTTATGGGGTCAATCATCTGACCCATTGCTTCCCCTCCTACAGGAGTTACACCATCAGGGTCAATCGGCAAGCTCAAAGTAAACATCTATAAAAAATATTAGGTACCGTTTATGTGGTTCAGGACCACAGAGAGGCTGTATTCAGAGACTGGAGGATGCACTTACAGAACATACCATTGGCTTTGTGAATGATGCAGGGTCAGAGGCTGGTTCTGACTACCTAATCTCTTATTTTGGACTGTCTAGTGACACTTTAGCATCACATAGCAGGTATCGTCTTAAATATTTCTTGAATACATTATTAAGTGCTCTCATTGTAATTCTGTAATACAAGATTAACACTTATTCTGACTTTGTAAAGGCAAATGAAAGCTAAAATAAACCAAAAATACAGACTTTACACATTCAGTATGTCGAGAACTTATTGGTAGCTAATTGCAGATAAGCCTCTTGTGTCCTTCCACACTTGCTTGGAATATAGGACTTCATTAATTATTTGCCTTTTATGGTGGAGTTACTTGAAAAGGCCTTGATCATTAGTTCTTAAAATGAGGCCCCTTGGAATGTGTTAGAAATATAAATCCTTAGTTTCAGGTCAGATCTACTGATTCAGGAATCCTGGATGGATCCCAGAAATTTGTACGTTAAAGTCTTCCCCATGATTGCTTTTGGGAACCATTCCTATAGACAAGTGGGGCCCAATCCTAACTAGATTTTAAATCACTCAAGCAAATTTGATTTCCCTGGCTGTACCCCACGGTACTTGGATCTTTGAGGACTGTGCTCAGGCATCAGAGCTTCAGAAACTCCACTGGTGATCTGTTGTAAAGTCCAGCTCTCCAAACTGAGAGTCCTGAGAAAGAATTGTGTTCTCCAAGGAAAGGGCCTGGGGAGCTTCAGGACCGATGGCCACAGGGCTGCATTCCTGCACTCCTCTCCCATCACCATCTTGAAAGTGTTTTTTTCCAGGACCTCTGTCCAGTAACCTCTGAAGAGTAAAACTTCAAGGACAAGACAAGTATGGATGTGTTCAGTAGACCAGAAAAAACCCAAGACAGACACATGGATAGAAGAGCTTCTCCAACAGAAAGCTGATTTATTTGAGAATTCTCTGAAATTCTGGAAAACACATAGTGACTTTGGAGGAAGTCAGTTGGACTCTAACTTAATCTTACTGTTCTCCCCAGTTGGATTGACAGCCAATCCTGCCTGTCAATCCAAGTTGGATATAAAGTTCCTAGAAACCTAATCCTAAGAGCGGAGGATCCATGCAGCCCTCACCTGGAAATGACTTCAGTGGGATGTGAGGTAGGATGTGGTGACCGCTGCAAACCATAACTGCATCGAAGACAGCACTTTGCTCCTTGCCATTGCTCTGAGTGACAACCTCCCATCGGCCAGATGAGGAGAAGTCTGGGCATTTTTTCACAGTAAGGACGATTGTCTTGAGCAAACAGAGAAGGCATCATTAGCAAGTGCTCTAGCATAACATGGGTCCTGTCCAGGGCCTTGAAAGTAGGGATGGATAGAGTGTAATGTGTAGCTCCATTTTGTTTCTTTTTGGAATTCATTGCAGGCCTTCCAGCATGCCTGTCTCATTGTTCCTTGGCAGACAGCACTCAGGACATGATGCTTTGTGCAAATGTCCTGGCTCAGCAGCGGGAACCAGCATGTAAAGAGTGCTATGTCCTGAACATAGACTTGAGTGAAAATAGAGAAAGAAGATGAGATCTGGACAAGGATACAAAGCGTGTGTAAGTCACTGAAGTGGTCCATATAATGAGCATTTGTCAAGAATCTTTTCTATGTCTACCTCTGTATGGAGTCTGGATGAAGGAAGCTATTTCACAGGAAGTGCTGTGCAGGGTGCCTGCAGTAGTGTCAGCCCTCCTTGAACTGGCAGTCTTTATTGTTAATTATTTTTTTTAGAGTAAATGATGTTAGCACTACAGGGCATGATCTCCTCTGAATGAAATAATTTATTGTCTGGAGAGCTGTTAGTTTTTAAAAAATGCTCATAACTACTTCATGTTCATAGTATTTAAAAAACATTGTTAAATGGAAAAAAAACTTGTCATCTTTTAGAGGAATGACGTGCTTCTTCTCATGCTCACAAATATTTGCATTTCCTGTATATGTATTATGGTTTGAATAAGTGTTGCCCAAAGTCCCGTATGTTAAAGGTTGGGCCCCAGGCCATGGCGCCACTGGGATATGGGGCAATCTGTAGAGGCGGGGCCTAGTGGGAGGAAGTTGGGTCATTGGGGCATAGCCATGAAGGGGGAACTCAGGCCTCTCTGTCTTTGCTTCTCAGGCACCATGAGATGACAGCACAACCCACCACATACCACCCACCACGATCATGACATGCTACCTCTCCACAGGCCTGATGGCAATAGGCCCAACTGACTATGGACTGAAACTTCTGAACCTGTGACCAGAATCCAACCTCTCCTCTTTTAATGTAAGATATCTTATTGTTTTGTCACAGAGAGGAAAAGCTAAATAATACAATATACCTTGCAAATTTTTCAGATATATTTCAAAATACTGGGTTGATGATTTTTACAGCTGTCTCAATGTTAAAAGTGTACGTGGGATAGAAGTGGAAAGCTTGTGAAAGGACTTTAAAATATGCAGTCAGGTTTCACAGGAGAGTAAAGATTTCAGATTTGTAGTTCAGAATAATATACGAACTAAAGCACTATAAATCTTTCCTGCTCGAAATGTGCTTGAAGGACCACATAACCCATGAGTTTGTTGGACATGTAGAATTTCAGACCTCACCCCAGGATTGTTTAATCAGAATCCATATTTTATCAAGCTCTCCAGGTGACCCATCCATATATTAAAGTTTGAGAAGTGCTAATAAAAATTACATTGCTTTTTACTTTTAAGCTTTACAGTTGTCTACTTTTTTTTTTGTATGAGGAGACATTCACTTTATTAATTTTTGATGAAATTAAACATCAGTGAAGGAAGAAACATTTTTCACACAGTACTTGTATTAATATTTTGGAGTGGTTCACCGTGTTATCTGCTACTTCTTGAACTGAGCCTTAATATCTATATTTCAGTCAACTCAGGGACCAATAAATGGAAATAACTCTGCTTAACCCCTCTTCCCTGTCCAGGAAACAGTGTCAGCAACACAGAATAACCAAGAGAAACATCTCTCTTGCATTTTGAACATGATCTTTAAAATGACAGAGAAGTTACATTTCAGAAGACAGCAGTATGTTTCTTAAGTAGATTTACATCCTTTTGTGGACAAAGATGTACAAAAACTTCTAATATTAAAAAACCTGTCATTCATACAATGGATATGCCAAAAAAATGGGGGGAAACTACATTAAGTAAAACTGGATATTATAATATATTTATAGATGTAGACTTCCATCAAAACACACTAATACACATTAAATATGATATAAGCCTGGTCCATGCAAAACTTGAGCTACTAATAGAGTGAGATGTGTTAAAAAAATAAACCCCAGTAACAGTTATTTACCTAGAATGTAATTTAAAATTTATTGTCTATGGAATACTAGTAAAAATGCAGCATGTTTGAAGAAAATACTGTAGCTTCTGTTGTGGATTATTTGATTTTGAGAAAGCATAAGAATAAATAATTCCAAGTATATTTCAAAATGATCTGACCATCTTAACGTCCCTAGAAATTGCATCCAGGATAAAGAATTAGCAACAATTATTTCCAAAGTTTTCAGATATGAAGGGAAGGTAGGGAGTTTGTTTAACACATACCTAAGAAATCTCTTTTCTATAGAGAAGTTAAAAAAATAAACAGCAGTTTGATTTTTTTCCATACATACTTTCAAGGAAAATAAGGCTAGGAAAATTCAATGGTAATACATAATATTAGTTTAAATGTAATTTTACCATCAATATTATTATCACTCAAACTTAACGGATGGTTCCCTTCTATTCATATAAACAATCTATAATGTTAGGGACAATTATACTACTTTTGGAATTTAGTCATGTTCATACATTTTGACAGAAAATTGGAACAGGAGAGTTTATTCACATGTTTTCCATCATCAGAGAAACTTTTATATTTAAATGGGAACTGGATTCATAAAGAAAAAACGATTCCCCCAAAGTACAGTACCTGGAACTGAATATATTTTAGAAGATCAAACTTTTTGGCAAAAATTCTGAAATATTCCAGAAGTTTGGAGTTGGGCAGGAAGTTTGGGAAATCTTCAGGCATTGGGAAGTCACTGAAACAGGACATTTCTTTGCTGGTGTTGGTGATGACAGATTTGTAGATACTCGCTCGGCCATCTTCCACATTGTCCTATAAAGTCAAGTAAAATAATTAGTGATAATCACGTATTTAAAACATCTCTTCCTACCCTTGAGTGAGGCGATTCCCTTTCTTTGCTCCAGCTTGCCTAAAATATCCAGACGAAGAGGCACAGCATCTGTAATCCACCTGTTTGTCGCCTACCAGGGTTGCTCTGCTTAGTTCGGGAGAGCGGTACTGGCATTAATAAGGGTGGAGACATTTCTTTCGGCACTGCATGACATTTGGCTTTTCAGGTCTCTACCTATTTAATGTCAATCTTTGTGACTTGATTAACTTCCTCAGTTTCCCCTAGGGTGTGTTTATACCCCATCTGCACCTTTAGCAACCAATAAGCCCTGGGACAGAGAACATGCTAGAGAATTTCAAGAAAAATGAGTATGTTGAGAACCGGAAGTTTTCACATCTTGATTTGAATCTGCCTGCCTTCATGTTGTGCTTTATGCAAATCAACACTCCTCCAGTGACAAAAGGGTGAACATCAGTGATACCAATCAGAATTTAAACTTAAATCTTAATGTTAGCAAGTGTGCTTTGGTAAAACGCAACTCAGTGCAGAGTACGGTGGAGTTTATAAATTTTTTCTTCCAGGGGCTGGGGATTTAGCTCAGCGGCACAGTGCCTGCTTGGCAAGTGCAAGGTCATGAGTTTGATTCCTGGTCCGGGAAAAAAAACAAAAAATAAATTTTTTTTTTCTTCCAGCAGAGCTGTGTATAATGTCCTTTATGTTAAATCATGAAGAGGCCCAAATATGACAATCTGAGGTGAGTGCAATCAGCATATCATCAAAGAGGGTTTTATATTAAAAAATTTGAATGATGCTCCCCCCAAAGAACTCCTCAGTAGATGCTTCTACATAAGCAGAAACTGAGGCATGATCCAGAGAAATAGATGTGTCTGTTTTGCCTCCGCATTGGGCTGATGTTTACTTTCGTAATGACATGGAAAGCTTGTAGAATTTCCCTGTTTGGAAAAATGACAGTCTTACTTAAAGGACATCATAGTGATTTCTACAGCCTGGTGAAATAAAATTTAAAAAGTAAATGTTCACTCCTAATCTAGCCACTGCACTAAATCAGTTGTGCTTGTTTCTGTCACATCATTGTCCATAGAAAATGATTCATTTCCTGCCATACTTTTATGTCTAGTTTCCTTGGATTTTGGGCAACGCTGAAACAGGTAGCCTGGACTCTAGCAGAAAGGGCTTAGCCTGTAGAGTAAGATGCAAGTTTAAGTTCATCTGTTTTCAAACTGTGACTGTGGACTGGTCAGTGCCTCTGAGCTTCGGTCCCTGTCTACACGGTAGGGATGCGCTCAGGGCTCGGCAGCTGTGTCTGTTGTTCTTGGTGAAGCTGTGCCCTTTTGCTCAGCCCTCAGTTACTACCCACTGTGCACTGCAGGGTGAAAGCCCGCCTAGGCTGGCTGCTCTTACTGACACTGAATCGCTGACGTAGACACTCTTACTGTTATTGCACATGAGTTGTTTGTACAAGAGTCTTACTTGATCGCAAAGGGTGAAAAAGTAGAGTAAACTTATGGGTCTGTTATGTGAAAAGCTCTCTGTGTGTATTGGACCTCACTGTGACCTAATTTTAAGGATGGTTAGCAGCAAAGCTAAAATATTTGGTTTCAGATCATGTGTTCTCTCCTAGTTACTTTTCTCATTGCCGAGACAAATACCTAACACCCAAAGTTAAAGGAGGAAAGAATTATGTAGCTCACAGTTTGTGGAGATTTCAGTCCATACTCAGGCATTGCAGAGGAAAAACAGTTCATGGGGGACAGAAGGTAGCAAAGCAACAAGGGATGACCATGGTTGTTTCTATCCCTTATATGTTATCCAAGCTGCTTGGAGCGGGGGAGGTGGCACTCACACCCTTAATCCCAGTGCCCTTGATCCTAGCATTTCACCATGAGTCAATCCCAGAGTCACATGCTCTAGATCCAGCCACACCTATGAACGCAGGAAGCTTTGGGAGGGAGATCTAAACACAAGCTACAGCACGTTCTAAGAACAAACCTTGCTAACTATAGGCCCATTGTTTGCCAATAGCTTCCTTCTTAGTCCTACTTTGGCTCTTGTCTTTTCACGTTCATTCACTCACTCGTTCATTCACTCACTCACTCATTCATTGTTTATTTTTTCACTCATGCCTGCCATCCAGTGTTTTCTATCAGCAACATATTTATGTTTTTCGGACCAGATTGTAAAATTAGATGATAACTTGGTTACAACTTCAAGTGGTTTGGAAAAAACTAATCGGATTAGGGTATGCCAGCTTTCTAGGTGGTTGAGCTTCCCATTATTGTTAATTACAAGTACGAGAAGCCAAAGTAGATTGGAAATAGAACATGAAAGGAATTCTGTCTTATATATGAGGGTCCTAAACTTTGGATTAATAAGTAATGATATTTTTGTTTTCAAACACTGGCTTCAAATTACAAGCTGATGTGCAGTTTTCCTGCTTATTTCAGCAATGATTGAACATAGTGTCCTTGGCAAGACTGAGTGTTTGACTTCTTTAGCCAACCAAGTTTTCAAAATGGGAAATATTTAATTAAGGAAACAAATACTATTTTTCCTTAATACCTAATCATTTTGTGAGTAGTACAGAGTGAACGAGGGATGCACAATCAGACTGACTTGCTGATACACTATTCAATGGTTTTCTGATCATGGACAAGTTACATAAACTAGTTTCTTCATATTCCCCTGTAAAATGGGGCACGTCAGTGACTCCAGTGTCAGCTTTTAGGAGGCTTTACTGGGATTAAAGTGCGTAACAGTAATTGGTTCAAAATATGTGTTCAGTAAATGTTTGCTTCCTTTGCTATTATTATAGATCACTAGGGTTAAACGTCTTAAAGTATCCATAGAGTAGAATCAGTTAAACTAAGCCTGTTATACAGTAACTATAATATTAGTTTCTTTTAAGACTCAGTAAATTGCCCTGAAAATGTGGCTGAATTTTCTGTATGGTCAATTTTAAGGGGGAATTTGAGGTTTTAAAAAATGTGGTTTTGATATCTGGGCCCCAATGGTAATCTTAGGGTCAGGGCAAAATTTTTCTTTATAGGTTTTACTTGTGTAGTTTATTGGCAAACAATAATATCAAAATTCTTTTTCTGAAGACTAATAAGTTTTTATTACTGGGTTGGTTGGGAGGCAGCTGTTGAAAAAGAAATAAGCCCTTGTTGGGGTGGAGGTGTAGCTCAGTGGTAGAGCCCTTGCCTAGCATGTGTGAAGTCCTGTTTCCATCTCTAATACTACAACACACACACAAATGTACACACACACATGTGCACATACACATGATTGCACATAAAGAAACAAAGTCCTTGTAAGGGCTTCTTCCTACATTTAGTTGTCTGAAATAGCTGTCTACATATTGGAGAAATCTAGTAAAATTGTCTTAGTTTTCCCAGGATTATAAAGGGCAGATGATTAAAGCTGACTTAATAAGTGTGTGTATGTGTGTGTGTGCGTGTGTGTGTGTGTGTGTGTGTGTGTGAAATGCTTATTTTGCGAAGGCCACAAGCTTGGAGCTAGGGATAAGATGTAAACAGTACAAACACAGTTTCTATGTTCAAGGAGCTTATTATTATATTAAATTAAAATATATTAGAGGTTTGGGACAAAGACACACAGGTTTCGTCTCGAATGTGGCTTTCAAAACAGATAAATTTTACTCACACATTTATTTAAAATGTAAGTAGTTCTTAAAATGATATTCATACACAATGCTTTTGGCCTGTAGAATTTGGTACAGTGTACTTGTTTAATGTAAATGATCATGTTAGAGGATATTCCTAATTAGAACTTTCAGAATATCAGAAAATTGTATCACAAAACTAGTTAGCTAAGATAACACTGATTTTGAATTTAAGATCTTTTGACCATGAGCTGAACTGAAATTTATCCTTGACTATGAAAATAAAAAGATTATTTATTTATTTATTTATTTTTATTTTAAAAATAAAAGGAGGAAAACATTAACAGACAGCCTCTTACAAAATAGCAAAAGAACAGTACAGACAATATAGAGTTACAAACAAAGATAATTTTTTTTAATTTAAAAATTTTACTAGTCCACTTTGCAGTTGGTAATGATTACATTCATCGTGGGAGGGGGTCGGTACATGTACATAACACATTTTAATTCTTTTTACTACCTCTTCCCCTCCTTTCCTACCCCCCTCCATCTCTTGGTCCACTTCCCACTTGCAAAAAACTATCCCTGTTTCTTATTATCTGTCTCCTAGAAAATAAAATGGTTGCAAAAGTGTAACTAAGCTGAAGGGTAATAAACTACTGTAAAAGTGACTCACTTATTACAACTGTGAATTACAAAAACTTATAAAATAGCCCTTTTCCTTATGGAGCACCATTATTTTGACTTTACCAATCAATACTTAGTTACTATCTCATGGATGGTTACTCTAATGAGCTCAAAATAATAAAATTGCATTTTGCAAAATTTCATTCTTTAAAAGTGTCCTATCATTTTTTGCATTAGAAGTATTCAGGGGGGCTTTGAAAACTCTACAGTCTGAGTTGGTGTGAGGAGATCCCAGATATAGGTATTTTAGTAGAGCTCTTTTTATAGAGCACTACTTAATCCTGATTGTGCCATGAATTTCGGGAACTGTCATCTCTAGGATGGTATCACTGCATTCCGACGTCTTCGCATTCAGCTAGCATCTCCCTAAATCACTGGCTTTGACCACTAGTAGAGTTTTCCAGTTAAACATCTTCGCATAGACACTGCTTCCTTTCTCTCCTGCCCGCAGGGTAAGGGAACATTCACTGGCATAGGGCACAGCCAGAAGATTGGACCTCATTCTACTCTCTTTAGCCTTGGCGGTCATCTCTGAGCCACCTATATCTATTCTAGCAATAGGCTGTGACTTTCCATTCTCATAACTGTACCAGGTTCTTAAGCTTCCATAACTCTGTACATGCTGTTTACTCTGCCAGGAAGAGCATTTCTTCATATTCACATGCCTCATCTCTGCTATTGTCAAGACAAACAAAAGCAGCATCCCACGGAACCCTGTGCTGTTCTCTGCTGAGTGAGGTTCTATGCTTTCATAGAATTCTGTGTATCAGCCCTTATCCAATTGCACTCTGATAAGGATTTTCATTTTTGTATTTTCCCCTATGTAAAAAGCTTGCATTTCTGTATGTTTAGCACTTAGCACATGTCTGGAGCACAGTAGGCACTCCATCAATACACTTTTTAAAGGAGTGAAAAAATGATCAGTGTTAACCAGAAGCTTTTTTTGGTCACTGCAAAGATGGCTTAGGGATATTAAAATGGGCATTCGGTAGCATAATAGAAACAAGAAAATGGCTTTGCTAATATTATGCCATAAACTTTGTTCTGTCTTATGCATAAAATATTATAGTTTTTCTGATGGTATATTAAACTTTGTTTTAGTGTATGCAAGCAAACATTACTTCTTTAAAAAATATTAAGCAAAAATTACCAGTTATGTTGGCACATGCCTGTAATCCCAGCACTCGGAAGGCTGTAGCAGGATGACCACAATGAGTTTGAGGCCACTTTGGGCTACACAATGAGCTGATGGCCAGCCTGAACTGCATAGCAAGATCTTGTCTCAAAAAATCAAAAAAAGAAAAAAAGTCAGAAAAAATTAATGAAGTTATATCTAAACTGGTGAAAAGGACTATGGTATTTTATAGTTGATTACCTGGAAGTTACACATAGCTAACATTTCAAATTTGGTTGCGTTAAATATGTAGCAGAGTATAAAAGCCTGTTATACTGAATTATTCTCTGATTAAATTTATCCAGGAGAACTTCTGCAAGTAAGGTAAGGGTAAATCTATTACATATTTTGGAAAGGAAATGGTTCTTTGCTTTGAGACAATCCTACATAGTGCTATAATTTAAATGAACAGAATGTACTATTAATAAGCACTTGCAACTAAAACAGAAGAAAAGCCATAAGGAGTAGAAAAAATAGACAGAGAACATGACGTGTGTAGGTCTTAGTAGGTATGGAGATGACACCATATGGAAAGTTTCATTTGGTGATATCTCAGGTACTGGCTTCACATTTTTATCTGCTTGCCATGAGCATTTTAATTAGTAACTTTGACAAAAATATATTCTCAAATTTGTGCATGCAAATAGAGAGGTGTAGCAGAGATGACAATTGGCTGAAATTTTGAATAAAATGTTCTCAATCATTGATCAAACCAACTAAATAATGTTTATTACACCTATGTGAATTCTTCTTGATAGTTTCACAAGGATAGGATAGGAGTGACTTTTGTTAACTGCTTAAATAGAAAAGATCATGGGGTTTTAATTGATCCCCAACAAAGTATGAATCCTCAATGCACTGTGAGAGGAAGCATGACGTTAAATTAAGTCCATATATGTTTATTCTCAATATTGTGGCTGATTCTAAGATCACTGTACCACTTAGTCAGTATAGCCATGCCATGTATCCTTGGCTTTTTAGCTTTAAATTAGTATTATTAATAAATAATGTAGGAGGTTATTGCAAATATAGATCAAGATAATGCATATGCAAATAATTAGGAAAATGCTAGTTTTTAATCTGTGAGTGCTGAAAAGTTAATGCAGCATTGGACTGTTTTAGTGGAGGTATAGTATTCAAACCAAGCACAGTACAAATCATAGTGGGTAATGGTCAGACCAACTGACTACAGATTTGTTGAGGGCAGTGATTGAGTCATTCTCCATCCTCTAATGGGGTGCCTAGCACCTCTTTGATATGGAAAAGGATACTTTGAAAAATAAATTCATTTGGAATATTAGACTTTGGAGGAGTCGCACTTTAAGAGACAAAGGAAAGAGACCAAGATAGATATATGTCTAGAGAGTATTATATGAAGATTCGTTAAAACACCTGAATATATGTAGCGGGAGAAAGATCCTTGTATAAAACCAACTGTCCAAACCAGTAAACAACTAGGAAAACACTGTACTATAGACTTGATTTCTTTGTGACTACAAAGGGTCAGGAATAATAAAAGAGGCAGAACAGGCTAGTGACTAAAGAGAAATCATGGGTTTTTTTTACTCTCTGTCTCAATACTCCAGAAAGGTTATCAAATGTGAGGGCCCAGCAGGGATACAGATCTTCATTTCTGTTCTTTTTTCATGATCCATGTTCCTGTGAGGAAGTGATTCATCCTAAACCTCAATTTCCTATCCACATATCAAGGAAGACAATCGCAGGAGCTACTTCCTGTGGGTACTGTGGAGGAAAAGGATACATGCTAAGTCCTTTTCTACTGGAAAGGGTTGGAAACAGTGACTATGACTATGCTTCAAAAAATGACAGTAGGGGGAGCTGGAGAACCTTTTGGAAGAATTCACCACTGTCTAGGCTGGGCATGGGACAAGGATTTCAAAATTTTTGTTTTTGTTTAACTTGTCACCACTGCGTATGTGAAGTGATCTCACAAGGACTGTGTGGAAATAGAAGTTAATGGATAACTCACTTTAGAATGGACTGTGAGTTGTGAAGAGCCAAGCTTTCTTGGGCATGGGCTTGGAGCTCCCTCCACCCTTCTCAGAGCCTCTTCCTGTTGGCAGTACGCTGTCCTGGGAACCAAGGCGCTCACATGGCTCCAGTGGCGCCTGTGAAACTTCGCCCATTGTATGCTTCATTCTGCAGTTGTCTTCTAGTGGATAAGAGTGTTTACCTTTCTCTAATGAATGTAATCTTAAGACAGGTTTGGAACATGATATCCTAACAAGTTCCAAACAGTTGTTTGGAACTTTAACATCCAATAAGGATTAATTAATTCAGATTTTACTCTGACTTTTCCAATCAGTAGGAAGGTTTGTCTAATCTTGAAATGTCAGGCACTGAGAATAGGATAACAGAAATGTTTGGGGAAAGAAATAACTTCCTAGGGGCTGGGGATTTAGCTCAGCGGCACAGCACCTGCCTGGCAAGCACGAGGTGGTGAGTTTGATTCCCAGTACCAGAAAAAAAACAACAACAAGAAAAGAAATAGCTTCCTAGAATTCATGAAATCATATTGTTGACAGGTCACTAAGTAATTTTCATCTGTTCTGCTAACAAATTAGTGATAAATAAGGAACATTAGCTCTTAGGCATTGAATTCCAAATTGGATAATAAAACAACAGGGATGAATTTGTTATATAACAAAAAGTTATTATAATTTCTACATTTTTTTCATTGGATTAAAAATCCATCTAGGGACACAAAAAAAAAGAAAGAAAGAAAGAAAGAAAGAAAGAAAAAGAAAAGGAAAAGAAAAATCTCAGTTGGAATCTACATGTAAACCCAAAATGGACAAAGACAACATGCCTTTGGTTAAGATGGGAATGACCACTATGTTATATCACCCTCCCAGGAAAGGCTATAATGATTCTAGTGATCAGTAGTTAGTAAGAAATGAAGATGATTCAAGCTGTTTTTCTAGTTTTCTGCTCTGCAAAGTACCTGTCTTACACAAATCAATTTCTTTATTGCTGACTCTGAATGTGTTTGCATAGCTTAATGAATACATTTCTAAATTTGGTAATTGTGCCATGTTTGGTAAACTTGTCTAGTTATAGAATTTGTTTGAGATTCTTATTAGAACTCTTTAAGAGATTTTGACTCTGCAAGTCTATCAACCCAGACCTTTAAGAATCCCTCAGTTTCTGATGGCTATGGATATTTCAGAAACTTAATATTAAAGGACTCTCTTTTGGCATGAGGTTCAGTTTGAATTGGTAAAATGCATATTCTGCATTGGTAAAATGCGTGACTTTTCCATCTCTCTAATTAGCCGATCTGTAGGAAGAACCCTTTGGATGCTCTCTGCTAATATTAGAGTCTGCCCTCCATAGATTCAAACCTTTTGCTCATCTCTGTTCTCAAATATTTTAATCACTCACCTACATATAGCTGAAGCCAGTTACGGTTCCTGTGTTTGGAATAAGAATGCAAGTTAGGGCATGATTATAAGGAAGGCCATAGGTACTTAAGGGTCAGAGAGAAAACAAACATGGTTTTCTTTTTTTTTTTGGTCAGAGGAAAATAAAACCAGACGTCCTAAAGGTACATATTCTTTGAAGAAGCACTTGGTTCAATGATGAAACAGAAGTGATGTCTTGCAAAGAATCCTTGCTACTTCTAGTTTTTAAAAGATTCTTTAATAGTATATTCTCTAACTAGTGTATCAGAGAATGACGAAAATCTGTGTTGTAAGACAATTGCTAGGTGCAAAAGAAGAAATTCTTTACATATCTTGGCTGGCCGCCTGGGTTGGCATGGTATTGCCTGGGGAGAGGCGGCAACCTATGCCTTCCATTGTGCATAGCTGTGTAAAAAAAATTCAAAATGAAATCGGATCAAAGTTGCTCAAGAAACTACTCAATAATTCCCTTCAGCAGCTATGATTCACCCTGAAATAGCAGCATAACCTATTCAAGGAGCAAGAAAAATCTCACTTACTTTGAACCTCCACAGCCCTCCGATATCTTCAGTCCTCTCAAAGCAAGTGGGCTCAAGTCCCTCATCCACACAGCATTTGAGAGAGATCAAGCCACTGACTCCAGCTCCAATTACTGCCACCTTCTTTGCCATTGCCTCCTGTCAGGGAATTGACCAATCGTTAGTGTTTAACTGAGACAAAAGGAAAGAAAATCCTTAAGATGTGGTGAAGTAACTGGCCTTAACCACTGTATCTATGGTAATTTAATAAGCAGCACCAATTGAATCTGCAAGGTCTCACTAATCAAATTCAAGTCTTTTCGGCCCATTGAGAGAAGCTGAGTTGTCTTGTGGACTTACAATGTCTTAGTTTGAACATGAAAAAGCAACCATTTAGTGAGACAAATTATTCAGTACCGTATTACTAGGCATGTGAGGTCAAGCTCCAGGTAGTCCTTTACAATTCTGAGCATTTCCTTCTCAGCTTCTTGCCCTAGCTATTGTTCTTACCTTTCTTTGTGTCTTGTAGCACTGTCTTTTTGACAGAATGGTTTTCTCCGGTGCTGTGTGCTGGCAGACAGAAGTTTTTAAGAGTCAGAGGTGACTGTGAGAAATAGGAGGAGCTTCTTGCTCCTCCTTCGCCCTTTTGCCAGCTGAACCTCTGAGGACTTCCTCAGGCATCCTGAAGTTATGCAAGAAGCTCACATCTGGAGGTCAAGAGTAATGATGGAATGTCCTTAAAATAAAAACATGCACACTTCACACACAGCACAAGATGGTTTACACTTTTTGTAATGGGTGTAATGAACATGCATTGACAAATTGATAAAACTGAATAATTAAAACAAGCTAAGATCATTTCTAATTTCACTACCCAGAGACAACTATAACTACTGTTGCCATTTTGGTATGTTCTTCCATCTGTTTGTCCAAACACATGTACCTGAACAGAAGTGGAATCATACTCTAAGTGCAACTTCCCATTTTGCCTTTTGTTTTCCAGTAGACCAATAGCTTTGTACCTACAGGTGCATTTTAATGGTTGCATGAGCTCCCTTTAGTTGATGGAAGTCTCTGTGTGCTAGGCACTATTTCTGGCACATCACTGTGCCTGTATGAATGGGTTATTTCCATGTTGTCCTGGAATTTGCATTTTTGTTCTGGCCTGGTTCTTTCAGACTTGATAAATTCTGGATCTTAGCATATTGTGATGTGGATACCTGTTCCTAGATTGCTCACTCTATCCAGACCCAGATCTTATCTTGATTTTTCTGCTTGTATGTATTCTGTTTTTTCTTTTCTGGGTACTGGGAATCAAACTCAGGACCTTGTACTTGTCAGGCAGGCGCTTGTACCACTGAGCTATATCTCCAGCCCCTGTTGTATTTATTCTGGCTTAGATGAACCTACTGGGACTTCTAAGTTCTTCTTATCCACTGTCCTCTTTTGGACTTGATAGATATAGAACAAAATTTCTTTTGCCTAAAATCTCAGATATTAGAATGAACATTTATTAGAAGGATAAATCAGGAAGCTATAAAGGCTTCCTCTACCTTGGATATAGTTGAAATGGTAAAGGTAAAGGACTCTTTTTCCAACCCAGCAAGACCAGTGGCTCTACAGAACCTGAGATATTTGGCGTAAATTCATTGGGTAAATATCAGTCATTCCTGAGATGCTAGACACTAAGTGCTGTAGAAGCAGTAATTAAAAAAAGCGCAAACTCCTTGTCCTTGCGGACTTTGATTTCTAGTGCAGAAAGCCTGATAATCAATAAAATAAAATATAAAGAAAAGATGATGAGAGTTATGAAAAAATAAAGCAAATAAATAAATAAAGGGAGTGCAGAAGTGAAGAATAGTTTCCCAGTGTTCCATCAGGTATTCAGTGGACACAGCTTTCTCTGCAGTTTCCAAAGCTGAATCTGATTATGATGAAAGGCTTTCTGTGTTCAGACAGTAAGTGCAACAACTCTATGGGGAGAACAACAGATAACAAAGATAACAATGAATGACTTAGACACAAAAGAGCTGAACACATTTCTCAGTTAAAAATCAAAAAAGAATTGTTATTTCACCGACAGTTAGCAAATTTCATAAATAGACTTTCAGCAGCTATCTTCTCTTTCCCTTTTCTAATTAACTATGATATCACAGAACCCGTGTTGGTAATATGGTAGTGATCATCATGCAGAGGAGAGTAAACACCTAGACATGCTAGGGAATTTTTTAACCATCGGAACCCCTGGGAGATAACAGAGACAGATGACCTGGTTCTCCACCAGAGGTAATCTATGTGGAGACATTAATGCCACTCAGTGTTACATTAAACACATATCTGTGTTCGCAGCAGCATGCACCAGCTCCCAGATGAACCATGAAACATCTGGCCAGTTTTCTGTTAGAGTTTTACATTCCTTCAAGTTTTCGGTATTATAAAAATACTATATTCTTTTGGTACAACTCTTCCACACTTACCTGCTCATTTTCTTGGGGGTAAATACCTAAAAGAGGAGTTACCAAATTAGATTTTGCATGCTTTAAAGTCTACAGTGCTCCTCAAATTTGCACGGAATACACTTGGAGTCTTGTTAAAATACCCAGGGGGGTTGAATAGATATCGGATAGGTCTAAGATTCTTTATTTCTAACAAGCTTCCCAGTGATACTTTAGATTGATTTAGAGTTGCAAGTTTTTAATATGTTTTGCCGATTTGCCTTTCAGGAAGCAGATATATTTTAATAGTACTTTATGTTTACAAAGTATTTTAAATTATAAACATATTTTATATACGTTGATTCATTTTACTACTTTAGCAACATAAGCATTACCTCCTAACTATATTTTATGGGTATGGAGACAGGCTTGGTGGAGTTATCATACCATGTTACTAGAGAGATTAAGAGTAACCAGAATGGCAATAAGATTTTTAAAGCTTTGTCACATTAGAAGCTACTGAAGAAACTTTTGGTGTTTAACCCAGAGGGTATGCGTTGAAATTCCATAATAATTGTTTTTAAGAAGTCTTCTATATGGAAAAGGTCAGAGAAGACTGTTCTGTGTAGAATTAAAAATCTATCTAGGACTTGTGAATCTTTTACACTGTCAGTATTGAAACAGAGGTTAGACCTTGTTAGAGAATAATACAGGCATTCACATAGCATGTGAGGGCAAAGGATATAGCTCAGTGGTTCAGTGCCTGCCTGGCAAGCACAAGGTCCTGAGTTCGATTCACGGCACCAAAATAAAACATGGCATGTGATAGTAGAGTAAGTAGTTACTATGTAACCCCAAGAGTCTAGCATCTGATATCAGATATCCTATCATCATTTAAAGAAGCTGAGGGGACTTTAGATTGGATCTGAAAGTGCCCTGGTTACTGAAGAAGAATGAGGGCTGTTGGCTAGTCACTCATACACAGGGTCAAGGCTCCCGGAATCCTCCCCAAAGCATTTCCGGAAGAGTTCAAGTTCCCTTTCTTGTGTGTACTCCTATGAGAACAATGTACATATCAAGCCTGTTATCTCTTCTTCCTTCATTTAAAACCATCAACTACAGATTTCAAAAGAAACTTCTTAAAACCATGTTACACTTTCTGAGGAGCAAGGAGCCAGGAGGACCATTCTCTCACTAGGTTACTTTTTTTTTTTTTTTTTTTTTTTTTTTGTGGTTTTTCTCTGGTACCGGGAACCGAACTCACGACCTTGCGCTTGCCAGGCAGGCGCTTTGCCGCTGAGCTAAATCCCCAGCCCCTCTCACTAGGTTACTTTGAAACTTAGGTAAACTACAAGCCAGACTAGTCTTCTTATCCCTTGACTACAGCTTTTCTGTTTACATGAGCTCATCTGTGTTTCCTGTGTGATGCATGCAGTCTCGTCACCATCACCTGCTGTGTGTCCTGTATTTTCCGGGGCCGTTCCCTTTATAACGATCCTCCTGGAGCTTCTGGACTGAGAGCAAACTGAGAAAGCACTTTTGCTTCCCCTTGTCATAAAAAATTTATACAAAAGCAGGCAGTTTACAACAGCACCATGAGAGGGAAATATTCCCCAGGCTACATTTTTAAAAAAGCAATTTCATTGCAGTATAGTTCATACACTGTATAATTCACCCATTTAAAATTTACGGGTTTTAGTATGTTCACAAGGTTGTGTGATCATGACCATAACTTAAAACATTTTCATTACCCTGCAAAGAGCTCCTTTGCTTATTTGCAGTTGCTCATTTCCTTCCACCTGTCCCTTGACCCCTAGCCCTAGGGGTGCTAATTTAATTTCATTACCTATCCATTGACCTATTCTGAACATTCCACATAAACTGAATCATACTTTGTGTGTGTATGAAAAGGGGAGACTTCTTTTACTTAGCATAATGCTCCATAATTTTATCCGTATTGTAGAATGTATCAGTAATTCATTCCTTTTTCCTGTTGACAATATTCCATTGTATGGATACCACATTTTATTTATCTATTTCCACGTTGAAACACATTTGAGTTTATATATGTAAGCTTTTGTGGAGATATATTTTCATTTCTTTTGGGTATACATCTAGGCCTGGAGTTGCTCAGTCGTATGGTAACTCTGTATTTAGCAGTTTGAGGGGCTGCCAGAAATGGTTTTCAAGGCAGTTGCACTATTTCATATCTTCACCAGCAGTATATGAGGGTTCCAGTCTCTCCACATTCTCTCCAATGTTTGATAGTGTGTCTTTTTTTGGTATAACCATCCTAGTTAATGTAAAACTGAAATTTTATTGTGGTTTTAAATTACATTTTCCTAAGTGCTAATGATGTTGACATCTTTTAATGCGCTTGGCTATTTTGAATATCTTCTTTTGGAAAAATGTCTACTCTGATCTTTGCCCATTTTGTCTTGCTATCATAGAATGAGACTTTTTTTTTTAATAGTCTCTATGAAAGTCCTTTATCAGATGCATAACTTGCAAATGTTTCTCTCATCCTGGGTTTTAAAAAAACTTTCTTGGTGATGTCCTGTGAAGCAGAAAGGTTTTACTTTTAATAAAGTATAATTATGTATTTTTTCTTTGTTTTTATTTGTGCTTTTGGTATCACCTCTCTAAATTCTTTGCATACCTGAGTGCTAGATTTTAATGAAATTTTCTAAAAATGCAAATTGTGTGGGTTATCTTGACAAACCAGAGCAGAAGCCATAGCTCAAAACAGGTGGGAGAAGCCTGAGGGAGGGACGGGAGGTAACCTAACCAGAGGATTCAGTGAGATACTCCACAGTTACTAAACTGTATGTAGGAGCTATTGTTTACCAGAGATTTTCTAAGCTTTATCTAGATTAAATTGCTTGATTGTTACTACAATCCTTTGAGAGACTAAATTTGGTTAATTACAGTTTTTGAGTGAGAACATTGGTACACAGAAGAGTTTAATAAAGTGTTAAAGTCACACAACGTAGAGGGCTTTGAATCCAGGCCATCTAATCCCACAGAACGTGCTACAAATCATCATACTAAACAAACTCAGAGGTGGCAGGTATTGCGAGAAGCTTATTGAAAGATATTAGTTAAGGTAATTAACTAAATGAGCCTATAGATATTAATTAAGATGATTAACTAAATGAGTCAATAGGACATCTAGGCTAGTTCTTCCTTCACACTTCCACTCATTCCTTCCCAGCTCAGAGACTGTGAACAGCAGTATTTTGGTCCAATATTAATGCTAATTCACAGAAAAAAATTTCAGAGTCCTTAGAGGTGTGTTCATGTTGATATGCTTCCAAACCCAGAGTGCTTCCTAAACTTCACTCACACATTTTGCCACTTCCTCAACTTTAGGCATTTGCAGTGTTCCTCAGCTCTTCTTTGAAAAAATGTAGTCTGAAAACTTGTCTTTGGTTGAAATATTTACTCTCTCTCCATTTGATCTATAACTCTACCACTTGTATCTGGTCTGCCTCACTTGTTCTGTGTTCTACCTTTGTGCTTACTTTCTGGTTAACAAACCCATTTTCATCCCTTCTTTATCACTAGCTTGTTTTCTACCATTTTAGGAGTATAAAAGGGATTAAATTATGTGTCTTTGCCTCTTTAAAATATAAATGTATTTGTATTTTTACAACTTCAAAGACAGTGAGAGGTGTACATACCACTTTAAGTTTATTTGCAACCTATGCATCTCTTGTAGTACTATTGTCATGCATATTTTATTATTTTTGTTTGACACTTCACAATACAGTTTGGTTATTGCTTTATACAATCAACATCAATTTTACACACATCAAGTTTACACACAACTTACATTTTCACTTCTTAGTATTTTTATCATCAAGTTTATTGGTGCAGTTTAGATATACATAACAATCATATTCATCATATGGAATTTGTACCTGTACATGATATACCCAGATTCTTGCTTTTTCCTCCCCATTCCCCTCCCCTCCCTTCTAGCTTTCTTCCCGTTCTTATTTACAAATGCATTGCTTCCATTTTATCTTTTTTTCCTCATTTTTTCTTTCCCCATCCTTCCTTTCCCCCTTCCCCCTCGCTTGTGCCCCTTCCCATTTGACTATTTTTATTTCACAGAAGCTTTTATATATTTTGGTCCTCATTTACATTTTTAGTTTCTCCCTACCAGAGAAACAATGTGATATTTACACATGTGTGTCCAGTTTATTTCACTTAAGCGTACGTTCTCTGGGTGCATCCATTACATATGGAAGTCCCAGGTTTATTCTTCTTTATGGTTGAGTAGTATTCCATTGTATAAAAATACTACATCTTCTTTATTCATCCATTTGTTGATGGACATTTAGGCTGTGCCCAAGATTTAGCTATTATAAACTGTGCTGCTACAAACATGGGTGTGTATATATCATTGTGGTATGAGGCTTTTAATAATTTCAGGAAAACACCAAGGAGGGTAATAGATGTGTCAAATAGAACCTCTAGTCATAGTTTTTTGAGGAATCTCCACACTAATTTCCACAGTGGTTGCAGCAGTCTACACTCCCACCAACAGTGGAGAAGGGTACTTTTTTCTGCACAGCCTCTCCAACAGTTGTTATTGGTTGATTTCTTGATGAGAGCCATTCTTTCTGGGGAGAGATGGAACTCAGTGTTGTTTTAATTTGTGTCTCTTGAATGACTAATTATGTTGAACATCTTCTCATACATTTATTTGCCATTTGTATTTCTTCATCTGAGAAGTATGTATTCATCTCACATTCCCATTTTTGGATTGGGTCTTTATATTTGAGGAGGTTGATTCTTTTTAGTTCTTTATATATTCTATATATCAGTCTTTTGCCTGAAGAATAACTGGCAAAATTTTTTCCCAGGCTATAGGCTGTCTTTTTACTCTGTTGGTGATTTCTTTTGCTGTGCAGAAGATTTTTAATAAAATGAGATCCCAGTTGTTGACTGTAATATTTCCTGTGAATTAGAGTTGTGGTCATAAAATCTTTGCCTACTCCTGTGTCTTCAAAAGTTCTACCTAATCTTTCTTCTAGCAGAGTTAGTGTTTCTGTTTTAATATTTAGAACTTTGATCCATTTCAATTTTAGTTTAGTGCATAATGAGAGACATAGAACTCGTTCTAGTCCTTAGCATGTGGAAAGCCAGTTTTTCCTGCACCATTTATTAATGAGGCTGTCTTTCTTCCTGTTAGGGTGTTTGGCCCCCTTGTTGAAGATAAGATGTTAAGATGTCTGAATGTGTTTCAGATTGTTCCTGCATCTTCTAATCTGTTTCACTGATCCTCAAGTTTTTTTCTTTTTGCCAGTACCATGCTGTTTTTATCACAGTAGCTCTGTAGGCTAATTTCAAGTCAAGGATTGTGATGCCACCTGCTTAGCCTTTGTTGCCCAGAATTGTTTTTGCTATTCTAGGTCTCTTCTGGTTCCAAATGAATTTTAGTAATTTTTTTTTCTAGTTCTCTGAGGTATGTTATTGTATTTTGCTTTGGATTGCATTAAATCTGTATAACAATTTTAGGAATATGGGAACTTTTACTATGTTGGTTCTTTGTACCCAAGAGCAAAAGATGTCTTTCTATTTTATGATTCCTATCAGCTCCTTTTTTCAGAGTGCTGTAGTTTTCAATGTAAAGATCTTCTACTTCCTTTGTTAGACTGATTCTTAAGTATTCATTTTTTGATGATATTGTGAAAGGCATTGTTTCTCTAATTTCTCTCTCAGTAAGTTTGTTATTTGTGTACAAGTATAATACTCAGTTTTGAGTGTCATCTTTGTATCCAGCTACGTGACTAAACTTGGTTATTAGTTCTAGAAGTCTTTTGGTGGAGTTTTTGGGGTTTTCTATGTAGAGTATCATGTCATTTGCAAATAATGATAGT
>NW_004955406.1:11769949-11843115 GCF_000276665.1 Chinchilla lanigera | reverse complement strand
CATGCTTTCCATCATATTAGAATAAAGGTTTTCAAAGTAGGTAGTGATAATCTTCTGGATTTCTTCTGGATCTATTGTGATTTCACCCTTTTCATTCCTAATTGCATGTATTTGAGTTTTTTTTGTCCTTTTTTTAAAATAAGATTGGCTAAGGATTTATCTATTTTATTTAATCTTTTGAAGAACCAACTGTTCAATTCATTGATTCTTTGTATTGTTTTCTTAGTCTCAACTGCATTAATTTCTGATGTAATCTTTACACTTCCCTCCCTCATGTGAGCTTGGGTCTTGACCTGTTCTTTTTCTAGAAGTTTGTGGTTCAACGTTAGATTATTGCTCCATTTTCCTGATGTGAAGGTTCACCTCTATAAATTTCCTTCATAAGACTGCTTTCAAGGGGCTGGGGATTTAGGTCAGCGGCAAAAGTGCCTGCCTGGCAAGTGCAAGGTCGTGAGTTCGGTTCCCAGTACTGGAGAAAAACCAAAAAAAAAAAAAAAAAAAAACCACAAAAAAAAAAACAAAGACTGCTTTCAGCACATCTCATAAATTCCTGTATATTATATCAGCATTATCATTTAATTGTAGAAACTGTGTGATTTCTTCTTGAGTTTTGCCTGTGACCCAGTGGATGTTTAGGAAGGTGTTACTTATTTTAATTTTTATGTAGCTTTTGTGGTTTCTTTTGTCATTGATCTCTAATTTCACTGAACTATGGTCAGGCAATATGCATAGGATGATTTCAATTCTTTTGTATTTACTTAAGCATGTTCTATGAGCTAGTGTGTGATCTATTTTGGAGAATGTCCCCTGTGCAGGTAAGGAGAATGTGTATTCTGCTATTGTGGGGTGCAAAACTTTGTAGACATCTATTACATCCATTTGTTCACAGGTTTTGTTGAGCTCTGATATTTCTTTGTTGATTTTTTTGTGTAGTTGATCTGTGTATTTGGGGTATTGAGGTCTCCTGTACAATTATGTTAGTGCTTATTTGATTTTTCATGTCTGTTAGTATTTGTTTTATTAGTTGGGATGCTAGTATTTGGTGCGTATATATTTATGATTGTTATCTCTTCTTCGTGGAGTTTTCCTTTAACAAGTATGTTCTGACCTTCTTTGTCCCTTTTGATCAGTCTTGGCTTGAAGTTCACTTTGTGTGCAAATAGCATCGCTACCCCTGCTTTTATATGAGTTCTTGTCACAAGGGGCATTGTTTTACATACTTTGACTTTCAGTCTATGAATTTCTTTTTGAGTTAAATGTGTTTCCTGTGTTCAGCAAATTGTTGGATCTGCCAGTCTGCCAATCTGTTTATTTTTATTGATAAATTGAGACTATTTATACTGATGGTTGTAATAGATATGTATTCATTTATCCTTGTCATATTATTTTTCTGTTGTTGCTTCCTTGTCTTTCCCTTCTGTTTAATTGCTTGCCTTGCCTTGGCTTCTTTCTATTGTTGGTCTTGGATTGGTTTTTGCTATCTCTTTCTAAAATATCTTCAAAATATTTTGTAGAGATGGTTTGGAGGTCATAAATTTCTTCGTTTTTTTTTTTCTTTGCCATGGAAGTTTCTTATTTCTCCTTTGACTCTGAAAGATAATTTTGCAGGATACATAAGTATGGGTTGAAGCTGTTTTTTTCAGAACTTGAAATACTTCTCTCAAAGCTCTCCTGGACTTATGGGTTTCAGTTGAGAAGTCTGCTGTGAGTCTGATGGGCTTTCCTTTTTAGGCTATTTGTTTCTTTTCTCCAACAGCTTTTAATATTCTGTACTTGTGCTGAATTTCTGAAATCTTGACTGTTCTATGCTTTGGTGTAGATTTATTTTGATCATGGCTAATTGGAGTTCTGTATGCCTCACTTAACTATATGTGAAATTCTTTTTCCATGCTTGGGAAGTTTTCTGCCATTACTTCTGTGAACAGGTTTTTTTTTTTTTAATGTCATTTGCACTAACTCTTGCTTTTTCATTGACTCTGCTCAATTTTATATTGTTCTTATTTGCATCATCTTGCAGCTTTTGTATTAATTTTCCATGGTCTCTTGCTATTTTTAAGAGATCTTTCTTTTCATGATAGCTAACTATATTCTTGTCTTCTAGGTCTGATAGTCTGTCTTCACTGTCATTTATTCAGCTTTGCAAACTTTCAATAGAAGTTTTAATTTCCTGGATATCTACTTGAATCTATTTCATGGATTCAATTACTTTCTTATGCTGGGAATTCATGGTTTGCATCATTTTTCTAAGCTCTTCTATTTTTTTTTAAAATCTATGTCTACTGTACATTCACTGAGCAAGGCTTTCATTATGGTTGTCACCTCTTTTTTTACATGAAAGATTATTTCTGATTTGTTTTTCTCTATAGCCTCATTCATTTTTTTTTAATTTATCCTATTATCATTTCAGAAAATCAAGTGAGTGGTTTCTGATCTCCTTCATCTCATTGTCCTCTGTATTTGTTCTGAGAGGGCTGGAGTTGCTATCTGTTTGACTCAGCACCCATTCCTTTAGTACTGTGTTACGGTGATGATTATGACCCTAGACAATCACAGTGTTGTCAGACAAGTGTGAACAACTGATTACATCAGCTATGGCATCCTGGCTAAAGTAAGCAATAACACTATCATCAAGCATAGCCTAGAAGCTAACAAACTATGATAACTGTCAACTTGGTACCTCTAACCACTGGAGCAGGATCTATAGTTATATAACAAAGTCCAACATAAATCAGAAACTTTTATACAGTGAGTTTCTCCTTGCTGGAGTGATTTTACCCTGTGAGGGGGAACTTTAAAAGGATAGGAGGTAAAACAGTGATAGCTGTAGAGAAATATAGTAGAAGCAAGGCTGAAAGACAAAAGATGATTGCCTAAGCTTTGGGAAATTGGAGAAGACAATAGAGGAAGCTTGAAAGAGAAAACAAAAGAATATCAAGGCAAACCAGAAATGCTAGAGACAATGTTCATTCACATGTAAATATCAAAAAATCTGTAAAGATAGTTGAGAAAAGAGGAAAACAGGCCAGACAAAATAGAGCAAACAATAACTGTCAAAACCTAATTAACTTCCCCCACAAAAGAAAAAACTTTCCCCCTAAAAAAACCTCCCAAAAGAAAAGAAGAGACAGAAAAAGGAAAATGAAAGCCAATAAAGAGAACTACAAAACATGAACAACAAAACATACAGAACTACTACAGAGAGAACTACAAAACGTGAACAGTGAAAACTAGTAAACAAAGAGAAAAATATAAAATATTTTTATATTTTATATTTTATTTAGAATAAAAATTTCCACTGGTTTCCATAGTCATGTGATAGTGTCTAAGTCAGAGCCCAAGTCTGTGCTGCATAACCCCACTAAGTCTGCAGTAGGGTTAGTACTGGGTGCTGGGCTGATCTTGGCCTCCAGATGTGGAGGCTGGGGCCAGAATCATCAGGCAGAAGCTTTCTGGACAGCCAAACCACGTCTGCTTACCCTATTTGTCTCAGCATCACTTTCCCAGTTGCTACAGTGCCCTCAGACAGAGACAACCTGTGACTTTTCCCATTCCTGTATACAGTTGGCTCCTCCCAGACTTTGTGTAGCCTCCTCTGTTCCATACCACTGGTTCCTCCCACTCACTAGCTTCAGGGCAGGAGGAGAAGGAGTGCTGACTTCCCACTTCTTGTCCCTCCACACTCAAGGCTGCTTGAGCTTTTGGTCACAGGGTGAGGGGAGTGCTGCTTGAACCCTGTACCTGCAATATGTGTCCTTCTCTCACACTAGTTTCAGGGCAGGAGAGGTCATGTTCTTCCATGCAGTATCCTCACCACTGCTACTGTAGTCCCTAACTTTGTTGTTGCTAGAGGTTCCTGTAGCCACTATAGTGCATGCAAAAAAACAAAAACAAAACCCGGCTGCTCACTGGGGAGGTAGCAGCTTTCTACTCACTCATTCATGTGTGCTGGCAAAATTTGCTGTCAGGCTGCAGCATACCTCTGTTTGGAGGAAGGCAAATTTGGTGAGGGGCCTTATGTCCCACATCTATCCTGTGTCATTTGAGTTAGCCACACTAGTTTGGTCCATTAATTTTGAAAAATTTTCTGAAAATTTCCCAGTATGGTGGACCTGCTCTGCACCAGGGTGGGAAATTCACAGGCAGCCCTGTGGGCTGGAGAATTGCTATAAAGTCCTATGCTTATGTTTTGTTTGATCACCAAGTCTTTTATTTCAGATTTGTTCTGGCCTCAGGATGTATATCCCTCCCTTTCTTCCTTTTCTTCCAATTACCTATATTTTTAGTAGATTTTCTCTGGTAGCTTCAGCATGGCTCCTCCTCTAATCAACCATTTTGAATCAAAACTACTTAGTATTTTAATGCTTCGTTCAGGATCATTGCATTTGTCCAAATAATTCTAGCATTCCCTTTAGTGTGGGTCTTGCCTACATTTTATCATTGTCGATTACGTTTGTGAGATGCCTTCTTCTTGATATAGCTGTTTTTTATTACCAAACTGAGTTTGCCGTCACTGTGAAACAGCACCTCTCTCCTTTAATGCACTGCAGAGATGGAAATATAACTTTATATTGAAGATATAAAAAAGATTTATAAATATGTAACAAAATAGTTAAGATATGCAAAAGATATGATATGATATTATTCACCCTTATCTATTCACTATAACATTAATACCTTCCTTGTACCACTCCCTGGTTTTATCCCTTTCCATGCCTGCCAAAGGTAACTAGTTCCTAAGATTTATTGAAGAATCATCTCTTTTCACATTTCTTTATACTTTTGTTGTGTGTGTGTACTTTGCACTTTTATCTGGTACCATAAAAGTATATCACAATGAGGCAGGAGATTAGGGTGTGGCAAACTGGCTGGGTGAGTGAGTTTGACCTGTCAGTCATGGAGATCCCAGAAGACATGCTTGGAAAAACAGTTCCCAAAGCCCTGCATCAGAAAGTGCCATCTTCAGCTCTTCTCAAAGAACTCTGACAGGACTTTTGGTGGTACAACCTAGATTTGAGGTCAGCCTGAGAAGTGGGGGAGTCAAAAGACAGCTATCATTTTCTCCTTTATGGGGCTCTGCCCTCATTATGTACAGTGTATTTTTTTTTCTTTTAATTGGCCCACACTTGCTCTGCAGAGAATGTTTCTTTTTCTTTGCCTACCTTTAATAAATGTAAAATCTTGCTACCTTTTATGCTTGTTGTGTCCAATTATTTGTTGAGGATGAAAAGGTCCAAGAAAGAATCTGTAGAAAGAGTCTCCAGCACTCCAGAACCTGATAACAACAATATGTACATTTTTGTTCAACTTGCTTTTTTACTCAATGTTATCTTTGTGAGAATCATGTCTTCCATTTTAAGAAACTTATTTCATTTGCTTCCATCACTGGCAAGCTCCTTTACATAAGTACGTCATAATTAATGCAAACCATTCCCCTTAGGATACTATGATTATTTCAGATTTTTCTTATACCAATAATACTATCATAAACATTTTTGTCCTTGTTTATTTGTGCCTCTAGTCAATAGTTATTTTCTCTGCTTCTCATCCTTATACTTGGTATTTTCCAACTTTTATTTATTTTTTGCTGCTATAACATTATGAAATGACATTTCATTTTACCCTTATATTGAAGTTCCTTGATTGCTAGTCAATGCAATAAATTAACAACAGCGCAGTGATAATACTTCCATACAGCAAGTAACTTGCAGTTGTGCTAGAATTGGTTTCTCTTATATTCCCAAGTTAGCAGAGTTCCTCACCAGGAAGACTTTTTGCTCACTTTTGTCAAGTGGAAACATCAGTGTCTCCTTTGGGTCAAATAAACACTTGAATGAATCAGGAGGCCATTATTACTCAGCTCATGGACACTTTTTTAGCTCTCTGAACATGGCTGCAGAGAGCCCCTCCCCATGTTGCCAATCAGCTTATGGTTCTTTTGCTTGACTTAGATGGAAATAGTGATTCAGCAAAGTGCAGCTCTGCTTCCACTTCTGATGTCATCAGATGGTACTAGGTAATGCTTGATACCAACAGTTAGCAAGACAGCTGCTGGTCACTGTTGGCTGCTGCTTTCCATTTCCAGGTTGATGCTATACAACTCTTACTGTTTATTGTTTTTTTATTTTAAGAGGATGATTCTGTCCACACTACTTAGGATAAAAATCTCAAGTAGATTTACAAACTTTTAGAGTCCAGACTGCCTGGGAAATAAATCACAAGTAGGTTTGTGGGAACACCAAAGCAATTCTTTATTTTAACAAGACCTGTCTGCAGCACAGGGTAGTCAGTGCACTGGAGGGTTTAGTATAACCCTGAAAAATGGCCTGGGAAATGCTGCTTATATAGCAGCTGTAGACCTGTGTGAGTGAGGGGCAAGGCTGAACCAGGAAATCTCCTCGAAGGCTGGGATGAGGGTTTGTTAATAAGAACCCCAAGTCCCTCCTTCCTGATCTTAGCCACACCAGGGTGCTCCTTCCTTCTTCAAAAGGGGACTATAGGGTCTGAAGTGGTGGGGGCGAGGGAGAGGCACCATCCTGACCATCTGGCTGCACTTGTGCTGGAGTGGCATGGAGGAGGATGGCTGTTAGACGGCCAGTGCCCCAGTCCATGGGGAGGGCGAGGGGAGCAAAGGGAAGTGATGGGGACGGGCATGACAGCCACTGAAAAATCAGATATGTTAGCTGGCACAGGGGCAGAAAAGTAGCTGATCACGGCCTATACCCCATAAGAAAAGATAAGTTAACAAGGAATGACGTTGAAATTCATTTGATCATAATTTTATATGACTTGAGTAATTGAGGATTCCAAAATAAACTACCCTTTAGAAAACCTTTTAAACTTTTTATTGTTTAGTACTGGGCATCAAACACAGGGCCTTGCACATGATAGACAAGCACTCTACCAATGAGTTGCACCCTCAGCCCTAAACTATTCTTTGTTTTTTTTTTTTGTTTGTTTGTTTTGTTTTTTGTTTTGTTTTTTCTCCAGTACCGGGAACCGAACTGACGACCTTGTGCTTGCCAGGCAGGCACTTTGCCGCTGAGCTAAATCCCCAGCCCCTAGCCCTAAACTATTCACTTTTATACTTAAGTCTGATAAAAACATGAACAGCTGTATAAAAATATGACTGACAAAAGGGTATGATCTAAGAGGCATAGGGGGGAGGAGAACCCAGAGGGGCTATCTGTTTAGATTATTTTTGGCTTCTTTGTGCAGCCTTCCTTCCTTCTGGGTAGAGGGTAGGATACCTTCTAGAATGTGGTCTTCCCACTTATTATCAGACAAGCTAAGTCAGAGTATTCTTTACTAGGAACTCTGGCACACAAAGGTGGAAAAAGTCAAAATCATATTTTTAAATTGTATAGCTGGCTTTGGAGAAGAAGAATTTCTGGTTTCCATATCCTGCCTCAGGCAATAATGGGTGAAAAGGAATGAGGGAAGGAGAAGGGCAGAGACTTTGCTTCTGAGGACTTCACTTTGGGGTATCAGTCTCTGAACCCCAACACTACAAAAAGGAAACTTTAGCCCTCATTGTACCCATGATATCATGAATTCTCCATAGAGTTTTTTTTTTTTAAAGAATAAAAGAAGGATAACATAATAATAGGAGGGGCTTACCAAATTACAGACAAAGTGGTAGGAAATTATCAATGGTTATTGTTTTACATATTGTTATCTATAAGATAGTTTCTCAGGTAAACAAATAGACAAATGATAGTGAGTTACAGACAAAAGAGGTAGGAGATTATCAATAGTTGTTGTACTATACTTAAGTATCTTCAAAGTGGCTTCTAAAGAATATATAGAACTATACATGAGTGACCTATTGAATAATCATTCAATAATTCTCAATGGTTGATGTAGGAAACACATCTCCATAGAGTTTTAATGAAATCTATAAAAGATTTATTATCTGTATGAAGCCTGTTAAAGATGGGAGTTGGTGTATTTCTCTTTATACTCATTGTTTTTAGTTCTCCATATCAAGAAGTTCTTTATTATGTTTAACCAAATTCTTCAAATCTGACCAAAAGTGTACTTCCAACACGGCCAATATTTATGCCGATTCCCTGCTTAACCTTCCACACCCATTATTTTCTTCCTCTCTTTCTTTTTCTTAAATTCGTGAGTCTTTTTATGAACTGGAGGACAAATAATTTTCTTTCTACCCCTCATGAGTTCTCATTTGGGTTGCACTCCTATTATAAAAAACTGATCAATAAGAGGAAAACAAGTAGAAGTTTAGTAATATACATACTTTATGTACATATGGCAGATACTTGGAGAAAAATGAGTAGATCTCTAGCATATGTCTCAGAGAGGTGACTGACCTCAGGTTTAAGTGATTTCCTGAAACGCAGGAGAAGAAAGTTTTGAGGTATACCCAGTTAGGAAGAGATGACCAGGAAGAGCATGGTAAAGAAGAACAAAGCTCATTACATAGGTTTATGTTAGTACATCCCCCATTGATGGGAGTCTCTAGAGGTTTAAGGTACTTTTCTTCCTGCTCCATATGGACATACCCTTACAAATGGAGATTTCCTCTACAGATGTGAATTTCCTACACTGAAGGGCAACTTGTGCTTTGTTTTCAAGCTTCGCTTGTGTCTACTATTTCTCAAAATTGTCAGTCCCTAATAATCCGCAAGTCAAAGGAGTAGGTTATGGTGTCTTGTTCTGTCTTCTACAGTGTATTGGGATGGTATATCCTAAGCCTCATCAATATGTTAAAAATCTTTTAGACTAATCACATTTTGTTGCAGATAACATATTTACAGAACCAAAATATTATAATGCATATACATAAAACAGTGAATGGGTCACCAAGTTTTGTCACAGCCAGGTATTTAAAAGCAATGCAAAAATGTATTAATCTGCATGTGTTAAGAGTTTTTACACAGAGGTCTAGAATTTAATGTATTTGGAGAAGGTCTTGGAAATATCCAGTTGTAATACTAAGCTGGGTATTTTGTATTCTTATTTGCAAAATCTGACAACTTTGCTTATGGCTAGAAAGCCTTAAATCTGTTAGCAGATGTCAGTCATTTAAAACTCAGCATAAACTTAGTTTTTCAAATTTGTTTGCTTCCTTGAAAACAGATACATATGGGGAGGGGAAGGTCTGTGGGCCAAGTGGGCTTTGTTTTTAAGCTTCGCTTGTGTCTACTATTTCTTAAAATTATCAGTCCCTAATAATCCCTAATAATATCAATAATCTGAATGTTGGTTTATAGGAAAAGACACTATAGGGAGAGAAGAAATAGCAAAGAGCAGGAGTTAGTCAAGGTGGGGGTGGTAGAGATGTGCGTGAGGTGATGGAGCGTATCTGCTACAGACAGCAGCATGAACCGGGGCACAGAAGTGAGAATCATTATGATGATTATGACATACAGAGGCCAATATTCCCAGGGTGATAAGAGAGCAGATGGAAGAGGTAATAACAAGGAAGACAGGGGCTGGATCATAGGAGGCTTTGTTTGCTATTGAGCTTGGACATTATCTAAAAGATGATGAGGGCCTTTTAAGTGTTTTGAGGAGTTATGCTAAATCCAGACTTATAGCAGTGGTAAGAATAAACAAGGGATGGTTGGTTATTATCAGAACCTATCCAGATCTCAGTCACATAAGTTACTTAGGAACTTTGACGATTGCATTATTCTTATCCATCTCACAGGGGAATGTATCCTGGTGCTGTGGTCCTGGGAATCTCTGGCCCATGGGTATTTATGCACGGGCTGAACATTATGAGTTGATTCTGTTCACAGCTTTGGCTTGAACCTTGGTTGATTTATCCACAAATGTTTGTTCTGGTCAAGTGCATTCCAGTGACTACAAGTCACTCTCCGGCAGAAACACAATAACTACTGTTATATAATGTTGATTAAAAAATAAAACCTCTGTCACCTGAACATGGGGAGTGGTAATGTGACACATAGGACAAAGCAGTGCCACGGAGAAAGCAGGAACGTAATGTGCAGTTGGGCCTGGAATTCAGACACAAATTCTTTCTGCTTCACAAGGTGCCAGGCAGTCATCTGTCTAGGCTGAGTGATGCTTCTTTTTCAAAAATGATTCTTAAAAAGTAGCACAAGTCACATAGGAAACATCTTTGTTTTAAAATTTCAAGTAATACAAAGGTAAGTGGAAAAAAAGTAGTAGCCCTTATTGCTCCCTCTCTTTCACAGTCCCAGTCCACCCTCAGGAGAAAACCACTGATGATAGTGGTTTTCAGATATTTGTTTCTGTGTATACATAATATCTATTTATAATTTATGTACATATTATATATGTTTTATGTATGGGTACATTTATATACATATGGATACATACACACATACAATTACAGAACCAGGAAACTATTGTAGATGATTTTACTGGCTTTTTTTCACTAAGCAGTATATTTCAGAGTGTCCCATGTCAGTATGTATAAATCAATCTCATGTATTTTACTATATATTATTGTACACGGTGGTGGGTATTTGATGTAGTTACAGTCTTTCAGAATTATAAAAGAAATTACAATGATTGTTTTGTTCAGCCATCTGTTTGCATTTATGCCTTTTTAATATTCAATTAAATAGCTAAAACTCTAGCTTGGAGTTAATCCAATGCTTTATTTTGAGCCATTGAGCAGGAAACTGTGGCTCCTGCATTTAACCTGGCACGGACAGGACTGTCTCTGTCTCACCAGGCTGGTAACCAGTCCACCTCTGTGAATGAATGGGGGTCACGTGTGGCAAATGCCAGAGGCCACCAGTTATCTGACTCCAGAGGGTCAAAGAGGTATTAAAGAGGGGGGTCGATAATACAGGGAGAACAAAGACATCAACCGAAACTCTTTAATTCAACTCAGAGATCTTTAACTGCCCTTGAACTTTGAGAATAGTGATTGGAAGATGACAGTACATATACTTTTCAGGGAAGGAAAGGAAAAAGCCTTAAACTACCAGCCTTCAGGCTGAAAACTGCCCTCACTGAGTTTTATCTGACTTACCCAAAGCTTAAAAAGCTTTTTTAGGAATTAGGTAAGAAGGTCAAAATGAAGCTTCTTTAAAAAACTCTTTAGCAAGTCTGGCTTTATATGGCCTGGAAATTTCCTTGTGGAACCAAAGAATAATTCCTGTGTGTTTAATTTGCCAGCACAGTGATGAATATGCCGTCTGTTTGCTTTACTTATTCATCAGTCTCGTCCCTGAACATCTCTTGTTTGGATGTCTATGATGGGTCAAAGCCTAGCAGAGTTTAAGGATCTCTTTGAAGCAAGAAGACATACCTGTAATACAAGTCGGTGCATTAATAGATGCAAAAGCCATTAGATGATTAGCAGGGTGGGGCACTGAAGTATTTAGGATGCAGTAGTGCTCCAAATGCCTGCGGATGACAAGCTTAAGGTTAACAAACTTAGGCATCAGGGCTCTGGTTTTATGACTTCTTTTATTTTTGGAAAAAATGTGATAAACTTTATAGAACATTCAACTTCATTGTGGAATTTTCATATAGATATCTTACTGCTTCTTTTTATTTTATAGGAAAAAGTAAAACAAAATTTCATAACGGTATAAGAGGAGAATAACAATATTTTACACATTGTATATTGTTATGTTTAAAATAATTACTCAAAGTACAAAATATGGGCATAAAAAATTCTCCAAATGATATTAGCACAAACCTTTCTTTTCAATGAACTAAGAGAAATTAGTGTGTTTACCTTGTATTTTTTCTGTTTTCTTTTCTTCCTTCCCCCATCTTAATTCCTTTTTCCTTTTGAACATTTTCTTCCCATTTCACAATATCTGTTGTACATTTTGGACCTTATTTACTCTTTCAGTTTCTCACACCAGAGAGACAACATGAGGTTTACACATGTGAGTCTAATTTATTTCACTTATGAGTATGGTCTCAAGTTGCATTTATTTACTTATAAAAATCTCAAGTTTATCCTTCCTTATGGCTGAGTAGTACTCCATTGTATAAAAATACCACATATTTTTTATCCATTCCTTGGTTGATGGGCATTTGGGTTCTTTCCAAAATTGAGCTACAACAAATTGTGCTGCTATAAACATGGGTGCACATATATCGCTGTAGTATGATGTGTTTAATCTCTGCGAAAATACCAAGAAGGGGAATAGCTGGGTCAAATGGGACCTCTAACCTTCGTTTTTTTTGAGGAATCGCTACACTGATTTCCTAAGTGATTCTAAGTGGTTGCACTATTCTGCACTCCCACCAATAGTCGAGAAGGGTTCCTTTTTCTCCACAACCCCACCAGCATTTGTTACTGGTTGTCATTTTTTGATGACAGCCATTCTTTCTAGGGTGAGATGGAATCTCTGTGATTTTAATTTGCATCTCTTAAATGACTAATGATGTTGAACATTTTTTCATATATTTATTTGCCATTTGTATTTCTTCACCTGAGAAGTGTGTATTTATCTCAGATGCCCATATTTGGATTGGGTCTTTGAATTTGGGGGGGTCTGATTTTTTCTAATTTTTTATATGTTCTAGATAGAAGTCCTTTGTCTGAAGGAGAGTTGGCTAAAATTTTTTCCCAATTTGTGGGTTTTCTTTTCACTTTGTTGGTGATTTCTTTTGATATGCAAAAATGTTTCAGTAAGGTGAGATCCTAATTGTTGATTCTTTGTAATATTTCCCATGCAATCTGGGTTTTGTTCATGAACTCTCTGCACTACTTCTTTTATTACAAGATAAAGCAATCACCAGAGGTGTACCTTGTTAATTCTAAGTAGAGTGCAGTTGAGACAGGCAATATAAATGTAGTTCAATGTAAAATGTAGATTTTAAATACAGCTAACTCTTGAGCACCATGGGAATTAAGGGGCACCAATTCCCTTCATCACCTTTGTACACTTGATCAAATTTTCACTGTGTATTACCCAAAAGTATGTACATATACACATATAACACATGTAATGTTCTTCATATAAAAATAGGTGGCACTCTTCATTGGTTTGATCAAGAACCTTGTGTCCATTTTATATATGTTTACATATGTGTACATACAAAATAAAATATACATATACATTCATTATGCCTATGCTGTAAACAAACGTGTATATTATACATGCATAAATAAAATGCTACAATGCACTTAATCATATCTATAAAGAGTAAAACTCACTTCTTAAATGAAGAATGCTACATGAGTGTTACCTATGTTCTTTTAGCTCTCAGTTATTTGGGTTTCCCCTGTGTGTTGTTTGGAGAAAATGATAACCAAAGATCTTTGGAAAGACACGGAGGCTTAGCTTTGCCTTTAATCCCCACACTACCTCAAAGCTCTTATTTCCTCATTGTAAAGTAAGGCAGGGTTTTGTTAATAGTTACAGGAAATGCCATATAGATTAATGAAGAAATGTTTGGAAAAAATTCAGAGATAGTACCACGTACATGCATATCAGAGGTAAGAGAATTAACATGAATGAGTTCCTATGATCACAGTACCATATCTATTATGTCATTAAACTTGTTAATTTGTGGTAGGGTTTTGGGAGCAAACTATAACATTTGCAATGTAATTTTTTTGTATTGTCACAAAGCAGAGCAATCTGCTGTTAGGTTTGCTACTAATCTGATTGAAAGCTGGTGATTATTATTGATAATGAGCTGGTAAAGGGGTTTTATTCACTCTTTCTTATTTTAAAGAGAAAAAGCAATAATAAAATAACAACAATAAAGACAAAAACAGCACATAAACAATAAAAATGACACAACATTTCAAAACAGGATGATAGGAATTAACAGTGGTTGTTATATTACATATCGTTATCTTCAATGAAGTTGCTCAGATTACCAGATGTAAGAATGACATCTTACGTGTCATCCTACAGTGACACCTGTCCTTGCTTGGTATAGTCCTCTACTAGATTTAATCATACATATACCCCAACACCCACATATACACACAATCAGATTTCATAGATGTTCAGGTTGAGTCTTTAGTCGGAAGAAAAAAGTATCCTTTGGGTTACCGTGCTTCCTGGCCCTTTGTTACTGCTTGATGATTCTTTATTCTCTTATTTTGCATAGTTGGTAAATATAAGTGGATGGGACAAGAAGTTGTAATTAGCTTTCCATCAAATTTAGTTGAATAAAAATTAATATATAATACTATATAAGTTAATATATAATACTATATATAGTATTATATATTCAGTTGAGACATCAACTCTGACCTACTTAAGTTTTCCAATCGGCCATTCTGTTTGAAAGGTCCAGCTCTTCACTTGGCCATTCTTTCCTCAGGGTCTTCACTGGGGAGAACACTGTTCTAGTGATGGGTTGGAGGAGGGAAGGACACTCTCACCCTGAAGTGTGTTCCAGAAGCACGCACACCCACTCAAAATGTTTTTCCTGTTCTCTCGGCTATCTAGATTTCTAGATTACTTTTCCTTTGTGGTCCCAGACTGAACAGAGCACCCACAGAGATAACTTCAGAATCATTTTACTTCTTACAGTCTCATAACCTGTTATACAATATAGTATCATACAAAACACAACATATGCATGAGTGTACACATACACACTCACACACATGGCTATATTGGAGCCACATCTGGTTTTGAACCTATTTTGATTACTAAAATGAATTTTATATATCTTAAAAACAGACTTGGATAGATTGGTGTACATTTTTATTCCCTCCATTTCTGGGGACTGTATTTTATTATATTGATTTATTAGTTTATCTTTACTCCAATATATAATGCCTTGATTATATAGCTTCATGAGATAATAAAATTTAAAATAAGGTATTGCAGTATTAGTACTTTGTTATTTATTTATTTATTCTCTTCAAAGTTTTTTGGGGAATTTTAGGTCTTTTGCACTCCTTATAAATTTTAAAATCAGCTTTTAATTTCTACAGAAAACCATGTTGGATGTTTGATGAAAACTGCACTGAAAGTATCGATCAGTTTGGGTAAGAATGGACACCGCAGCAAAGTTGAGTCTTCCAACCCAGGACATAGTAAATTCCTCTAGTTCTACCTTTAGTTTTTCTCTTGGTAGTGCTTTGCAGTTTTTAGGAGATAGGTCTCACTGAGCTTAAATTAGGTTTACCCTGAATAGTTTATATTTTTGGATGCTATTATAAATGCTAGTTTAAAAATTTTCAATTTTATTCTGTGTGTTGTTAGCATATAGAAATGCAATCCTCTGTGCTAGTACTTTTTAGATAGATTTCACAGTAATGTCTACGTAAGCAATCATGCTAAGAGTAAATAGTTTTACTTCTTCCATCCCAATTTGGATGTCTTTTATGTCTTATGATTCCTTTACTGTACAGGCTAGAAACTCCAGTAGCATGCTGAATTGAATGAAGTAGGGAGGGCAGACATTTTTGCATTGTTTCTGGTTTTAGCAATAAAGCATCCAGCTTTTTACCATGGAGTATAATGTTAGTTGTAGATTTTTCATAGTTGCCCTTAATGAAGTTGAGAAAGTTTCTTTTTATCTTTGCTTGCTAGAACTTCCAACTAATGGCTGCTGGCTTTTGTGAGCTGGCTTTTCCTGCATTTATAGAGATGATTGTATGGTTTTTCATTTTCAGTTTTTGTTAATGTAGTGAATCACATTGACTGTTAAACCAACGCTGCATTCCTGAAATAAATAAATCTTATTTGGTCATGATATTTTACCCATTTTGTGTACTTTTGGGTTATATTTGTTAACGTTCAAGAATTTTTCATTTTGCTTAATAGGGATATTGACCTGGATTGTAATTTTTTTCTGTTTTTATCTTGCTTTGGTATCAGTGCTATGAGGAGTCCATACAATGCACCAGGGAATATTCCATCTCTCATTTTCTGGTAGAGTTTGCATATAAATCACATTATTGCTTTCTTAACATTTGGGTGGAGCTTATGAGTAAGCTCATTTTGGCCTGGAGTTCTTTGTGGAAAAGTGTTTGTTGTTGTTGTTGGTTTTTTTTTTTGGGGAGTGCTGAGAACTTAATCCAGGATCTTGCTTAATCCAGTGCTGAGAACTTCATCCAAGGTATGGTCCACTGAGCCATCCCCAGACCTTCTTCAAGTGATTTATTCATTTTATCTAAGTTGTTATTGGCATAACCTTCACTCTCTGTATTGATTTATGTCAAGCACTTAAGCCAATGTTGTAGAAAGCACATTGATTGATATACTATAGTTGGCAAGATAAAACACTTTTACAGACCTTATTAAACTTCATCTAGCCTGAAAGTCTGTGTTTAGTCTTATTTAACGTTCCACCCTTTTCCTTATCGTAAGATCTCCAAAGTTTAATTCAGCACATGGAAAAGTCTTTTAAAGGACAGATTCTTATCAGAAACGGGGAGACTGAGTATTTTCCATTTATTTATATTTTGAGTCAAAAGATTCAGAACTCATTTTTATTTCTGAAGGAAGGAAGGAAAGAGTTATGTGGAGATTATGTGTGTTTGCGTATTATATTCTGTGATTAAATTTCTTCACTGAACTCTGCGGTCCCAAAGAGTTTATCATTAATAAAACGTGAGCAGAACAGTGGGACCGAGCACAGGAGATGAAAGCATTTCAAGCATATTGTGGAAGTGAGGAGGTCACCAAGCTTCACGGACAGCTCTTGTCCTGATTGACTTCACTGTTTCATCTCATTGGGTCAGAATGGCATTTCTGGCTCCGTCTCACTTCCCTCACCCCATTAGTCAAAATTGGTATGGACCGCAAGTTCCAAATTGGTATGGACCGCAAGAGCCAAAGTACACCTCCAGGCCAGCTGGGGGTTTGTCAGGAAGGGCCATGCTATGTTTTGCTTGACCCCAGTGAAGGAGCCCAGCTCATCCACGTATGTGATAGAATCTGTTTGCAAAGTATGGCGCTCCCCAGACCTGAGAAATAAAAGAACACATTGGAATGAGAATTGCAATTGCAAACAGAAGCATTAGTATTTTATTTTCTGCCTCAGAAAATAACAGTTTGTCATTTTGACCCACATCTCCAGTTATACTCCCTTATTACTCTCTTTTGCTAAAAAATGAATTTGTTACTCTTTGACTGAACTTTTTCCCCTTCTTTTTCCTAATTTATGTCTGAGTTTGAGAAAATCTGGGGCTTTTACCTCTGGCTGTATGGCCTGGAGTGAACTGATTCTTCGGTTCAAGGCAACTGATTAATTTACTCGTGTGTGTGTGTGTGTGTGTGTGTGTGTGTGTGTGTGTGTGTGTGTGTGTGGTGTTGGATAGACAAGGACTCTGCCTCTGAGCTCCAGCCTGACTTAATTTACTTTTCAACATATCACTGTTGTTTATGTGGTTTTGACTAGAACCTGCCCCCATATTAGGTTGTTGTTTTGGTTTGTTTAAAATTGGGTTTAGGTATGGATTTAATACTGCTATAATTCATTAATTTGGGGGGTTTTGTAATTTTAGTTCAAGTCTGGCTTCAGTTTTTTTTTAAGAAAACCTGAAGAGCAGCTTATTATTTAAGTAATTAAACTGAGATTTAATCTTCTCTTTTTCTTCCTCCTCACTGTAATTGGCCCCTAAAGAAAAGAATAGCAAGCTGCATGAATGCTTAGCACACAGGAGTGCCCACTGAGAGCTGGCCTGTGAATTGGATGCCATCATGCAAGGGATGTTATGTTAAGCTTGAGAATTCTATTTCTTCTCTTCTCTAAGCCCTACGCCAGTGTCCACCTTGGGGAATTCAATCATTTATTCATTCAAGTGTGATTCATTATGTACTTTGTTTTCCACAGATTCTGTTATATAATTTGAAAACTATTTTTCTTTTATGGAGGAAATTAACATGAAAAGTATATTTAAATATCTGGTGTCAAGCTACAGAACTAGCTTTCTATAGCTCTTATTAATGTTGCTGAAAATACATGTTTGGATAAATCATAAGTGAATACTGATTTGTAGAAAATATTAGGGCAAGTAAACTCAATTTAAATTGCCATTTAACTTTCTTATCACAGTAAACTAGGCACCACTGCACAATTTCCAGCTACCTAGCTTCCTAGCAGACATGGCTGATGGAGGAGACTTTTTTTTGAGAAGCTTGAGAGTCATTTCTGTCTCTCTCTCTCTCTTTTTTTTTTGGTACCGGAGTACTGGGACTACAGGTGTACACCACTACATCTGGCTGGTACCAGGAATCGAACTCAGGACCTTGCATTTGCCAGGCAGGTGCTTATGCCACTGAGCTATATCCCTGCACCCAAGAGCTACTTCTCAGTCTTACCATAGTTAACAGTATGAGCTAGATAATTCTTTAGTTTGGTGGGCAGTTCTCAGCAATACAACATGGTTAGCAGCTTCCAAGTCTCCACTCATATAAGCCTAGTGACATAGTATCTCCATTCACAGTGACCAAAATATCTCCAGATTTTAGAAGGCATATTCTCTGTTAGAGAACTATTCTTCTATGGTTATATTGGAGGAAGTAATGGCTGTTTATCTATCAAATACTGCTTGATTATAGCATTTTAAGAATATGAACTCTGACTAATGAGAGTATTTTAGATCATATTAATATTTCTACTTATAAAGGCAAGTTTCAGGACTATTTCATTATCAAGTAAACTCATTTACCACTTGAGGTTTTTTTTCCATTCTCTCATCAATGTCATCTATCATTTCATTTGCAGTTGGCAGGGTTCACAGTTCTGGAAAAAATGGAGGGTCATACTGAAAACAGACAAAAAAATCAATAATGAATAATTAAACATGGTGGAATTCATGCAGTAATTATGAATGAAATTATCGCTAAGGCTTTTGTATTAAGAGGAGGTATTTCGGGCATCTTTAGTGGTGTAACAATTCAGATACAAAGATTTGAGGAGTTAATGAATCTTCTCTAGGAGTAGAAAAGCTGGCCTGACATCAGACAGTGACAGCAGAGATGCTTCTATCTTCCAATCACCTAATTTCTTATTTCTGTAACATTACAGCGACCCTAACCCTCAACTTATTCGTGGTACACCTCATGCATATAGTACCTTAAGAGTTCCTTCGTATTTTCTGTCTGTATAGTTTTATTAAAACTTGCCACAAGAACTAATTCAGCAAAACAATTTAATCCGAGGTACATGGCATTTAAACCAGATAATGAGAGGAAATTTGGGATGTCAATGTCAGTGTGCAGCTAGGGAACATGTTTTAGGGGACAGCATGAAAGTGTTAGGTTCTTTGCTGTTGTTGTGTTTTGGCAAATTTTGCTGCACTTGTGAAGGATTGATGTATTTGTGAGGAATAACTTTAACTCATTTGGCTTTGTGACAACAGAAGAAAGGTACTATGACAGTTGATGTACCCAAACACTTCCCATTTTGTAAACATCTTACCCCTGCCTGGTGGTATCATATAGTCAGTATTTTTTGTGAACTCAAGTAGAAAGTAAGGGACTAGAATTTTGGCATGCTTTGTTTGATATTGTGCCTCAGGTGCCAAGACACAGCCTGATACTAGTAGGTGCTCAATAAATGTTTGCTGAATAAATTAATAGTATCCTATGTTTCATGTAAATTTTCTAAGCTTTTGAACTGCATCAAATCTTCTCTTAAAAACTTAGCCCCTTAGCCCCTTACAGGCGTGTGGTGGTGCACACCTGTAATCCCAGCACTCGGGAGGCTGAGGCAGGAGGATTGTGAGTTTGAGGCCAACCTGGGCTACAAAGTGAGATCAAGGCAAGCCTGAATTGCATAGTGAGACCCTGTCTCAAAAAAAGACAAAACCCCCCCCCCCAAAAAAAACCAAAAAACAGCGTAGGCTCTGGACACTGTTGTGCCTTTCAAGAGACTAAAAGATAATAGAATTATTTTCCAAGAAAGCATCCTTATAAGACATATCATGATAGGGTTTATTTGAATAATTATCTTTCATGATGAACTTGAAATATTAACCTAAGTATACACAATGTTTGTAGATTCCATGACTGTGGTATTTTCTTTACCACTTGGATGTTTTTATGAACATTATGCTAGGTAAGGTGTTTATATTGGTGAACCTTTTTCAGCTCTTGAATAAAAGAACACTTTCAATACTGATGATCAATATGATTGAAGTAAATTAAATCAATATATTTGAGATGTTGTCCTTTTCCATGTAATCTCCATTTTCTTGACTTCCTCCCATAAGAAGTCTTTTAACCTGTGGAGGTCATGGGGTCTAGAGTGTAGTAAGGCAGGGGGAGAAATTTGTCAAAAGAGGCAGAGGAACACTGTGATTCTGACACGAGTCATAGTGATGCCATCTCTGGCGGCCCATCACCCTCTGCGACCCTGCTAACCTTCACAGTGCAGAGATCCTACTGCTTCTTGTTAGAGAAAACCTTGTAAGGTTCTTCCAGCTTCCCTAAGAAAAGGTCAAGCCTTTAAATAGATCATAAGTCCCTCCATGCTCTAGGCTTTTCCTCCATTTCTTGCCACTTTCTGCCTCTGCTTTACATTACAATTTTTCTGGTTCCTCGTACATTTCATGCTGTGCCTCACTTTTGTGCCTCTCCTAATGCTGTTGCCTTCACATGGGAAAACTCATTTTCGCAGCTGCCCTCACCAGAAAGTCCCAAACTTTGCCTTGGTGGCATCCCCATCTTATCCCATTTTAGGCTCTGAGAAGTCAGGGAGCTTTACCATCCTGTTCCCTGGCATCCCCAGTGCAGTGCCTCGCACATAGTAGACACTCACTGATTAAATGAATGAAAGACAGAACAGTCCTCCTACTTGCAAACACATTAGCAGCCCAGTGGCCATGCAGGTCAGCTGTACGGATGGCAGCCACAAAAGACTGGGCAAGGCCAATCACTGCCATTGTTGGTTTCTCCAGTAGTGAGGGGAAGACTCCTTTAAACAAGGTGACTTCATAGGTTTTGCTTTTGATGATGGAAGCATCAAAGAAGGGATAGGCTAAGTACAGATTGTTGCAAAGACAGTGGAGTCAATAACCTCAAACACAGTCCCATCTTCAAACATGGTGGAGGTCTTTGGGACTCCTTCACACTGGGCGTGGTGGACAAGGTACCACACAGAACGCAAGCTGGATGATCATCACTGAGCAAGAGCTCTTTTCTCAGCATACTGTGTAGCAATAGGAGGGAAGTAAGAGACAACCATAACTACCATCAAATATTTTATTTACAAGAAATATCTGCATAGCCCATAGCATTGAAAGCAAATTTGATCAATCATGAAGGCCACTGAAGCCTTTTCTTGCAGAAATTCCTTTCCTGTTGTGCGACCATCCTTAGGAATTTCTGTCTGAGCTTCCTTTTTTGCCCTTAGAAATCTGAAAATTCTCTTATGTGTATAAATACTATTTAGAGGTTCACCACAGAGATAAAAATAAAACTAATTCTAGGCATTTAAAAGTGATTAAAATTATAGACTGTGGAACCAGATGGCCAAATGTATAACCAAACTGCTTCTCTTACTGTTACTTCTCCCTGTTTCTCTGTGTGTATAATAGGGATAATGTTAGAATCTTTCTCAGAGGGTTGTTGTAAGAATTAAATGAACCATTCTCTATAAAGACCTTAACATGGTACCTGGCACATGCAAGCACTATTGCAATACGTGAACTACGGTAGTATAACTTTAAGGTCTTATGTGGGGAAACCAGATTTGCCATGGTGGGATGCTTTATCCTCATGTTTGTTTCTTTTCTATCAGCTGTGTTCAGAAAGAAAAATATAACAACCTTAATACTGTACTTTAGTTGCCATAATTCTAGGAATGACTTTTTCATGACAATATATTTCATGTTGATTTAAGTTTCTTTTGGCAATCCTGGAATTTTCTTTTTGTTTTTTGTACCGGGAATCAAACTCAGGACCTTGCACTTGCCAGGCAGGTGATTGTGCCACTGAGATATGTACCCGGCCCTTCTATGTTTTATATATGGAAATATATAATTTTCATATATAACATATATAATTTTCTTGTATGTGAAGAAACTGTAAATTTTGGAATTTCTCTCTATATTTCCACACCATTTTTCTCTCTGTAACTCTAAAATCTCTTTTTTGCCTTGTAAGGTGGCAAAAAGTAGGTCACAGCAAAACATGTTTAGCTCTTCCTGTTCTTCCTTGCAACCAAGGGAGGAGTGAAAACATGTCAGTAGTAATTTAGGGTAACTGGAACCTTTTCAGAGAAAGAGTTTATTTCTTAGAATGAATGGATTTCTGAAGCTATATGTTAGTTGTCCAAATGGTGAAGCCAAAATATAATTTGTAGTTACTCTTACTAGACAAAAAAATCTGTTTTTTTGGTCTTTTTGGAGACAGGGTTTCATTATGCATCTCAGGCTGGGCTTGATCTCACTTTGTAGCGCAGGCTAGACTTGAACTCATAGAGATCCTCCTGCCTCAGCCTCCCAAGTGCGGGGATTACAAGCGAGCACCATCACACCCAACAAAGACGAAAAATCTTACCCAGCTCAGTTTTAGAATTTATATTAAACATAATTTTAAATATATAAAAACAGCATTATTTTTTCTTTATGGCTCTAGCAGTCTACAAGATTGGGTAAGATACATGCTTTGGAATGAGGTGTTGGCTTCTAAACCTGGCATTTGGTATTCTGATTTACAGTTCCACCTTAATTTTTCTTAAAGAGGTTCTTTAAATACAATAAAATTTCTTGGCTAACATGGACCAGAAGTCAGAATTTCTTAGTGAATGTTTTCCTTTTTCACTTCTTCTTTTTTCTATGCATATAACGATTTTTCTACCGATGGTGCCTTTCTAACTAGTCAATACTGGGCTCTGTCTGTAAGGGAAGTAAAGAAATAAGTCTTTCTAATTTTAAGTCAGATCGGTTCTATGAATCTCCATTGCTTTGTATGCTCCAAGCTTCTGACTGGCTTGCAAAAATGTGAAGACTTCAGGGGTAGAGGTGCCCAGTTTTGTTCTGAGATTTCCTACTTATTGAGACATGTTGATTAACATTACTTTGTTAAATGCTCCTTGGAAGTACATAAGAAAATTTGAGATTAAGTAAAAACAGTATTTATAAAGCTTTATAGTTTACAGAGTGATTTTTATATTTTTTATCTTACTGAATACCATAACAGTCTTGAGAAAAAGACATTGTTATTGATATTCCTGCTCAACCACAAGCATAGATCAGATATTCTTTAAAAAATACAATTTGAATTTGTTCAGCTCTCCAAGTTCTATGCTATAGGCCGTAGCTATCCAAAATGAGTCCCGCGTGTCAGGATGACTTATCTGTCTGATTCATCCCCCTGTGCATTCTTCCACTCATTTTTCTGCACTAGATTGCTTTTAATAAGGTTGCCAACATTTACCTGATATTTAGATACATTGTGTCATCTATGAAGTTCTTTACTTTTTATTTTAAAGAGGAAAACCTCCCTAAAAATAGTGATACAGAATTTCAAAATAAAATAATAAGAAATTAAACAATGGTTACTATACTGCATATTGTTATCTTCAAAGTAGTTGCTCAGATTACAAGATATAAGCATGCAAAATTGATCAGACAATATAAGCACAAACCAAACCTTTCAAGAAACTAGTAGAAATTAGTAGTATAATTATCTTAGCTATCTTGTGTATATACCTATATATTTTTTTCTTTTCCTTTCCTTCTTTTCTCCTTTCCCCCATCCCAGTTGTTCTTTCCATTTAAGCAGTTTCTTTTCCTTTCACAGTATCTATTGTACATCTTGGATCTTGTTTACTCTTTTAGTTTCTTACACTAGGAAGACAATGTCTTTACACATGTGAGTCTGCTTTATTTCACGTATGAGTGTGATCTCTAGTTGCATCCATTTACCTACAAAAGCCTCGAGTTTATCCTTCTTATAGCTGAGTAGTACTCCATTGTATAAGAATACCACATCTTTTTCTCCACTGTTGGTGGGAATGTAGACTGGTACAACCACTGAAGTTCTTACTTTTAACCCACCAAGGTCAATGAGACAACTAAGGTAAGATATGGAGAAAGAATTCATTTGAACCAGTGCCTTACATGTTTTCAGTGATAAAATATGAATTATTTGTAGTACCCATTTAAAGAAATCAGGCCACAGTTCTAATGCTTAAATCACAAGTCCATCTTCTTGACGTATAACCAGTCAGAGACAAATGAAGGAAGGACATTGAGTAGAAAGGATGGGAAGCAGGTACCACACACCACATTCCAAGGGTAGCATCATCCCAAGCCAGACTCCTGACCCAGAAACCACTTCTGGTGCTGACCATCACCTGGTGAGGAGAGGAGGCACAGATTTCAATATTAATGTATAGGAAATGAGCAAACAGGAGCAATTCTCTGGATGCTTCTGTAAATTTCCCTCAATAACCAGGTAGGAATACTTTCTAATAGGTGGGTCTCAATGAAAAAATCTACATTTGGAACTAGGTAAAGGCAAGCAAGACTTCCCTCTTCTATGCCAGAGGCCTAGTACAGAGTTGCTGAAAGAATGAAAAACATACCGCTTAAAACCAGAAGGCTCTGTATTCAGCAGAGGCAGGTGACTCCTGACATACTCATAGAATAATAGAGTCAGTCCACCAGAGGCCAGCCAGTGAGGTGAAGTCTTGGAGTGGCGGGTGGTAGAAGTAGGTGGGCCAAGTGGGGAAAACATAGGTAAATCTCTAGGTGAGATTAGGCCAGGGAAACACCTCAGACTTCATTCTGTTCTCTCGGGCCTCCTTTTCTAGTCTTCCCTATACAGGAGCCAATCCACAGCGGCAGCCTCAACCCCAAAGCCAGACTGGCTCTTGGTCTCACTATTTTTGTGATAGCTCAAGGAAGTTTCCCATGTTTTAAAAAAAATTTAAGTTTGCTTTACATCCACTTAATGATTTATTTATTGAGTGCTTGTTTCTCTAAAATTATGTTGAATTTCCTTAGGGTCCACTGGTCATGTATGACTTGGCTTGGAGCTGCCTGAGAAGCTTTTCTTGAATTTATCCAGGTAAAATTACATTCTTTTCATGGTGTTGCTATTGCCACACCTAATTCCACTGGAAGACTCGCTACTTCCTTTTATGGTTGGTCGAGTACCTCTCACCCCGTCTCCACCCACTGACTGCTCCTTGAAGTTGGGGCTACTCTCATGTATGCCTGCATTTTCAGCTTAACATATTTATGACACGTCCCAAGTGCCCAATATTTGTTGAACACTTGCTGTTGAATGAATAAACAACAGTAAAAACCTAATTGTGTGCATCTTCCAGAACTTCAGAGTGGTAAGAAGAGTTTCTTTCATATGTAGGTAATAAGAAATGGTATTAAATAAGTAAAGATAGCACCAATCTAGGAGGTTTGGATTTGGAGGTTAGCGACATAAAATTAAAACAAAAATATACATATACACCTTCACTTATATATACACATACACTCATACACTTACCTCTGGTTACAACAGAATGTGATTCCTTGGTTCTCACAGAGAATGCCTCAAAGGCTCCTTGCTTTAAAGGGCATCCATAGTAGGAGATACAGCCTGGCAAAAAACATCCCCAGTGTCTAGGCTGATAACTTAACGACGTAGTGCTACTCTAGGTTTATTTTCCCAAACCTTCTGTGTCACATACTGGGATGCCAGAAGGCTGAGCTCAACAACGTCATAACCTGAGTTCCCTGGGCCAATGAGAAGAATCCTCTTTCTTTAAAGGCTTCTGGACAAGTATAATATCATCTATGGAGGTAGTTGCCTTGCAATTGCTTTAGTCTAAGTGGAAAACGAGGAACGGTGTAAGTTGATATTCAAAAATTGTGAAGGCTCAGTTTCTCACCATGTATTTTTCAACCTATGATCACTCTTAGTTAAAACAATTCCCTAAGTGAAATGCATTTGCCTTTGTAGTAGTTATTGACATTAAGATCCCAAATAATTATTTTTGGTGTCTTCACATTTTTTAAGGTACAGTATTAGAATTTATATTTCAATACTGGTAATAGGTATTATTAATTACTAAGTACTCACTGTGGGTTAGGTCCCATGTTAAATGCCTTATATGTTTAAAAAAGTTACTCTTGATAACATCCCTAGATCCTGTTATCCCTATTTTAAAAGATGAGGACATTAAGAAAGGTATCGTGGTGCATGCCTATAATCTTAGCCTTGGGAGATTGAGGCAAAAAGATTGTAAGTTTGAAGGAAGCCTGGGGAACTTAGTGAGATTCTGTCTCAAAATAAAATCAAATAAAAAGGGCTGGAAAAGTACAAAATCTTGAATTCAATACCCGGTAATGTTGAAGAGAAAGGAAGGAAGGAAGGAAGGAAGGAAGGAGGGAAGGAAGGAAGGAAGGAAAGAACTTAAATAGTAAGGAACTACTAGAATAAGGAGTTAAGCCCAGATATTCTAGTCCCACACATGGAAACACTAAATATACTGTCTATTGACATCAAGGGCTTCTTTTCTTTCTGAACCACTACTCATATATTTTGGACTATGAACATCATGCCTAGAGATGGGATTCCATCCTTAAGAAGACAGTGTTCCTTTTGTAAGGAGGGAAGAACAAATGGAAAAATGGGGGGGGATAGAAGGTCTCATGTGTATTTCATTTATTTGATGTTTGTCATTTTTGGCTAGTGATGTAGTGTGCTACTCTGTACACACAAACGTGTGCACACGGTAATCACTACATTGCTAATATTTATTTGCAAATTGTAGATGAAGATGAAATTAGAACCTTAAGTTTTCCTTATACATAAGAAAATGTGCCAATTTTTAAATTTTTGCTAGTGGGGCTTTCTTTTTTTGAATATAACTCTACTTAGAGATCCCATGTATTTGCAGGAATTATTTTGGAGTTACTGCCCTAAGGACTGGTGTCAGTCTGATATCTGACTTGAAGATCTTTACTATATTTAGCATATTAAAACATTTAAATTTTTTCTCTCTTTTAGGATCTCTGGTACCCTAGGGACAATTATTATGTAATGATAGAAAGACATATTTTAACTCTTAATGTTTGTATATAAGTACCCAGATTATCTGTTTTTCAAACTTGCCAGGAAAGGAATCAGTTGGCAGATTGGGGTACACATGATGTCCTGAACAAATCGTTACAGAATCAAAAATAGTAGACTCCTGCTTCCCATCCTGTTCAGTAATGACAGCCCATCGGCCAGTGACTAAGAAGCTGGGACATTTCTTTATACTGCAAGCCAGGGTCTTTAAAAAACAAAAAAAGAATTTCTTCTGTTTATAATTCTAAGGTCTTTTTCTTTCTGTGGTATTTCTGAGGAGGAAATTGTTATGAGCTGTCCTGTTCATTGAGAAATGTATAGAAAAATAATAAAATAAGAGTCACAGTAAATCTTCAGTGAGTCTTTAGAGCTTGTAAGGAAAATTACTCACTGAATTTTCTTTATTTCTTGATATACAGTTAGTTGATAGGGGGTAAACAATACTGAGAAGTTTTGTGAATGACGCTACATAGCAAATATATGTCATCTGCCCACAGCTGCTGTACACCTGCATGGCTCCCCCTTCTCTGATCTCATCGTCTTTCTACTAAGTAAGTATGAGCGTGTCTCCAAGTTTGATTCTTGGTTCCTTGTTTGCTCGGTACAGACACTCTCCCTTGGAAATATGAACAGCTTCCATAGTATGAACCCTGACATATCTCCAGTCTGATCTCTCTTCTGCTGCCCAGTCCAACTGGACATTTCCATCTGGGATGAAGCTGCAGTTTTATTTCTTTGAAAGGTGCCATGAATCTCCCATCCACTTGGGCTTCAAACCAAAAGCTTGTTTTGCTTGTTATTTCTCCAGCCTTCCCTTATGCCTAAACAATTGTTTATCTCAGGATGTCGCCATTTCTCTCTTCTCTTTCATGATTGATAGCCCTGCCTTAGTTCAAAAGCTTATTCTGCCTTGCACGGATGACTGTCAGAGTCTGTGAGGAGCCACCTCCCAGTCTCTGATCTCTGCAAGCCGTCCTTCATCCTACTTGTCAAAATAATCTTTCAAAAACACCACTTTGATCTTTTTGCCTCCTGCTCAAAGTTATTTCAATTATTTCCCTGCATCTGGGATCTATTCTACATTTTTAGTGCTATAATTAAAAGTTCATAGAGTTTTGTTTCATTTTCTTGTTTGGTCTTATTTTTTTATATTCCTATAAACTCTTCTAGGACAGAGACTGCTACTTGCCTTCCCAGTACCCGTTTTCCTGTCTTCCTTGCTACAGAACCCTGATTTTGCTTGACATGACCATGTGCCCTTCAAAGGGATTCACATATCTCAGGTTCTATGCAACTTGAGTGGCCAGTGAGATATAAATCCACAACATAGCCTGTCTGGGAGGGCTTGTGAAAAGTGGCTCAGTTAGCTGGGAGAACATCCTTTCGCTCCACACCCCTTTCTCTTTTACTTGCCTAGAAGGTGGGTGGATTGACTACTTCTACCAACTGTTTTGGAATATGAGCCAAGCTCATGGTAAAAAGGGTGAAGCTGACTTTGGTGGCTCTGATTCTATCATATCAGCTCTGTGCATGCCCACCCCAGACTTGCTCCTTTACATGCTTGCAAAACAGCTCGCTATTTTTGAAAGCCACTGAACAAACGGGCTTAGTGACATGTATGGCCCTTTCTAAGCTTAGCAGGTACACCTCCCTCCTAGCCAACTTGCTTTTCTCACTGTGCTCCAGACAAATGGAGCACTTTTCTACCTCTAATTTTACTCATGCTAATCACTTGTCTAAAACAGCTATCAGGTAAACTAAAAAATTTTATGTTCTTTGAAAAATTACCCTTTCCCAAATGTTGGGTCTTGCTTCCTAATTTTCATAGCATTATTTTATTTGTAAACCATACCAGATTGAAAAAGTTTTCTCTTTGGATTTAAGTTGTCTCTTGAACTTGTAACTTATTCTATACATACTTATCTCTACATATTTATTTTGGGCACCAATAGCAGATAGCACTAAAGCAAGCACATATTAGGAACTTCATTAATGACAATTGGAAAATTTTGTTCTAATGATATTCTTGGAACTATTCCATGTAAAATAATTATTTAAATATAACCTGAACTGATACTTTTGCTGAGTGTTTTCCCTACTATATATCTATATGTACTTTGCATTTAAATAGTAATTTATTGAGGCTAAATATTTCAAACAAATGTAAAACACTATCATCACTTATGGAAGTGTCATACTTTCCGGACTTTATAAAGAGGAATCTAATGAAGTAAGTGAGTGAAAGATGGGGGTTATACATTTAAATTGTTACTCTTTCATAGGGGCAGAATTTCTAACAAATACCACTTTTGTTGGAACCTCAACTTGCTGAAATTGAACCCACAGAAGTTTGAATATGGGCTACAAAAGGTTGAATTATTTCCAAAATATCACGGCATAAGAAAACTTTGAGACAGCTGACTGTAGCATTTTTTAAGGTATTTTAAAAGCTCCCAGAGTCTAGTAGAGAATGAATCTCGGGGGAAAATTCATAAGTGAATATTTTATAATTTGATTAGATACATGATTGGTGAGACATCCAAACATTTGGCACTGATTTATACAACAGTGTGGTGTATTCTTGCCTTTTCTCTAACTCATACACATGCTAGTAGCAACAGGACAAGTTAAAACTGTATGTATCTTTTTGCCTTTTTGAGACAGGGTCTCACTATGCAGTTCACACTGGCCTTGAGTTCGCTCTGCAACCCAGGCTGGTCTCGAACTCATAACATCCTCCTGCGTCATCCTCCCGAGTGCTGGGATTACAGGTGTGCACTACAGTGCCTGGCCAACTTTCTCTTTTCGAGGAAATGTCCTGATGTACTCCTGGAGCTGGCCATGGTGCATGTAGTTTGGGTAATCATCAAGGTGGGGGAAGTCTGGAGCACCATCGTTTCTTTGGATGAGTTGGAGAATACAGACTGGTAAATGCTGGCTCTGCCTTCTTCTGTGTGGTCTTCGGAAGAATAAGGAAGCTTTAAAATGAAGCCAGGAATGAAGTTCCTTTCAGACAATATCCAATTATTGGTGGACTAGAACGTTTTTAATATTAAAAATTAAAAGTTCTCAGTGAGATATGGAACAGAAAGCCCTTGACATCATACCTAGTACTACATCTCTTCATGTTAACTCACTCAAATTACCCTAGTATAAGCTCCGTTTCTGTAGGCTTTTAGAGTTTTCTTTTTTTTTTTTTTTTTTGCCTCCTGCTCCACCATACTCATGTTAAAGCAACAACAAAATAGTTCAAAGAAGACTGCAAATTTCTATTTTGTGAGTAGGTGAAGTCAATAAATTCTTAACAAGCAACAGTGTCCTCTATGAAGTAGCTTCTCATATTTGACATTATCAGAATTATGTCCTTAGAACAGAGTCCTGGGCCCAATTCCTGGCATTTTGGATTCAGTGCTTCTGAGGTGGGGCCTGAGAACTTATATTCAAGAAGTTCTAGGTGATGCTCGTATTGTTGGTCCAGGAATGATACTTTGAGAGCCACTGCTCTGTTGTGAATGAATTATGGACTTGAGGAATTCTTCAATTTACCAGTTATTGATAGTCACTCTTTACCAAAGAAACCCAGGGAGCCAGGAGCTTTAGATCATTTTGGCACTTACTTTAAAGCCATTGTGTGATTGGAAAGTGACTTATTTTTGAGAGGCAGTGGAAAGCTAAATTGGAAATAAACATTTCCTCCCTGTTGCAAGGACAGGATGAAAGTGTATGCAGTGTGCCGCCTTGAAGATCCATCTACAAGTTGGTGGTGTCTTCATCCTCAAGGCCTGAAGGAATTCTTGTACAGTGGAAGAAACGGGTGGAATGTCATATTGCTGCCAGGTTCAAGACATCCACTTCTCTTTCATCCTCGCTTAACTCTGGAAGATGGAGGCAGAAAGTTCTGGAAAATTTGAAAGGGTTGTGTCTCAGGGTGGGACGAGGCTGTGTGAGGGCCAGTGTTTCTCCTCCAGTGGACAATATAATCTTCCTCTACTCATAGTTGCTATATTTTTCATAAATTTCAGAGATTTTTGGCCAGTTTAGACTTATTTCAAAATTTTGTGGAGGTCAGAAAAAGCCCAGAGACCTGTGGTGGACAGATGTTCAAGTCTGAGTCTTGTTTCCTACACAGCTGTTGCCTTCTGTTGATAGTGGGGAGAAGCGGGAGAGCCCGGAAGGAGGTTTCTCAGCTGCCCATTTGAAACAGGGATGGCTGGGCTGGGGTCTGGGGGCTGGTTAAGAAATATAAGCATCTACTCTGGCAGACAGAATGGTTAGGGCCTGGGGTTGTTTTCATCTTGAATAAATCTCTGCTCTTTCACCCCTTGTCTCCAACCAACCTCAACATGAAGAGAGAAGAACTTGGATATTCCCTAGAAGATTGTTCCTTAAACAAAGGAAAAGCAAATGGATTATATAATAGACATTCACTGCACAGAACATGCGTTTTCATCATTTTGATATGTGTAGAGGTTCGAGCTAGTAAGGAGGAAACTGAGTTTTGACTATGGCTCTGCTCTGAGACCCTGTCCTAGAACTGTAGGTCCAAGGAGCTGTGGGCACGAATTCCTCCCTGTCTTGGATTGTAACTGTTTGTGTCTCTTATCTTTCCATTTAGACCCTAACTAATGGGGGTAAGGTCAGAAGCTAGTTCAAAAATGGTGTTCATGCATTTTAGCAGTTTGTCTTGACTTTCTTACATAATTTATCTTTACTCATCGTCCCATTTTGCTGATTTAAATATATCCTCTAGCCCCAGTTTAAAAGTTATCTCCTTTATTATCCTTTCCTGCCTTCTGCTGGCAAATCATCCTACACCCTTCTGTTATTTGTACTGCCATGATCACATGTTCACTTCTGTTATAATGTTTTTACTTATTTACTTTTCTGTGCTACTGTGGATTGAACTCAGGACTTCACATATGCTAGGGTGTTCCTCTAAGCTACATCCGCAGGTCCTTTCTAAATGTTGAGAAGGAATCTTGTTAAATCATCCACACTGGCCTTGAACTTATCCTTCTACCTCAGCCTAACAAGTACTTGAGATTATAGGCAGATATCACTATCCCAGCTTGTTATAATTATTTTAATTCTAGCTTTCTCTCTGCTTTTAAATGTTAATGTATCTCTTACCTACAGCTCCTCCTAACATGGTATCCTACACATCATTTACTCATTCTGAGTTTGTTGAGTGAATAAATGAATGAGTAGGAAAAGTTCCAGATAGTACTGGTTCTGTTGTATTCCTCTTTTGGAATCAAAATTATACTAATCTTTTGCTTGTTGAGCAATTTTACAGGAGTGTATGAAACTTTAAAACTTACTCCCATCCAGTCTGCTAGCATTTAAAGCCCATGTGTTTTCTATTTCTGAGGAAAAGCACATAGTGAAAAGTTCAGAATGATCAGGTTTCTGTCTTCCAGCAAACTTTCTACCCAGCAGAGGCCTGCAAGATAAAAGCTTATGTAACACATTTTTCAAAAATCTCTCTCTCTGATCATATATTTGTTCAGGCAGCTTTACTTTGAAAAGAAGGATTAGGGTGTGTAAAGGAAGTGACTGGAGCATTTGAATGTGTTCACATGCCCATTAGGTCTGTAAGTAGATTTTGTTTTTTTCACATGACCTTATGGAAAAATGGGCTTTCCTCTTGTGGAAAATCAGTCTGATTTGTGTCTTACTTGTCTGTGATCTTAGTACTTCCTTAAGTAAAACTGGTTAATTTATGGATTCCTTCCTGAACGCTGCACCTTCTGGTGCCTTTCATGGAATGCTGGTGCTGCCTATGGTACTGATACTGGTATACTGGTGACTGTGTAGATATGCAGGGTGGCACGCACAGTTTAGGATGGGAATGACACTCCCTAGAAATGCATCACATAGTGATCCTCTACCTTTTTTGTCTGAGGTCATTTTTCAAGGTTTAGCTAAGTGCTATCTATACCTGGAGGAATTTTCCTTGACTGTCTCAGATTTCAGTTGTGCACCTTCTGAAAGCTCTTGACCTTGCCCACGAAGTAGAAAGTTACCAAGCTCTATCTTACAAAGTTCTTTAATCCTTTATTTGAAACTCTTAGTGCCAGGTATATTTTGCAATGTGTGCATTTTGGATGACACTTCTAGTGAGAGCTGGGACACCAACCTGTAATCGGATATAATAAAATCTCTGCGTTGTAACCCAAAGTACGGCTTAGCCAAATGTCAGTTCAACTCATGGGTTTTGATCTTATCACTTCAAAAAAGGTTTACTGTCAAACGAGTTTTTGCCTATTTGCTACCAAAGGATTGTGGACTTGCGGTTTGTTTCATCAGATGGAGTAAAAGCCATTTATGTAGCATGATTATGTCACATGGTGGTCATCCCGGTCTCTTGCATAAAATTCTGTCAGAACAAGTTCTTATGCAGCATTTAGTTGTTATATGAGCTGGCAGGTTTAGTCTAAGGTAGACACATTCTCCTGAGCAGATGTAAATAAAGGAAGTGAAATTCTTGGGAAAAAATAACTCTTGATTTTCTAATGGAAAATAACAACTAATGACCTTATGTAATACCTTTGGTTTAACAGGGCCAAAAATAAATAAAAAAGAAAAAACTTTGGAGATGGGTACAAATGTGTCCTAACTGCTCCTTGTCATTCTGTATTAGAAGGACCCGTTGCATGTTGGAATAACTGACACCAAGACAGAAGAAAATGGTTTCAAGATGTATGATGTGGAACTAATATGGCTTTAGGACAAATGGGTATAATTTAAGCCCAATCACAATGACTAATAAATTCAGGGCAGAAAGGCTAGAAGCTTCTCCAAAGCTGGATCTTCATGTATAAAAACTGTATTTATATTAATCAGTGGCACAGTGCCTGCCTGGCAAGTGCAAAGTTGTGAGTTCAATTCCTGGTACCAAAAATAAATAAAGAAATATTATCTGATTTTGTTATTTCTATAACAATGAGACCAAATGACAAAGACTCTCAATTTCCTCTCTGGATTTAGAATTAATAAGACTGTCCAGTAACTACACACACCAGCACCATGTGCAATAATTTACATCTGCCCAATAGAGATAAATACATTATGGAATCATATCCCATTAGAGCTGCAAAGCACATTAAACATAAACCTAGTTTGTAGCCTCTGCTTTTGACAAATGAGCATTTCAGGTCCAGAAAAAACAAAAAGCAAGTTACCTAAAATGTATCTGCCTAGAGAACCTAAGAGTTAATCTAGAAAAACTTCTGACCTCAATCCCAGGTTTGTTTATTTTTTTCTACCCTATTCTTGTGATTTAAGAGCAATACATGATAGATTCTTTTTTAATCACGTGGGAGGATGGTGGTATGATTTCAATTAACTGCTGACATCAGCATCTTTACAGCCTGGAGATCTAGATGCTACCGTGCTGTTGGTGACACATAAGGAACTGGAAATGTCCTTTTCAGGACAAGACCTAATGGCCTGAAGTAGTTTTGAGTGGTCATGTGTTAGTGATGTGACAGGTAGGATTCTGCTTTCTAGATCGGAGCTTTTGTGAACCGGCTTTTGGCTTAGGACTGGAACTGACAGATTTGATTTATGCTGGAGCCCATATCCCTACCTCTACTGTTTTAGATGTGCCACTCACGGAGAAGTTCCACAGGCCTCCACCACCATTACCCCTCTCAAAGCAGGTGGGCTCCAGCTCCTCCTCCAGACAGCACTGGATGTCGGCCAACCCACAGACACCAGCTCCGATGATTGCCTCTTTCCTGTCCATAGTCACAGGGAACATCTGGAAAGATCTTCAGAAAAATTTCCTTCAATGCTTAGGGCTTCTCAGTAGAAATTACCAGCCAAGGTCTACGTATCCGGATCCTCGCCTTAACACAAGAAGACATAGAAGTGCATCAGCACTTTGTCTTCATGATTTGTATCCCTTTTGCTATAGGGTCAGTTCATACTATACAAATGATGAAGATGAAATAGCAATTGGTGAATGTTATGGCAAGAAGGAACTTGAAGATAATCAGTCCAATGTGCTCAACTGCAAATGAAGCAATGATATCCATGATTTGAACTTATTTCCTCAAGATTCCCCAGCTAACAAATAAAACGGTCAGAAATAGATATCACTTTTGTATGAAATAATTGAATGTCTAACTCTGAAGGCCCTTACCTCTTAATCATGAAATTTCTCCTCCCCAGAAAACTAACAGTTCTCTAAATATGGAAGAAAATGGCTTATAACAATGTCTCTTGTTGTGAAAATTGAGGAAAGGGGAGGAGTTGTTATCCTTAAAGCAGAAATTCCTTTTGCTTTGTACTTTTCATGGTGTAGAGCCCTAGTAAAACCTGAAAGGGAAAGACTGAGTGTAGTAGGAATAAGAAAAATATTAGGAAGGGGAAGGGAGGGGTGCAATATAAGATAAAGATGGGGGAAAGCAAGAATAAGGTCCCTGGTCTGGTTCCAAAAACCCAAACAGTGACTGATGTGGGCACCTGAGCTGTAAGGTGAAGCCCTTGGGAGATTAAGAGAAAAGAACAATAAATCCTTTTATTTATTCTTACTTTGAAACTACAGAATATATGAACCCATCCTGCACCTGGGCTGTAAGGAAAGGCTTTGTTGTACCAACAGCTTAAATTTCTAGAAATTTAGGAGGACCTCGTTTGAGGACTGAGCTTGCTCCTGTACATGGGGAGTTTGTAAAATTGGTGAACCAGAGGACAGAACTTGAAGTCACTGAATCACGTCTGTGGTTCTCTCTTCTTTCTACCTCTGCACTTTTGGCTCATTATTTGCCTCTGCTCTCTGCCTGCCTTTCTTTTGTTCTTTCTACTCTAGCGACTACCATGTGCCAAGCATTTTGACAGTTTCTTAGAGGTTCGGGAATGAGGCGGCACAATACCTTCCATCTGGAAGCACGCAGCCTAGTAAACAAATGTAATAAATGTGGCAGCAGAAGTATGATTCAGTGCAATGCCAGAGCTCAGGAATAAACATCTAAGCTCATCTGGGGGAAGAATAAGGATAGCCTCAAGAGGAAGTGAGAGGAAAGAAAAGGAAGTGAGTCTTGAAAGAAGAATAAATATTTACTAGCTGTATAGGGGCACAGGACAGACAATAAGCAGAGAGAAAAATGTGCAGAGATGCCTTGAAAAAATGGGAGGACGTGACAGAATAAGCTATAGTTCTTCTGTGTTTCTGGACCATCCAGTGATGGGATGATAGAAAATGAGTTATGCATCTCAGACACATGAGGAGGGATACTGAAGTGCCTCTCTTGATGTTTGAGATACTTCCTCTAGGTTTATGGTGATCCACTCAAGAACTCTCAGCAAGGAGGATGATAGGATCAGATAGCATCTGATTTGCATGGAAGTTAGCATGAGTACTGCTAGAATCAAAGAGAGCAAAACCCAGGGCACTGCTTCAGTCCCCTAGGCTGGAGATGCTGACATCAGTGTCAAAGAACTGGATGATATGAATAGGACATAAAAATATTGGAGCAGTAGGCATTAAAGGCTTGATGCTTCAAAGAAAGTCCTTCCATCTTTAAACATATATAATAAATCACTCATTGATAGTCTATTTTACTCATTTCTTAGTACAGGAAGTACAAACCCATCTTATTTCCTGAGGAAAGGGATACAACACAGGAAAATGGATGCTTGCAATAGATGGAAGAGGTAGAACTATGTATTATTCACAGAGCAGGGAGCTGCTGCCACCATTGCAGAGGCTGGCAACCCATGAAGCAGGGGTGGGTGGGACACTGAGCCCAGCCGATGTGAACATGTTCGGGCATACATGTGTCCACTCACTCACGTAGTCGTACACATTCAGCCTCTGCTTCCCTTTGCATTCTAAGCCCAAGTGTCTTTCTCACTGATGAAGACTCAGTTGCCTACAAGCTCTGAGTGCCAAGGAAGGAATCAGAATATGATATTCATATAGTCCTTGTAATGCAGGAAGTAGCCCAGAGCAGAGATGGTTAATTTTTCCTAATAGTTGAGTTTCCACCAAAAGAAACCCTCCTAACTTTTCTAACCAGTTCCACAACATTCTAATCTATTGTTTAACTCTACCACGGCTCAACAATTAGGTAGTCAACTTCTTCAACTCAAAGACCATCCCTTGCCCATTTTCCCATTGCTCTGCTAGGACCCAAAATGTATGTTTTAATTACATGGCTGGTTGGCACATTAGCAATTGTACTATGATATGAAATGAGAGAGCGCCAACTCTTAATAGGATGCTGGAAGAGATTTAAGAAGCTGGGAAGTCTAAGTCTCTCCTCAGGAGTGCTGAGTAAGAGTTCCATGTGGGAAGATGAGACAACAGCCACTTCTACCCTGTCAGTCTTTTGTTTTCTGCAGATTTCAGTTCTCTGCTTTTCAAATCCCATAGACGGTTCATAGTGTAAATATCATACAGATATGTAAATATCATACAGCAGCATTGTTTAAACAGGCTGCTTATTATCTGGCTTCTCTGGAAAGTAGAGTAGGATTTTGGGGAGAATGTGAGCATTAAGGTGTGGGAAGTCCTAGTGTTCTTCAGGCAGGCTGATTATGACAGAATTCATGAGGGTCTGGGAAGATTTTCTACATGATTGTATATTTTGTAATTTTCAGTTTTGTATTTTGCTAGGCCTAAGGGAATCTTGGGGGAGTCAACAACCCTATCCAAACATCCTGATTTATTGTGATTTTTAGATCCCCGGGCTTCATCCTACTACTTCCACACTTGCTACAAAGATATTCCTGGGCCTGGGTCAGGCCCAGCCCATTTTCTCTTACTCCAGGGATAGAGGGAGAGAAGCAGGGGAAAATGTAGCTTTTTCTTTCCTGGAAATTTCCTTTGATAACAGGAAATTATGACTTATTACCTTTTAGTGACCCCTCAAGTTAGCCAACAGGTGGTTCTGGCCAAGCAAACAGAAGCTGTGCAATCAGGAAGGTAAAGGATAGAATGGTAGAATCATCTTTCCTTTCTTATCTTTTGCTCTGTCTTCTTGGTACCACCTCTGCCCTGCCAATTGAACTCTGGCTCAACTTGATTTTATTGTTTATGGACTTCTTTTGCTGTCAGAATTAAGTGTCCTTCTTCTGTGTCTTTGGGTTTATCGTTTTCTGAAGCTGGACTCTCAGATGGCCTCAGGAAATTTATTTTCCTGTGCTCCTTCCTAGCGATGGATAGTACCTTCCACTGGTGTCACACTGCCTCTCCCTTCACAGCACCACCATTTTTCTGAACACACCATCCTGGCCAAAATGCTTGGTAGTGCCTGCCACACGACTGCATTGCTTCTCGTCTGTCTGCAAGGGATCAAGATCCTTTCTACTACAGGTCTCTGAAATTGGGTCAGGTGGGATCTTTGATTCCCTTTTTATTTGTACCATCTCTGTGCATGCCCGGCCCCATGAACAAACTCCACGTCTCTCTAGCAGGCTTCTTAGCACATACATACTTAATTGTATCACCCAGTACTTTGAGCATATCATTCCCTCCTCTGTTTTTGCCTGGCTTGCAAAGTTTCTGCTGAGAATTCTTCTCATAATCTTTTCGGGTCCCTGTATTGAGTCATGTTTTCCTTCTTGCTTTTAAAATTTTCTTTGACTTCTGGAATTTGACTATAACTGATGGTTCTCTGAATTTCATGGATCTAGATGTTTATTTCCTTCTCCTGCCTTGGCACCTTTTCTGTCATTACTTCTTTATAAAAGCATTCTACCTCTTTCTATTTCTCTGATCCTTGTGAGAATCTCATAATGTATGCATTAGTTTGCTGTACAGCGTCTTGTCAGTTCACAGGCATCCAGCCTTTTTTATTCTTTTTTCTTATTGTTACTCTGACTATTTAATTTAAATTGACATGCCTTGGACCTCACTATCCTCCTCCTCTTCTCCTCCTTCTCCTTCTCCTTCTTCTTCTCTTTCTCCTTCCTCTCCTTCTCCTTCTTCTTCCACTCAATTATCTTGCTGAAATTTACTATGAAAATTTTCATCTCTGCAATTGTGTTTTTCAATTCCAGAATTTTTTTATGTGGTTATGCTTTATAGTTTCTATCCCTTTGTTGAACTTCTAATTTTACTTGTGTATTGTTCCTCTGGGATCAATTAATTGTCTGTTTATGTCCCATTTTAGCTCACTGAAATTCTTTAAGAAAAAATAATTTTGAATTCTTTGCAAGGGCATTTGTAGATTTCCATTTCTTTCTTTTCTTTCTTTTTTTTTTGAGACAGGGTCTTACTGTATAGTTCAGACTGGGCTTGAGCTCACTGTGTAGCCCAGGCTGGCCTCAAACTCACTGTGATCTTTGTGCCTCAGCCTCCCTAGTGGTGGGATTACAGCCGTGTGCCACCATGCCCAACAGATTTCCATTTCTTTAGGTTCGATTACTAGTGTCTTTGTTTCTTGAGAGGTGTCATGTTTTCTGATGACTCATAATCCCATGGGCTTGTGTTGGTGTCTTCACACTTCAGAAAGGAGACATCTTTTCCCGCCTTACAGACTGGCATTGGTAACAAAAGCCCTTCACAGTCAGTTTGTGCAGAGACGCATGGTGGACTGACACGTAGGGTCTATGGCAGTTTTGAGACCACAGTCCACAGGTGGACTGGCCTTGTGCCTGGTAGGCAGGCAGGGCTGCTCCCTGGGTTTGCAGAAGGCATCTTGCTGCTTGGATGATGGGGAAAGGCCTTGTACCTGGGTCCGCTAGGGCAGGCCCAAAGCTGTGTCTATGCAGGCGGACCTGAAGTCTGGGTCCACAGAGACTAGCCACAGGGTCTACCAAGTTGGGCCTGATTCCTCTGTCTGTAGGGACAGGGCAAAATCCCGTGTCCATAGTGATCAACACTGGGACAGGCCTTAAGCCAAAGTCCACAGGGGCTATCCTGTTGCTGGGTGAGACTGATGTCCACCTCCCTCCATGAAGACAGGTCTGGTTCTGTGTCCAGGGAGGGGCTAGTATGGTACCTGTGTCCAGGGGCAGATCTTGTGCTTGGGATCCAGGGAAAAGGCCTAGAGCCTCGTCTTTGGGGCCTAGTGTGGTGCCGGGGTGGCCTGGAACCTGGGCAACTTTGTGTGGGTTAGCCTGGAGGCTGAGATCACAAGGGCTGACTTGGTGCTATGGTGAGTATGAAGCTTGTGACTATGGGTGGAGTCCTGGTGCTGGGATTTACTACCAGACCTGATGCTGGGGTCCACAGTGAAGTTGGGAGGATATCACTCTCTGCCGTGTACTTCCTGGACTTGAGGAATAGGACATGTGGATAGACTTATCAGTGCATATTTTTTAATATCTATGCTCTACTAGCTGCGATAGTCTCTCATCTGTACCTCTGTAAAGGTATTTTCACATGTGGATGTTTGCTGAGATTGATACTGGGAGGGAATCAGCACTAGAAATTCCTATTCTGCTATCTAGCTGATGTCTGCTAAGTACTTTCTTATCAATAACACAGAACAATGATTAAACTAATCTGCCTGGCTATTTTAGGTTCTCTGTTATCCAAGGGTTTAGAATACTTTGTGTTTTTCCACAGGAATGCTTGGAGCATTCTTCTTTTGTTTTGCTTGTAGTGTACTGTTTATCTCTTCAGGAAAAGTCTTTGCCAAATACATTTTTTTTTCACTAGTGTGGGTTACAAAACACTTTCTCTGCATTTGTTGTTGTGGGAAACCGGCTTAGGGTTTGGATTGGCTTCAACATTTCCATCTGTGAGAGTTTGGCTACACCTTCTTGACAGGCGAGAGAAGAATGAAGAAAGAAAGTGAATTAGATGCTGATGAATTTTCTAAATTGAGATGGGTTTAGTTACTCTAAAGTGAAGATACTTTCTTTTGTTTCTTTTGGTGACATACTATTTAACCAAGGGATTTCCTATTCAAAATCCCCTAGTGTTATTCAAGTTTAACTTTTCTAGATGGACATGCAATTCATTAAGTTCATTCACTAACTTATTTACTTATTTTACACACACACACACACACACACACACACACCCTAGTCTCAGTTGTAGGCATTTAGGACTCTGTAGTGAACGAATTAATCATCAAATTGTTAAAGCACAGGAGACATAAGGAAAGATGAAGCATTGTTCCAGCATTCACTGACCCGCTAATGTGTGTACATCTGTGTATAGAGGAGGAGGAAGAGGAGGAAGAGGGGAGGAAGAGGAGGAGGAGGAGGAGCAGGGCGACAGGGAATATTTGGACAAGTATAACCGCAAGTATAGTACAGGGAAAAATATGAATTATGCCAAAAGGAAAGCAAAGCAGAAGAAAAAAACATCTATATGGTGGTAAATTAAGAAAGCCTTCATGGAGGAGGTGGCATTTGAAATGGGTTTAAGGAAATCTTGCTAAGCAAGTTATTTTCTCACAATTTCAAATCTGTTCTTTTCTTTTCTGCTCTATGGTGCCAGGCCGCAAACCTCATTCTTCTCTGCCAGCCAGTTCCTTGTTGGGAGGAGTCTCAAAGGCTGCCAGAGAAGGGACTTGCTCCTTCCTCGTTGCTTAGGATTCCGATTAGCATTGCTGCACCAAAATGTCTTCACCCTGGCAGCCTCGCAGGAGCTGGAGCCGGTTCCAGTTTACCGTTGTATCAACATTCTTAGAACCAGGTTCTTTTTTTTTTTTATTTTAAAGAGAATAAGAAAAAAGAGAACAATAGCAAAATACCAGCAACATAGACAAAAACAAAACAAAGCAAAAACAATAAAAATGATACTGGGTTTCAGAACAAAATCATAAGAATTTAACAGTAGTTGTTATATTACATATTGTTATCTTCAATGAAGTTGCTCAGATGCCAGATGTAAGAATGAAAGACTGATCAAACCATTGAACAGAATAAGAAATAATAGAAGAAAACATTAGAAACGATAGAGAGTTTCACTAGACAAGATGGTAGGAATTCACCAGTGGCTGCCATATTGCATACTGTTATCTTCAAATTAGTTGTTCAGACTACCAGGTATAAGCATGAAAAATTGGCCAAAAAAATCCATTAACTGCTCTTTGAGGAAGCTCTATGAGGAAGCAAATACTGAAGCATTTACCTGTATGACTGATGTATTCCCTGCATGACAATAATGATGGGGCAGAAGGTCAAGGGGAGCTATGGCAACTTCTCATGTATTGAAGCTCTCAAGAAAGAAATGACACGCTCAGGTCTTTAGACTCAGGTCTTCAGTCATGTTGCAGGGCCAGCGTGCTATTGTGGTGACCTAGAAGAATCTGTTATTTCTTGCAGCTTCAGGATCAACTTTTGTGAAAGTCAGAATGAATTCTACTTTTGCTGATTTCAGAATTATAGTGTAAATGGAACATCTAACCTTATGAAGTCCTTCAGTGAAGCTGAGAATCTTGAGCTTTTGAATCATTTTGAGTTCCTCTTGCCAGTGGAAGCAGCCCAAGATCTGAGGTCTCAGGATGCTGAAAGATGCTGCAGTAACCTCCTTCAGGCAGATTGCTTGGCAAAAGTATGGCTAATTGTTGAGGACCAGACTATGTAAGGGTTAAACTGCTGACCATGAAGGGACCTCTGTCCATGTGCAGAAAGCTCATATTAATGGTGTTCTGAAGTCAAGACAAGACCACAGCTAAGGACACCTGGCTTGAACTCCAATTTATAAGATAAAGGCTGCAGCTGCAGCCATTTGGCTCCTGCTGTAAATGTCCCTAGAGATAAAACAGTTCTCTTAATTGGCAAAGTTACTGCTTGGAAAAGTCTTTGATCCGCTCAGTCCCTGTTTTGCCTCAGTATCCCCTTCCTTTGTTTGGAAAACCCAAAGAATATGGCCATCCAGAAAATTCGTGGTGCTTGCTCCTAGAGAGTTCTAACGTTCCTGGATCCCCCAAAGCCATACTGCTTGTCTCCTCTTATTTAGGCCTTTGTCATAACTGGTTTTAGGAGACTGGGGGCTCAGCCAAGTCCCAGATAGCTAGTCTCCTCCAATCTGCCCCAGTTCATCCTCTGTTGGCAGTCGACTCATCATCAGAGTTAGAGCTCAGCACGCTTCAGGAAAACAAGCACAGAGTCTGACCCAGGCAGAAATAATGTAGGTTTAAGATAGGTTTGAAGGACGCTTATATTCCAGGCAAGGAGATGACCCTCTGTACATATGTGGAGGTGGACCTATTCAGACAGGAGTTGTAACTCATATAATTTGTCTGGAACCCAGCAATAAGGAAGACCAGAAATTAGGTTGGGCCATATTAGGAGGCACTTTGAATGTGACTGAGATGGAGGATTTTGAAGAGGAGTGATATGCTTACTCCAGAAAGATGGATCTGAGTGTGACATGGACTGGGACTGGGAAACTGAAGTCTACCTGGCCAGTGAGAGTCAGTTGAAGACCTGACTGCTGTATCTAAATAACTTTTTACATTATTTTGTCTGCTTTTTAAAAGTTATTCTATGACATGAACATATTTGCTTCATTAATCTTTATTTATTTAACTATTTTTACTTTTTCTACAACAGAATATAACCCTCTTTCCAGCAGTCAAGAGGCTGAGGCAGGGGGATCACTGTGAATTCCAGGCCAGCCTGGGTTATGTAGTGAGTTCAAGGCCAGCATGGGCTATGTAGTGAATTCAAGGCCAACCTGAACTACACAGCAAGACCCTGTCTCAAAACAATAAAAACAGCAACAAGAAAGAATAATTTAGACTATAATCCTCTTTTGAGTAGGGGTAATTTCTGTCACCCACTTTTCCAATAGAATTTGACACATAATATGCACTCAAAAACTGTGGGTTTTTTTTAATACAACAAAATACTATTCAGCCATAAAGAAGGATGCACTTGAGACAGTTATAGCTAAATGAGTGCAGTTTGAGACCATACTCTTAAGTGACATAAGTCAGACAAGCGTGTAAATATCACATGGTCTCTCTGGTGTGAGAAAATGAAAGTGTAAATAAGAACCAAAATATATAACAGATATTGTGAAATAGGAAGAAAATGTTCAAAAGGAAAGGGGAACTAGGGAGGGAGAAAAGAAATAAAATGAGAAAAGATGGATAAAATGGAAACAAAGCTTTGTAGATTAGGAGGGGAAGGGGATTGAGGGGGGGGGGGGGGATTGGGAAAAAAGAGGATCCCAGATACATCATGTACAGGTATGAATGCTCTATGATGAATGTGAACAACATGTATATCTAAAATGTACCCATAAACTTAATAATAGAAAAACTGCTGGTGGAAAGCGTGAATTTTATTTACTCTTTACTATAAGTATTTTTACTGACACTTTCAAGTTGGAAACATGATAATCATTCTGGACCGTGAACTGGCCTGGGAATGTTATATGTATCAGAGCAGGAATCTGAGAAGTGGATGAATTATATCACCCACTATTATCTATTTATTTAATGTTCTGCAGGATTAAGACTAATTGAGAAAAGTTTGGGGGAACAACAAAATATGGACCACAGACCCAAACTAGTTACTGCTTACTGTCTTTGAACTGAGACCGTATTTTTCCAGGCTAGTCCCAGCCAATGGCTGAGTGTGGCAGGGATGCCAAGCAGTCTCTGTATTCCTGGTAGCTTCAGCACCCCTTTGATGTCTAGCTTTAGATTGTGAGCACCTCCATGAGCTCCTCCACTGTGAGCCTTGCCAAGCCATCTTTCTTAGGCTGTTTAATAGCCAAGGATGCTTCTATGCAACCCTACCCCCTTTTCTCTTTTGTTTGTGGATCGTTCCCAGCCCCTTCCCTACTAGCTTTCATAGATTCTTTCCTAGTAAAATCCTTGCAAGTTTTGGCATACTAAAGCCCTTCCATACCTTGCTGTATTTTGTGGATGATTCTGTTCTTAGAGAACATATTCATTCTCTGGAACCTGACTTGGACCTTCTTTGTCTTTTAAATCAGACCATAAATACTGTTCTAATCCCCATGCAAATTGTTGGAGATCTTTGTTCTTTAGTATCTTGTCTGATTCTTAGCAGCATTTCCTTTTCTCCTGTTAAGAACTAGATCTTTCCTTCAGGCAATCTAGTTCTAGCTAGAATATTGTTCAAATCTGTGGACCATCTAAAAGCCAGGGTTTTCTGGAAGTATCTGTAAGACACTGATTATTGCTATGACCTAGAAACTCATTATATTGGCCTCCTTGTTGTTACAACCCAGAAATGAAAAACTAAGGAGTTTGTCTACCTTTTAAATATCAGCTATACGTTCAAAAAGTTGGACTCTGTAAGTTTTATCAATGGCTTTATATAGACCTAGCCCTGAAACAAGCAGATAAGTTACATAAGCCTGTGGCCTACTTGATTACAGACCTTGTTTCTTTCACACCAGCCTTCAGCGGAAGTACCAGCTTCCCGTATATCAAGAATTAGAATTCCAGTCACCGAGATGAGATGTTAAAAAGTACTTTTTCCAGGGAAGGTGGCATTTTCAGTGGTTTCCAGTCATTTTCAGTGGGAGTGAATTACTGATCCTTTATGGAGATTAATGTGAAAGCTAGAGAGACAAAAGCACTAGCTATTTGAGGGACATGGACAATATTGTGAGAAGTATAAAGGCAGAAAGGAGACGCTGGTAACTTCAAAACAAACTTTATTGTCTCCATAGTTTTTGTCCATGCCAGGATATGCCTGGGGCTTTCCACCTACCTGTGCCATAGGCTCTAAACAGATGGGATTGAAATCTTTATACCCACATAGTTACACAACAAGCAGGAGGATATTCATTCCATGTGAGGAGTAGTGTTACAACTAATCCTTTCACAATCACACATGGGGAATTATCCTGATCTACTTATGTTTCTAGCATAGAAAGCTCTTTATTTTCAGGTTTCCATTTACAGTGAGAGCCAGTAACTGAGTCTGTAAAAAAAAAAAAAAGTTATGAGTATGTTGACCAAAGTCTGTAGGGAAAGGTTTAACTAGTGAAGATATAGTTTAGCATTAGAAGGAGTTGTTCAGGACAGGCTTTATTAAAATGTTATATTAACCCAAGAGAATGCTAGATAAGAAACTCAGTGTTTATATTATAGATGTTTCCTTCCTATACCGTGAGATAAGATTATACAATAACCTGCCAAGAAATTGGAAGTTCCTTTGTTTTACCCTTGTGTCTTTGTGTGTTTATTTTCTCATCTGTAATATGGCCCTACAGAATGTCCTGATAATTTTGCCACTGCTCATGAAAAGAAGATAACAAAGCAAATATAAAAGTACTTGCAGAAGAATGTATTCTACAAATACAAGACAATGCTGTCTGGATAGGGACACTGATAACGGCAATGGTGTGCCTCTGAATTTATGCAGCAAGTAGATTAGTTTTATGCTTAATAGCACGGTTTTTTCCACTAGTTGATTACTACAGTCAAAATAGCTTTAAATGAGTAAATTCTTGTGCCTTAAGTAGTTTGGTTGGTATAACAGAATTTGCATTTTATTCTAAAATGGATGGTTTAACCACAAACAGTTCTCACAGTTCTAGAGGTTGAAGTCTGAGGTCAGGTGCTAACATGGTCAGGCCCTTGATAAGTGTCCTTTTACTGGTTTATATACAGATATCTTCTTGCTGTGTTCTTACACTATGGGAAGAGAACTAGCTATCTCTCATTGTTTTCTTTTCTTTTCTTTATTTATTTACAGTACTGGGAAGTGAACTCAGGACCTTGTGCTTCCAGGTAGGCACTGTGCCACTGAGCTATATCCCCAGCCCTCACTGTCTTCTTATGAGGGTTCTAATTTGATTCCTAAGGCCTCAACCTCATGATCTAATTACCCCACAAGGACTCACACTTAAATATGATCACTTTGGAATTCGGAGTACAGCACATTTGTTTTGGTGGGGGGGACACAAACATTCAGCATATTGATTAGCCCACCACATATTCACTGAGATAAAATGGTTCCTTTCAAGACTCTGACTTTTTTGTCTTTCAAGTCTTCCTTGTTTCTGTAATGTGAATCTATCAGGTTATGAGTATGAGTTAGATTTAACCTGGTCTAATACCTATCTTATTTTAAACATCTCTTCAAGAACAATAGATTGATACTAGAAGGATTTACTTAAGAAAACATATTTATGGAATTTGTGTTAGTACTAATTATGGTTATAATTTGTTATAACAAATTTATTTTGATACTATTCTTGATGAAAGATAATTGTAATATCCAGGGGTCAAAAAATAAATTTTTATTGCATTATTTGAATGTCAGTGGATGTACCACTTTGCATAATGAATATGTCACAATTTCAGATTATGTAATAAACAATATTTTGCTGAATAAAAATGACAAATATTTGAGGAGATAGATTTAGCTTGTAAACACCCAATGTATATACATATCAAAACACTACACTGAACTCCATAAAATGTTTAATTTTTACACTTTCCTCTGTTAATTAAAAGTAAATTTAAATTAAAATGACTTTAAACATGTCAAGAAGTTTTATTTAAATGAATATTACATTAATGTATAAGACTGGATGTTAAAATATATTCATCAAATGTAGTTTATATATGAAAATGTATTTATTAATTTGGTAAATTTTTTTGAATGTCCACTATATACAAGTTGCGTTGAATGCAACAAAGGTACATATGAGCAGAATTCATGATCATACTCTAGTTGGAAGTGAGAAAGGCAGAAAGAGAGAAGAAGCAAAATATTCAGAACGTAATGAGAAGGAAATAAAAAAAATGTGTAAAAAAATGTTATATAGAGCAAATGTCCACAAAGGTTGCCTCTTTTCTATGTAAATGAGATCCAAATACAAGAAAGAGACAGCTATGAGAGTGAGAGAGGGAGAGAGAGGGAGAGAGAGAGAGAGAGAAAAGAAGAAGGAGGAGGAGAAGAGATGAAGAAGGAAAGGAAGAGGGTAAAGGAGAGGGAAAAGGAGAGGGAAAAGGAGAGAGAGGGAGACAGAGAAGGACAGGGAGACGCAGAGGGAGAGAGGATATGAATGAGAATCTAACTGTTCTGAGTTGGGAGTGAACTTAGTGCTCAAGGAGGCTGGTCTTGTGGGAGTATAGGACCGAGAGAGAAGGTGAAAATGGGATCGAAAGGCACAGGGATCTTGGATGTCATGGTGCAAATTTGCATTTTATTCTAACTGCAATTTCACCATTTTTGTAAAGGTTTAAGCATGGGGATGGTAAGGATTTATTTGTGTTTGAGAAAGATCACTCTCACCAACACGTAGAAAACAGATTGTTAGGATGCAAAAATGAATGCAGGAATACATAGGATACTTTCAGAGAAAGGGATAAGAGCTAGCAGTGGTTTGGACAGGAGTAGAGGCTGTGGAGGTAGAGAAAATCAAAATGCTTGCTGTTGCTGTAGGGAGAGAAGAGGTGAGGTGTCACTGGCTGAGTTGCATCCTCCCCAGGTTGATATATTGAATCATTACTCCCAGTACCACAGAATGTTGTGTAATTGGATATTACATCTTTAAGGAAGTAATTAAGTTAATGTAAGTTTCTACGGTGAGCCCTGCTTCAATATGAGTGATGTCCTTACAAGAAGAGGAAATTAGGACATGAGCACACATCGGGGAAGACATAGAGGATAGAAGAAGCCATCTGCAAGCCAAAGAGAGGCGTTATGAGAAGCCAGCCCTGCTGACAACAGGACTCGATCTGGACTCTAGAACTGGGAAAAACACGTCTGTTATTTAAGCCACTCAATCTTTGGCACTCCTTAAGAGCAACCCTGGCTAACTAATACCCAAGACAGAAAAATAAATTAAGGTCTATGCCTACGTTTTGGCTTGAGAAGCTGAATATTTAGGGGTCTCTTTACCACCTTGAATAATGCTGAGTAAGTGCATTAGTTTTCCCCCTACTGGACAAAAGCACCTGGTATCTGCAACTTGAAGGAGGAAATGGTATATATGGCTCACAGTTTCAGAGGTTTCAGTCCATGGCTGGCTGACTCCAAGACAAAAACATCATGGCTGAAAGATACGGCACTGCAAACCTCCCCAGTTCTTCACTGCCAGGAATCAGAGGATAGGGGAAGAGCTCCAGCAAAAGACATACCCTCCAAAGTCATGCCCTCCGTGATCTACTTGGCCCACCCTCCTAACTATACACCCAGCTATGAACATCAGTGGATTAATCCACTGGTAAGTATAGCACCGCCATGATCCAAACACCTCCCCAGGAATCTCTTAGTCCAGTCAAATCGGCAATTAAGATTAACTGTCACAGGAAAGAATTTTAGGGTACATATGGTGGTGTTTGTGGTGGAGAAAATTAACAGGTAAATTTTGCTATTTTGTGTTTAAGACACCTATCTACAGGCAAAAATGATATAAAAAAGGCAGTGGTTGTACAAACCTGGATAATTTATAAATTGTTATGCAAATGAGCAAAGAAATAAGATTGGACTTTTTGGGTATTCTGATCACTTCTAGATGTCAGCACAGGTGGCTAGTTATATACAGCTATTATCATATGTCAGTAAGTTAAATTCTCTATTATTTTGTAGTGAAGGGAATTCTGTGCTGCATGATTTCTGTCCCTAAAAGTCAACAGACCTTGAGGCAATTGTGACATTTGGAAAAGTATTTCCTGGATTTGATGTTATGAGACACAGCCTGGGACTTGAACTTTGTCCTATTTAAATGAGTGTTATCTTGAATATAATCTCTGAATCAGATTTTTTATCGCAAATATTTTCCATTTAGGATATTTATGGAATTGTCAAGGGCAATTTTGCTGATGCATGATTGGGGAGTACTAGTTATTAGAGGTCCTACAAATACCTGCACAATGAAGTGTCCCATATTTTAAACAATTTTGAAACCCATGGTATATATATTTGTAGTTGCAGAGTCTGGAGAGTTCCTATACATTACAACTTAGATGACAGCTGTAATATATATTAACAATACTTCCTTTTAATAGCACATTATTTTAGAATATATATCTACAGTCAAACTTACACATAATATGCTCTATTGACATACACGAATATTGTAAAAAAGCATGTATAGAAGTGTGTTGAGAACCAGTGACCTATAATATTTTAATAAGTGATTCATCAGGAAGGCTACTGTTATTTCTAAACAAGGTTATACATGAGATTACAGATTCACAATGACAGGAATGAAAGAATATGCCTATAAGGGTTGATACATTGTGTCAACTTGAGAAGTCTAGAATTTTAACTAAGTGACTCTGCAGGGGACTAGGGTCCTCACTTTGTAAACTTTCTGAACCTGTGCAAGAGGAGGGCATGGAGATGCTGTGAGTGCTACACCCACCTGAGGGCAGATAGCTTGCTTACAACATAAGGGAGGAAAAGAGCCTTATTCCCTCACCTGCATTTCTGTTCTTGTTGCTTTTGTTGTCTTCTGCTGCTATGAATAGTTGCCTCTCTGTCATGCCACCCTGCCTTGGAGCCAGCTGATTATGGGCTGAAACCTCCACAAACTGTGAGCTAAATAAACCTTTTCTTCCTTAGTTTTGCATGTTGGGTATTTTGTCCCACCAGTGAGAGAAAAGTAACTAAGACAATGCCTATCTTAAAACTTTGATTTTTTTCTTTTTATTTTAAAGAGAGAAAAAAACAATAAAAACGATACAAGAAATTCAAACAAGATGATAGGAAATTAACAGTGGTTATTATATTACATATTGTTATCTTCAAAGTAGTTGCTCAGATTGCCAGATACACAAAATTGATCAAACAATATGAGAACTGTTTGTTTCAATGAACTAATAGAAATTAGTACTATATTATCTTAACTTGTGTATATATACATATCCTTTTTCTCCTTTTTCTTTTCTCTTTTCCCCCATCCCAGTTGTTCTTTCCTTTTGAGCAGTTTCTTTCCCTTTCACTTTTGTAGCTCTATCAACCTCTAGGGTATTGTGAATTCTACTTTTGTAATAAAGCCTGTAATTAGTTTCTGAAGTGCAATATTACATTTATTTTTTTTTAAATTTGTGTTCATTTTATGTCAACACTTAAAATAAATTATAATTTTTCTGACATTTCTTTATTAAAAATACACTTTATAAAAAATAAAGGAATTACAACAGGTCTTTCTTGACCTCTGAAATGTCAAGATGTGATAAGACCTACTCTTCAAAGATTAGTCTGAAGATTAACTAAGCTTTATACTTTAATTAATCTCTCATACTCTTCCAAGTATACTCTACCTAGATATTTCTGAAAATTTTGGGCAATTAAGAGCAAAGAGGCTGAATTTCTTTTCTAAAAATTATTTTTGACTGGACATATAACAAATGTACATATTTAAAAGGCACAAACCAGGCGTGGTGGAGCAACCTGTAATCCTAGCACTTGGGAGGCTGAGGCAGGAGGATCATTGAGAGTTAGAGACCAGCCTGGGCTACAAAGTGAGCTCAAGACCAGTTTGAACTGCATAGTGAGACCCTGTCTCAAAAAAAACAAAAACAAAAACAAACAAACAAAAAAAAAGGCACAGTGTGAGACGGTGATACATTATATAATACAAAGTCTAAATTTTTATAAAAAGGTTTTGCTTGCTCAGAGCAAAGCAGGAATCTAGCTTAGCATTTTTGTCTTATGATAGGCTATCATTTAATGTTTGGGAAACTTATACAACTGACATATTGGTAAAGAGAATTTATTAATAAAACATCAATCTCATGTTAAATTGATGCTGAGAACAACAGCTAAATGATAACAATTCTACATCTTATCAAGACTACATCTAGGTTATAGTATAATAATAAGTAGTATAATAACAAATACACACAGGCATAGAGTATCAAACAGAAGATTTATTTGAGGAGAAAGAAAAGAATAGCTAGGAGTAACAACTATTCGTCACTTGAAGGTGTAGGCCGCCTGAAAAGGAGTAAATATAAGCCCACACTTGTATCAGTCAGCTTTCCCACTGCTGGAACTAAATTCAGACACTTGCACTTAAAGGAGGAGGGGTCCACTTGGCTCAGTTTCAGAGGTTTTAGTCCATGATTGGCTGGTGGGAAAGTGTGGCGGAGCAAGACTGCTCAGTTCATGGTGACCGGAGAGCAGAACAAGAGAATGGTGCCCAAGGAAGGAACCAGTGACCAGACAGACTCCAAGGTCTTCTGTGAGCCTTGCAGACACATCCAATGTGTGATCCCCTAGGTGACTCCCAGGGCAATAATTGACGATTAAATTTAACTACCGCATTTGTCCATAGTTTGTTTTCATCTACAGAGCTGAAAATACAGAAAAGCAGAAAAAGTGTCTGTCCCAAGGCCCAGGGTCTAGGGCCAAAAACAGCTTCACAAATGTGTGAATTTTTAGAAATACTGCAATTTTAAAAGTACAGATCTTGACCACTAGGGACTATTTTCTGTCCTTGGCAATGACAATAGTAAAAACAAAGCCACTTAAAGGGCAGAGTGCAGTACTTCAGGGCTGTGGGAGACAGATGGGACATTGCTTAATTTCTTTTTATAGATATTTGGGCTGTTCCTAGGATTTTGTTATTACGAGTGCTACAGAACAGGTTAAATTCATGGAAAATAAATTATGCATTTTAAAACTGTTTAAAAATCCCTGCCGAAGGACTTCATGTATTTTTATTCACATAGATGAAAATTTAATTTTATAGACAAAAGTGCTTAAATCCACATAGATTTACAAAAGTTCTTGGGGATACAAACATTACCCATAAGTGAAAGGCGAGTGGCAAGAATGTTCTCTTCTTAACTAATGGTGTTTGAGCAGATGCTTTTCTGCTCAGTCTCCTGGCCTCATGACAGCGGGGCCTCCAGACTGCTCCAGCCAGCCCCTGCTGACCTCTGCAGCCACCACAGGCTCCATTGTGTTGGTTTGCTGCCTCACCTTGGCCCTGTCTTCTGATTTCCCATCCCTCTTGCTGCCTGATACCTGCTTGTTCCTCCCCTCTACCCCGAGAGTCATGTCTATGTGTTGTTATTTATTTAATTTATGGTGGCGAAATCATATATATTTGGGGGTAAAATTGTGAGGTTTTGATATATGTCCAAAATGTGTCATGATTAAATCAAGTTAATAAACATATCCATCTCCTTCCTTATATATCATTTTTATGGTGACACAATGAAATTTTAAGATCTTATTTTGAAATATATAATGCATTTTGTAGACGCTAGTCACCCTGCTGTGAAATAGATCCCAAAACCTTTTTCTCCTATCGTTCTGAAATTTCATACCCTTTTATTTTGGTACACTTTTTAATGACTCCCCTTTTTACCTCCATCTCCATTGCAGTCAAGGTTCACAAGTGAAAAGATTTAATACAGGACACATACTCTATAAAATTACTTTATAATATTTACCCAAAGAGTCAAACGCAAAAGAGTGCAGGAAATCTGTCCACACACTAGAGACCCAAAGAATCCAGCTGGGGGCTTGGATCCCATGGCAATATCCTGCAAGAGTCCAGCTGAAGACCTAGAACCCATGACAATATCCTCCACGAGTACAGCTGGAGGCTTAGAGCCCAGGACAACGTCTCATGCAAGTCTGTATCAAGGATCAGCACGGAAAGGCCCAAAGGTCAGTGGTGGAAGCTAGGAAGTCTGTGCCTGCAGGATGAATGATCTGTGCTAGCAGGCTGAGGGATCCACACTGGAGCCAGGAAGCAATGTGCAAAGTAAGAACCAGAGCTCCCCTGAAAAGTATCACAGCCATCCTCAGCAATGGTGAGGTCCCGAGCTCCTCCAACAAAGAAGACAGCTGAGTTCCCATCAGGAAAACCAATGCAGCAAGCTTCTTCAGGAAATTGACAGTGCACTGTCTTCCCTTCCCCAGCCAGGAAGAGATGTCCAAAGTGAGGACCAGAGCTCCTCCAAAGTGAACCGAAGCTATTTTCAGCGCCAACAAGGCCCCGAGCTCCTCAGAGGATGAAAACAGTCAAGTTCATCAGGAAAGCCAGCATGACAAGCTCCTCCAAAATAACCAACAGCTCCTTACAGCTTCTACCAGCTCCCAACAGCCTTTCTCCGCTCCCAACAGTCTCCTCAGTTACCCACAACCTCTCTCTTCTCTCCAGTTTTGCTGCTTATGTTGCTGGCAACAGTCCTCAGGTGGTTCTTTCACACCCAGCACCATGCTTACTCAGTTCAGCTGGGTGTTATAAGTTGACCACTAGTTGTCAATACACTACAGTAGTCGACCAATGTTGTGGAGCATTTTCACTATTTTCTTTCAATAGCTTTATAGTTTCCAGATTTATGTTTAAACATTTAACCCCCCTTATGCTGATTTTTGTACATAGTTTAGGAGAATCTCTAATTTCACTCTTTGCCATGTGGCTATTTAGTTTTCCAAACATCATTTATTGAGAAGATTGTCCTTTCTTTGTTGTGTGTTCTTGTGTTTTTTCCCTCTTATATATTAATGATTAATGTTTTATCAAAAATCAATTGGTCATAAATGCATGGGTTTATTTTTGAGTTTTCAGTGTAACTTTTTATGCCAGAACCATATTGTTTTGATTTAAATTGCTTTGCAATATATTTTGAAAGCAGGGAGTGTGATGTTTCTACTTTCGTTCCTTTAACTCAAGGCTATTTTGATAATTAAAGTCTTTTGGGTTTCCATTCAAATTGAAAGACTTTTTCCATTTCTATAAGAATGATTAAAGTTTTGATAAGATTTTATGGGAACTATAGATAGCTTTGAATACTATGAGCATCTTCATAACATTATTTCTTCCAATTCATGAACATGAGATATCATTCTGTTGTAGCCAGGGTTTGCAAGAGAAACACAATTTAATATAGGACACATAATTTATAGCATTATTTTATAATTATCACTCAAAGAGTCATACACAAAGAGAGTACAGAAAAACTATGCACATGCTAAAGAACAAAAGAATCCAGCTGAGGCCCTGAATCCCACAGCAATGTCCTGCATGAGTCCAGCTGAAGACTTAGAACCCATAACAATGCCTCCTATGAGTCCAACTGGAGGCCTAGAGCCCATGACAATGTCTCATGCAAGTCTATTTCACCAGTCTGTGCTGGGAAGGCCCAAAGGTCAATGGTGAAATCTAGAAAGTCTGTGCCAGAGAGATGAAGGATCTGTGCTAGTAGGCTGTGCTAAGATTTGCTGAGGTGTTCGCTGAAAGTGAATGGAATAGAGAATGGGTAGTGGAAGAAGGTAGTTATAAATACCAGGTACAATCCTGTGATCAGCTACAGAAAAGAGGGTTGTAATTGTACTATTTCCCCCAATATGGTTCTAATATAACATAATATAAAATAATATAATGTTACATTATAATGTCATATAATGTTGATGGCTTCATATTGGTTCTTAAGGATTATTAAACCTGTATTATATTGTCAAAGTTAGGAAATGGTTAGTGTGAGCATCAACAAAAGAGAACTTACCTTCTATTCTGGTGAGAGAATTAGTGCCTTTCCATTTGTACACAGGATAGTTATAACATATTAGGTGCAATTATAAACATGTCTTTGTATCTGGAGATTGGTTTTAAGAAATGGGTCTGGTTGACAAGGGGTGGATTGTAGTGGTTGACTGTGTCAAGCTGAGAAGTTCAGAAGCTTAACTAAATCAGCCCAGCAATTCTACACCCTAGTATATAGAGAATCTACCCTAGGGTGGCTCATCACCTGGATAGAACAAAAGGGAAATAAGGAAGGACAGATGGGCTTCCATTCTTTGGAGGAGCTCCTGTCTTCACCTTCAGCTTGGTCATCATCTCCTGGCTTCTAGTGTAGACTCTAGCTTTCACCTTGGATCCTTCAGTCTTCTGGCACAGACTCTTCAGCCTCCTGATATAGACTTGGGCAAAACACTGCAGTGAGCTCCAGACCTTGGACTGAATCCTTCAGTCTCCAGTGGGCAGACACCCGCTGCACACTTCCTCATCCAGCTCTGTGGCTGACTGTCCTAAACCAATCTTGTAATTTCTTATACATGTATATATTTTGTGTTATATCTGTTTCTCTAATAAAACCCTGGCTGATACATCATTTCATTTTTTTCTTTAATTTCTTTCATCTGTGTTTTAGAGGTTCCAGAATACAGGTCTTCTATCTTTTTGGTTAAATATACACTAAAAATGTAATTTTTTGTTGCTTGAAAAGTGAGATGTTTGAGATGTGTTTTATGGATAGTTTATTATTAGTATACAAAAACTCTATTGATTTTTATGTTGATTTTATATCATTGCAACTTTACTGAATTTGCTTATCAGTTCTAGTACTTTTTTAATGAAAATATTTAGGGTTGTCCATGTATGAAATTGTCACATCTGGGGGAGAGGTGTACACCACACTACCACTCCACTGCTATGCTGGAACACACAGCTAGAGGGATCCTGCTGGTATAGTAAACTCTCAGGTTCAGTAATGAAATAGAGAGGTAGAGTTTAAAATAAAGGAAGATAGTTCATCTGGAAAAAATATGGAAAAGAAAGAAGATAGACAGCTACTTTGGGAGGGTGAGGGGAATGAGAGGTGAATACCCATGGATTTTTGTCCTAAGCTTCTTTTTATTTAGGACTAGTGATTTCTCCACCCAGCATGTGTGCATCTGGAAGTTTTCACCACCTGATTGGCTCTCAGGCTGTCTTTGATTCTAATCTGAGCACCTCTATCTACATTCTTTCTGGACATTTGATTGCTTCCTTTCCCTTTGTGGTAGATAAGTGTGTGTGGAGTTTATAGGAAGGTAACTTAGAGTTAATACTTAAGGGGACCTGTACGTTTTATATATATTAAATAAGAGTCCTTAGGTAGCTTCCTTATCTCCTTTGCATTTTATCTGGTGAGAGGTGCGTTTGGTTATCCTGGCCTTTCATGTTCTTAGCTATATCCCTGTTTTGCCTTTGACTCTTCTCACTAAATTCTTTTGTTAATTGTGCCTTCCTAGGTCTGGTTCCTCTCTCTCTTTCTCTCTCCCTTTTGTGTAATTAGTGGAGTTTAACTGTGGGGCAAAAACCTGTCTTTAAGTTTTCAACTAATTTCTTTAATAAAGCTTAATGAGATCCTACTTTATTCTTTCTCCTGCCTATGACTCCCATCCATATTTCCCCCCCTCTGAGATGTTCATCCAATTACTGTTGGATAAATGGGTGGCAACTGATCTGACTTCTTCAAGTTGAGTGGGGTTGGTGTTAGGGGGAAGTAGAAAGAAATCTTTAGCAGGGAGGATTGTTTGATGGGCCTCCGTTGAAGAAGGAGTCTGGCATCTTTACTGTGGATTTCCTTTGTATGATCACTTGGAGATTGGTAGCCTCTAGGTGAAAATAAATAAACTTTACCAAGAGATTAAGGCACATATGGCCCAAACATGAGCACTAGAATGGAAAGGCATATTGGCGCAGGAGCCGTGCCCACTGTTCATAAGAGATTGGAATAGCAATTGTAACCAGCTGGCACCTAGACCTAAGATGTAGCTGGAAACTGCCAGCAGGGGACAGTGATTGGAGCCCTTTTTTATGCTTACCCTATTCTGTTATTACTTTTATGTCTTTGGTTATACTCCTCTGCTGGGTGTTCAAGATCAGGTTAAAGTGAGACCTATGTTTACCAAAGTTAATCTCTTACTATTTATCAAGGTCAGTTAAAACTGGTTAGACATTACTTTTGGAACCATGTACAGAGCCTCTCAGCTTGCTGTCAGTGTCAGCCACTAGTATGGGTCATGTTCCTGCTTGACCAGGCAGTTCCTGTGAAAGCATGGAAGACTTTTTCTCTTTGGTACCGTCCTTTATGGCACACTGTGTATTGGTTGGGTCCTCTTGGGTCCAATAATCTCCTTGCTCGGTGGTTGGGTGATTCACCAAAGTTATAGGATTCTGGAGAGAGGTTCCCTCATGTCCTAGGTCTTTGCTGACCTTGGAGGGACAGGGTCAAAATATTGGCTAACTTTTAAGCTCAGCAATCATTTTAACTTTTGTCTCTAGGCGTTAGTTGTTGAGTACCTAAAAGGTCAGTTGTACTTCTTTTGAAGTGGGAACAGTGATTTTAACCATTATAATCTTGTTTGGATATCAAGCACCTTGAAATACAACATATACTGTCTCCCTAGTTTGAGAAGCTGAAAGAGTAATTAAGATGTTATAAATGTATACTACTTCTGAAAATAATGTCATGTTAGCCTTCCAAAGTTTTTTCTTCCTTTTCAAAATTACTTTAATAAGTTCAAGTCTTTTGGATTTTCATAGAAAAATTTATCTTCAAGTGTTTCATCTTAAAATGTTTCTTATTTTCTCTAGAATGTTTTTTGTTTTCTGTATGTAGGTTTTATAAATTTTATGTTGAGGTTTATCACTATTTTATATTTTAATACTCTTGTAACTGATTTGTTTCATTTTCATTTGTCACCATGAGATGGAAATATAGTTGCTTTCCAATAAACATTTATTTTAAAAAAGAAATATAAAGTATAGCTAAAGGACTGTTATTTTCTTACCAACCATGGTTGTCTAGTTGAATTCCTGCAGAATATTAACAGCTAACAATTATAAAGTTTACAGAGAAAATTTAAGATCAAGGGCCATGTAATATTTTAGCATGACATTCATGATGACATTATTATCTTTGAAACACTTTTTAATGTCCATCTTAGTACAGAATAGCTTTTTAGTCAGTCATCTTTATCTAATTACAGGATAATAAATGACATAAAGAAATATTTACAGAACTTGTTATCCTGTAATAGGATGCCATTGAAGAAGGATGCACCTGTCTATAGACGTTATCTTATCAATTTTCAATGTCTAGCCTTTAAATTTTAGTGTGTGACATTGCCTGTACTGCTCAGTGCCTGACCATCTCTAAGTATAGTGACACATGACTTATACATCACATAAACTTTAAAAAAATATCATTCAGCTAGTGGTCTCATGCTGGCCATCTCTTGTGATATGTACCTCTTGTGATGTGTATCTCACGCTGGCCACTTCTTATGATATGTGCCTTTTATCACAAATGGTTGGAACATAAAAAAGAGAAAGGTAGATATCTAAGTCTAAAAGAAAAATTTATCACCATAAAAATCCCTGGTCTGTGAGCCACCAGTATGATGAGATGTCTTTCTAGTTTTATATCTTTGAAGATCTGTACACTGGAAAGCATGAATATATTTAATACACCATGAAATCAGTGCTACACCTGCCCTAGGGTAGGTGCATATAATATAAGGGAAGAAGAGGCTTACTTCCTCCTTTTTGATCTTATTGCTTTTGGTATCTTCTGCCACTGTGAACGTTGCCCTTCTGACATACCACCCTACTTTTGCGCCAATTGATTCTGGACTGAAACCTTCACAAACTGTAAGCTAAATAAACTTTTCCTCCTTTGACATTGTGTGTTGGGTATTTTTGTCTCAGCAACTAGAGAAAAGTAACTAACACAGAATTTGGTACTAAAAGTGGAATCATTACTGTGACTATACCTGACCATGTGGTTCAAGAGCCTTTGGGAATGATTTTTAGGAAGATATTGGAAAGATTCAGAGATACTGACTGAAAAAGTAGAGCTAGAATACCTTAGGCTGCTCTGTATGTGAGATTCTGGTCAGAGCTCAGACAACCAGAAGGTAAGAGAAATCTTGTTGGAAAAGACTAGGCTTGGGAGGTTTCTGCTGGGAAGAAGGTCTACATTGGCTGTTGGACTCTACATGATGTGTGTTATAGCTTGGCAGAAAGTTTGCCTGCATTTTGCTAGTGTCCAGAGACTTTGCCCAAGACTGAGATTAAGGACAGCAGACTAATCTGGAAGAAGAAATTTCAAGGCAGTCAAATGTTGAGACAGTGGCATGGCTATTGGTGGGGGCTTTTAGCCAGATCTATATTGAGAATCAAGAGCAAAGAGCCCAGCAGAATGATTTTAAAGGTTGTGAGTTTGGCCAGAAAGAAAATTCCAGTAAAGCTATGGATTGCAAAGATAGAGCAGAGGTGATCTTGATTGCTGAAAGGGAACAGGAGAATAGAAAAGATGGCCTGAGGGCATCAGAAGGAGCAGCAAGTCTCCATCATTTGCAGCCTCAAAATTGCAAGAGTAAACGATTTGCTTTGAAATGAAAGCTGTAGAACAACACGGTCCAGAATGGCAGTAGCTAATTCCGATCCTTGGAATTGTGCTAAGATTGATCAGCAATCCAGGCATTTGATCCCTGTAGCCAAGACAGAGAAAAGCCTGGCTACTGCTCCAGCTGGCAGCAGATCTTTGCATCATCAACGTCATGCTGGTTTTAGACACATGTAGAATGCAATAGTTATCAGGTTACGAAGGCTTCCACCTAGATTTCAGAAGACTTCTTGGGAGGCCAGGAAGTGTACCCTTGAGAGGGTAATGTGTGAAGCTGTTAGTGTGAAGCCAAACATGTAGTGATGACCCCAAATTTTGGAAAATCCAGGAAGGTTGATCATCTAAGGAAAGCTACAGGGAGGGAGCAATGTGGGCCCAAGAGAGAAGCCCTGGGAACTATTACCACTGGAAGTGCCATGGGGGTGGAGCCACCAAGCCCTTTGGAGCTCACAACTTGCCACAGATTTCCTGGGATGCTGCACATGGAACTGCAAGATTTAATGTTTGCTCTGCTGGATTTTGGACTTGTTTTGGTTCCATTCCTTTGTATCCCTCTGTTTTAACATTTGCAGTGGAAATATCTATCTTGTGCCACTGAATGTTGAAAGTGTTTAACTTTGTTTTCATTTGTACAGGGGCTCACAGCTAAGAGTTTGCCTTAAATCTCAGAGGAGACTTTGGACTTGGACTTATCAGCAGTGCTGAATAAGTTAGGACCCTGGCAACTCTTGGACTAAATACCTTTTGCATAAAGGGATATACATGAGTCTTTGAGGGGTCAGGGGCAGAATGTGATTTATGTCTAGATGTCCTTCCAAAGCCTCACGTAGTCATGGGGGGGGGGCCGGCCTTTTCAGAGGTGGCTGAATCTAGAGTTTGTGATTGGTTCATTTTCTGGTGCTGGGATTGGGGTTGTGAGTGCTATACCAGCTTTAGAGCTGGTAGTCTGCATGCAGTATAGGGGAGGAAAAGAGGCTGGCTCCCTTCCCTTCTGCTCTTGTTTCTTTTGGGATCTTCTGCCGCTATGAAATATTGCCCCTCTGCCATGTGCCACCCTGCCTTGGAGCCAACTGATTATGGACGGAAACCTCCACAAAGTGTGAGCTAAATAAACCTTTCCCCCTTTAACACTGGGTATTGGGTATTTTTTCTGAGCAACAAGAGAAAAGTAACTAACATAGGTATACATGCATATAATTATTTTTATAAGAATAACATGCAAAAATGAATAATAAAAATCATGAATTTTACACTCAGAGGTAATTATTAGGACATTGATTATAGGAGTTTCTGGAAATTATGGAATGATAATTAGATCAACATAAGGAAAAGAGCAATGAATAGAATAGAAATAGTAAGGAGCTTGAATAGATGGAAGAATATATAAGGCTTCTGAAGGTCCCCAACAATTCGTGTCCTTGTAGGTTTCAATGTCCGGTCCCACTGGGTCAGAATGGCATTTCTGGCTCCTGACCACTTCCCTGGGCCCACCAGCCTAAACTGGTAGGGGCTGCAAGGGCCGAAGAAAACTTCCACAGCCAACAGGGGATCTGTGAGAAACAGCCACAAGATGTTGGGCTTTGCACCAATGAAGGAGGCCAGTTCATCCATATAAACAATGTAATCCGTCTGTATGGTCTCACTTTGGCCAAACCTAGAAGTGGGGAGGAAGAAGCATGATGAATAAGCAAATTTTGTGTAGTTAAAGAAGGGGGAAATCATCATATATTTTTTATCAGTGGAAATCACTGTCAAAACTTTGGATTAGTAAGGAAAATACTCCTTGTGTATCCTGAACTCTGTAGATACTTCTTAGAACTTTCATACTGACCTCATCTGGAAACTGTCTGATGCTGCAGAACAGTTGAGAACAGTATTTTTATCTCCATTAAGAAATATATCATTGTCCCTTGCTCAAGTGAGGTTATTTGTTCAGAAGTTAATTGTTCATGGCCTTTGGGCTAATCAGTGACAGAGCTAGGAATGCAGTCCAGCACTCCAGATTCATGTGCATGCTGCTGAGTCATTTTCAGTATAGGCATCTGTTAGAAGTACCACCTACATTTTAAAGCCTTTATGGGCCAGAGAATACAATTCCACAGCTATATATTCTCAGACTCCTCTGATTTCTACTAATTTATGGGTCCCTTTGCTGTGATAAGAGGTATAATAAAAATACAGTGAATTTTTAAATTTTTACAATTTATTGCAGTAAAAGGTTCATTGCCATTAATCCCTCTCAGAATACTCCCCTTCCCTTTGAACAGATTTATCCCATTGTTCTGGCCTCTTTCTGGAGAAGTTCTGGGAGTCCTCTTCAATGAATGTCTTTAGTTGTGCTGTTGTGATTGCTTTGAGTTCCTGAATTGATTCAAAACATTTACTTTCATGGTCTTTTTGATTTTGAGGAAGAGCCAAAAGTCACACAGTTCCAGGTATCTTGAATAAGGTGGATAAGGGAACACCACTGCGTTTTTACGAGCCTGCCTTTCTTTCTGATGACATTCAGCAGTAGCAGTCACCATATTTTTATTATACCTTGTAAAGACATGAAAGAGGACTTCCAGAACTGCTTCCAAAAGTGGCAAGAAAAATGGAATATGTGTGTCTGAATGAAGGGGGAATATTTTGAGGGGAATTAATTATAAAATGTGTCTTTCAGTGTAATAATTTCTTTGAGTACTTAAAATATTCATCATATATTTTGATTTCTGATCTTCTGCATAAGACATGGAAAGATAAAACTGAGTATATAATACAGAGCCTTAGTTCTACTATTTTCTCAGCATCTTGCATATAAAAAGACAATATGGGGCTGGGGATGTAGCTCAGTGGCACAGTGCCTGCCTGGCAAATGTGAGGTCCTGAGTTCAGTTCCCAGTACCAAAAAAACAGACAAACAAACACACACACAAAAATAATACTATGTCAGGCTAAAACTATATCTTCACTTATATTTCTTAAGTGAAAGAATGCAGCTCATAGCTATCATATTAATGATTTCACTAAAAATCATTTAAGACAAAAACAATTCCAAGTAGTCACAAATTCTGATTTTCCTATGCAAATATTAGACCACTTGTTATGGTTTGTGTCTGCATGTGCCCCCAAATCCTCATGCAGTCATGAGGTGGGCTTCTATTCTAGATTTTTGATTGCTCCATATTCCAATGCTGGGATTGTGGGTGTGAGTGCTACACCACCCTGGGACAGATAGTTTACATACATGTAATGGCAAGCAGTGCTTGCCACTGCTTTCTCCTTTTTGCTCTTGTTGCTTTTGCTGTCTTCCACTGCCATGAATGGTTGCCCTCTGCCATGCACCACTCTCCCTTGGAGCCAGCCAAGTATGGATGGAAACCTCCACAAACTGTGGACTAAATAAACCTGCCCCTCCTTAATTTTGGATGTCAAGTATTTTGTCTCAGCAATGAGAAAAACGTAACTAAGACACCACTGCACTGGATGCTCTTACCATTTGCGATTTTTCCCCATTTTCCCATCAATATCATCCATCATATCTTTCACAGGAGGCAAAACACAAGTTCCTTAAAAAGAGGAAAGATATGGTAACGGTTAAAGAATCTAGCACAGAAATAGCCTGCCACTTTTCCTTTCAAAGGAGTTATGAAACACAATGGTACTTACAATTTTTGGACACTGTTCAGAAAAATAAAATCTTGGGGAAATTATTCTGAGACACACATAAAACTCATTCATAGTTGTCTTAGCCAATTTTCCCATCACTAAGAAAATACCTGATACCCACAATTTAAAGGAAGAGAGATTTAATTGGGCTCATGGTTTCAGGGAATTCAGTCCATGGTCATCTGACTCCATGGCAGGAATGTCATGGTGGAAAGGTGTGGCAATGCAAAGATGCCTTGTTCATGACAGTCCCGAGAAGCAAAGAAGGGGAGAGTGAAGAAATGCCAAGGAGCACATGTAGTACCCAACCTCTTACCTCCCTGATTCACCCAGATATACTCAGAAGCATTTTACTAATCCAGTCAAGTCAACATACCATGATTAGTAGTTACATGAGTCATCTCTGAACTGGTACGTGTCTCAAAAATTAAAAATCATTACCTGAATAGTTTAAAAATTTTGCTCCTAGATCGATTATCTGATGTTTAATATCAGTTTCTAGGGTTATAACCTAATTTCCCCATCATACGTGTAAGAAGCTATCTAATGAATATAGCCAAATAGAGGTAAATTGGTAAAAAATGTTTTTTAATTTTAAGAAAGAAAAAATGTCATAGGAAATAATTTTGCTTTGCTAGAAAAGAGAATTTCCAGCAGATGAAATGAAGAATTTGGTGAAGCTCCACATCTCTAGAGTTCCAACAACTGTGGAATATGACTGAGAATACAGATTGTTTACTAGTCACAAAGGATAGAAGAGAGTCCCAGAGACAAAGCTGATTGGGGATCATCCTGAGGATTTCAGGTTCACATAGGTTTACAGAGTTCTCAGAAAACAGACAGAACTGTGTTTTTGTACTCAAAGATATGTCAAATTCAGCAAGACTTCCTTGGCAATCTTGAAATTACTCTGAATGAGATCAGAAGATCTTGTGTAGATATGATTGCCTAAAGCCCTAGGATGACTTGCTTAATTCCGCATTCGTGCAATCCTTACAGGGAGGGTCACTGAACAGTTTTGGTAAATATGGCCTAGTTCTGGACCTCGGACCCTGTGCTATCCTTGAGCAAGAGAAAAGATTGGGAGGAAAAAAAGCATGTTCAGCTACTATCATTGGGTTGCCTGTAACTGGCCCTTCTGTCTGGGTACACTGGTTCTCCAAAACAAGGTTATTTGCTTTGTGTCCCATTTCCCCTGAGCCTGAGCCTTTGCTTTGTATATCAATCCCCTATCAATTGCCTTGTTTCCTTTTTTCAGAGCTCAAGTTATTATTCTTGCTTTCATAGAGTGACTGTGCCACACTTCTTTAATCCCAGTCCCTCTGGACTTGCACCCTGAGTGGAGCTCTGAGAGGAATCCATGCCATCACCTCTGGCTGCTGGTGAGCAGCATCACTGAGCCAGCAACACACATCTGTCTGCATGGAAAGAAGTAAAGGAGACTCAGGGAGATCACTGACCTATAGGACTAATCAGAATGGAAGGGCAGCCTTGTGGGACAGATGGATGTGGAGCTGCAGGTTCTAAGTTCCCATGTAAAAAAACATTTTCAAGCCTCATCAAGTCACAGTAGGACTGGAAGCCTTAATTAAGTATATGACTTCCAAAGTATCAAGCCTCCTAAGATGCCCTCATCCACAAGTTTTGTAATTCTAACTTCAATTAAAATTTGCATAACAAACTTTGGCATCTCTATTTTTTTTCCTTAGTTGTGACACCACTTGGTCTTATGGTCCAACTGTGTTCAGAATTGGAGATTCAAATTTTGATCAAATTCCAATGATTGGAATTCCAAATTCCAATGTAGATTCAAATTCCAACGTAGATTCAAATTTTCATGTGAGTCTGATTCTATTACTCGTTGCTGGAGGATGTTGACTCTCTTCCTTGTCTGACCCCATTCTAGTTCTTGTGTCCTTTTTCCCTTTAAAATATAGGAAGCCAGTACTTCTACCAGTACATCTTAGAAACTACTCATCTGCCACACCTGTTTCCCACCTCTAATCATCCATTGCTTGTTCTTAACTAACCATGGCAAGGAAGAAGATAGTAGCAGAAAAGCCATTACCATCTCAGAAATCATATTATCCATGCCTGTAGATATCTGAAATTTACTGGACACTGGCTTGAAAACATCTTTCATTAACCATTCAAGCAACGTAATTCTACTGAGTTTTGATACCACAATTTTATAAAGTTGTCATGCACTTAATTCCAAGAACTCTGGAAGACCAAGAATTCTAAAGTCTAATGAATGGTCTTGGGTAATTATAAGCTCTAAAGAAATATAGTGGAAAAACTCCTTTATAACATCTTACTATTGCATAGAATAATCCAAAATGATGAATTTTAAATTGCTTATAAAATATAGCACCCAAGAACATAGAATTATAGAGTATAAAGATTGGATGGGATCCTTATAATTAACATTATTTTTCTCACACACACTCAAAGGCATTCTCACTGCCATCCATCAGTGAACTTCTTTGTCTACCTACCTTTTATTACTTGTGCTGCCCAGCGGGCCTGGAGGTCAGTTGTTGGGATGGCAGCCCCAAGAGACTGGACAAAGCCAATCACAGCAAAGGTTGACTTCTCTAGTTGAGGAGGGAAGATGCCTTTAAACAAGGTGATCTCATTGTTTCTGCTTTTGATGATGGACTCATCAAGGAAGGGGTAGGCATAGCTGTATCCTGTTGCAAAGATGACACAGTCAATGCCCTCAAACATGGTTCCATCCTCAAAAATGGCTGCAGTCTCTGTGAACTTCTTCACATTAGGCTTGATGGACACGGTGCCACACAGGATGCGAGCTGGGAGCTCATCATTGAACACGGGCTCTTTCCTCAGGGTTCTGTGTGGGCAACAGACACGGTCATTAGGGCAGTAAATTTCCCCTTTGTCTTACTGGTTCATATATACATTGATAAGGAAGGCAACAATTACCCAAGAAGTTTTTTCCTGAGCCATGGAGTGCTATCAATATAGTTGAAGAACAAACTGAATTGAAACAGTACTGTGAAGAACTTGCTCTTTGTAGACCTTTTGTAGAGTTTCTATAGTGTTTCTCTTTTCTTCCATAGAGAAATCTCCATAAATCTCAAAATAAATACCCATGCCCATTCCCCTAATAAAGCCTGTATCAGGAAAAAATACTAATGTAAGAGTACCCGGTACTTGAATTTTTTTGTTTGCTATGACTTGTGAACTTGTGAACCTCGATACAATTGCCTCATTTTCTCATTTGGAATAGTAATAACATTTATAAATACCTCAGGACATTGGGAGGCCCAAATAATATGAAAAATGCTACAGTCTATAGCACATACATGGTGCTAAAATATTAGCTGCTATTTTTATTACAGTATACTCCAAACTGCTCACTTGTAATATAAAGCAAATCAAATAAGATGAAGGAACCAAAAGGTGGGAAAGCTGTAGCAGATGGACTGTCATAGAGGGATGAATTTGGAGTCCCAGGCAGGCAACAGCACAACTCAGGTGAGGGAGGAAACACGTAGGAATTTTATTGAGGTCAGAAAGAGGAGGAGGATGCCGGTTTGTAGCTTTGGCCACTGGAAATTTGAAAAGAGAGCTTTTGACTATGTTATGGGATTTTTTATCTCTAATATATCTACATCAATGTGAACTTAGGGATGAATGTGAACAATATTGAAGGGAAGGTTTACTGTGCTATTTTTTTATGCATATGGACATGGGAGCTGTGAAAGGAAGTCAGAGGTAGAGTCCATTGGGGAGGAGACAGAGCCAGAGGATAAGACTGGTTGGAGTCCTGGTTGGAGAAATGGTGTAACTGACTGCATTTGTTACCTGCCCCTTATTTTAAACCCATTGCCAGTGGTCTTTCCACTCATACCAGCACTCTGAAATTGCCTTTGTCAGGTTAAATGGTCCACTCGTTTATCAGTTTAGTCTGCTTACTCCGAGCACTGCACACTGCTGATGGTTTCCTGCCCTTCAGAGTACTAGCTTTATCTTGCTTGCAGGTTGCCACCTTCTTAGTCTCATTTCTACCTACCTGGCTACTCCTTCTCAGTATCCATTGCTGATTTTATCTCCACCTTACCTCTAAACCATGGTGTGCCCGAGGGCTCAGCCCTCAACCTTCTGCCTTCTCCACCTAAATTCATTCTTCATAAGATCTCACCAAATTTAAACTTATTTCTGTTTTCTAGGTCCCACTGCCACTCAATATTTTTCTACCTGAATATCTAATAGGCATTCCAATTCTGATCTGTTTAAAACTAAATGCCTCCTTTTCCCATGGTTTCTATACCTCAGTAAATGTCAACTCCATTCTTGCTCAGGTGAAAAAAAACTTGAAGATATCTTTGATCCCCTTTTTACTCTCACATCCTTTATCCTATTTAGGTTGTGTTCAGAACCTGCCCACTTCTGACCAATCGCTGTTAATAGTCCTAGTCTAAACCACTATCCTCTGTTATCTGAGATCTTTTTTTAAGAATAGCTTCTTTTTTTGTTTGTTTGATTTTTTTTTTGCACCGGGGATCAAACTCACGACCTCGCATTTGCCGAGCAGGCGCTGTGCCACTGAGCTAAATCCTCAGCCCCTTAGCAACAGTTTCTTAAGTGGCTCTTTACTTCTGCCTCTGGCCCACTTCCCTACATTGGATGATGATCATGGGAGCTAGAGTGTCCATTGTTAACTTAGATCTTGTCACTAATGAGCTCAGATGCTGGTGGCTTCCTGTCACTGTCAGAGGAAAAACCAGACTCCTTATACTTCTTCTGGCTATTGTCCTATCTCTGGTTGCTCTCCTGATGTTCTCTTTCTCTTTATTCTGCAGGAGGAGAAGCCCATCCCTGCTGCTGACCATGCCAGCCATGCTCTCAAAAATGTGATCCTCTGGCTGTTTCCAGTGGACCAGCCTCCATGGACGTCCTCATGCCTCATTTCCTGTTCTCCTTTAGGGCTTTGCTTGAGTCTTCTTCCTGAGACCCACTCTAAGGGGCTCTTGAAAATTACCCTGGTGACACTTGCCATCGCCTTTACCTCCTGTGTTTTCTTCTCCATAGCACACATCACCACACGCTCGTCTGCTATTTTTATTGTCTGTTTCCCAATTCTATGCTTAGAAGGTAGGTTCCATGAGGGTAGGATTTATACTAGTTTCTTATTTTTGCTGTATCCACAAAGCTTAACACTGAACCTGGTACATAACAAATGCTTAATTTACATTCCCTGAAATACTGAATTCACTTTGATGGAAACGGTTTGGATTTTGCACCTCATATCAAAGTCAGTTTATACCATGTGTTAAGCTTGAGAAGTTACAGGAGAAAATGAGAAGAAAACCAAAGATGCAAGACTCGTGGCTGAAGTTCAAAGGAATCCACTAAGGGTATATGATGAGAATCTAGTGCAGGGAAAGTTCTCTCACCTTGCTGAATTTCAGTTTGATACTAAATGTAAGGTACCAGAGCAAGTAGCTAAGAACAAGGGGCTCAGGAATAAGTAGATCTGGGTTGGTTTTGTGCAGTCTACAGTGCTCCACTCTACTAGCTGAGCTATGGAAGGCTACACTCAGTGGTGGTTTTGGAGGCTGTTTCCACTTGTTGGCTTTGAGACTTTGGTAGAGTTATTAACTACATTGAACCTCAATTTTCTCACTTGTAATATAGGGATATTAATAGAACCCTCTTTAGAGTTGTTATGAGAATAAAATGAGTTAATGCACATCAGAGCCTTTGTCTGGACTTGATAAAACTCTGACACATATTAAATGATTAGCACAGGCTTACTAATATTATCATTACTGTAGGATTTCATTGCTTAAATATTATTAACTTTCTGGCTGTGCAATTCTGATAAAGAGGATGTGTGGAAATCCCTAATATTTGCAGTTCTTTATTTTCTGACATATGAGATCTGATTACTACACCAATATTTTGATTTGCCTTGGAGTTACAACACACATTAAGAGTTGTTGACCCTGAAGTGAAAGTCAGGTGGTACATGGCATTTAAGTCTACATTACCCATTCAAAGGCATCAATCCATAGTTCTCATGCTTGAATCTTGCATTCATCTGTTTCACGTACCACCAGTCAGAGATTGCTGTTGGTAAGTTGTTCTTTAAGAAGGTTTGAAATCGAGTGACAAACACCATATCCCAAGGATAGCCATCATCCCAGACCCGGCTCATCACCCAAGATCCACTTCTGGAGCTGATCATGACCTTCAAATACCAAATCAATAATGAAAGTGGTGAGATTTGCAGTGGACATTGTAATATGCTTCCCAAATGTCCACTTTGGAATGATGTAATACTCTACATCTTGGAAGTGCTGCCAGTAGGAATGCAATCCCTTAGCTGTCAGCCTTTTGGGGAGCCACTGGCTGAAGAAATATGACTCACTCAAGCTATTGTACACATCCTGCTACTTAGTTTTTCTATCAAGTACCCCACCCTTTCTTCCACCCCATATCAAGTGATCGCAAGGGTTTCTGTCCCAATAAGGCAGTCCCCTGTGTAGATGAGTCACAGTACCTGCTCAGCTGTGTGGCTGAGTTCTGCAGCAATGTCACAGCCTGAGTTCCCCAAGCCAATCACCAGGACGCGCTTCCCCTTCCATATTCCTGGTTCCTTATAGTCCCTGCTGTGGAAGCATTTGCCTTTAAAATCTGTTAGTCCTGAGTGAAAAGTGGGAAACATACGAATCAATTTGATTTCCACTAAGAAATAAAATAAAGTACTTTAACAGCAGTCAGCTCGTGTGTAAGTACAGACCCCAAAATATGGACTTTTAGAGCTTCAAATATATTAGACATACCCCAAAATATATTTTAATTTAACTTGTTTATACTTCCTTTTTTTTCCTTTCTTTCTTTCTTTTTTTTTTTTTCTGAAAGAGACTGTCCTGGTTTGGACACAGTTCGATTACAACACTCATGTGCTGGAAACTTGGTCACCAGTGTAGCGGAGTTGAGGTGACTAGTCATCAATATATTCAGGCTTGTCAGATACATACATGGCAGGCTTACCTGGGAAGGACTCTCTTGGTATGTTGGGGTATACATGATGTCCAGAACAAATCATTACAGCATCAAAGATAGCTGACTCTTTTTTACCGTCCTTTTCAGTGGTAAGATCCCATTGGCCAGTAATTGAGAAATCAGGACGTTTAGTTACACTGGTTACGAGAGTCTATGAGAAGCACACAGAAAAAGCCTTCTTGTCTACACTAATAGGTAGATTGGGCAAGAGTAGTATGAAAAGATCCTTAACAAATAGTAGCTTAGGAAAATGCTTAATTCATTAGTAAGGCAGAAGTAAGTCACAAATTGAAAACTGTCCCAGAATATATCAAAATATTGCATGGTGCACATGTATGCACACATTCATATACACACATTCAGACACATACACCACACACACACACCTTTTATTCTTGCATGGTTTCTTATGCATGACTACTATTTTCTGAGTACAAGAGTGACGCCCCTTTGAAATATGACAGTGAATTCAATTATGATTTACAAAAAGTACAAAACAAATATAAGCAATCCGGTGGTCAATAATTTTTGTAGTAGCTGTGACTTCCTCACTTATCTGTCTATTTCCCTTTCCAGTATTATTGCTGTATTAAAATAAAAGACATCTCCTATATTCCTATATTTATCTCAAACTTTATTGTGTTTCTTTATTGTGTTTAGTGTGTTTTATTGTAGTTCACCTAGGAAGCTGTTGAAGTCCACAACTTTGGGCCACATTCCCAGATGTTCTGGTTTTGTAAGTAGAGTATAAGGCACAAAATTTTAAATTTCTAGCCCTTCCCAGGTGATGATGCTACCCTTATTAATTAAGATTAACATTAAATATATATTCACAGCTAAGCAACTACTTGTTGGTATCTTTTAATTCTTCTGATTATATTTGAAGAAGAATACTTTATAATAATTCTTTAAAACCTTACTATGTCATATTTTATACATACTAGAGAAAGCACATACATATATGTAAGATGTATTTACTTGTGAAATATAATAATAAAACAGGCTCTTATGATCTTGCCATAGTTTGTTTAGTTTAACTCTGGCATTATTAGTTTATGCTATTATAAGTGATACTTTCCAGAATTACAGTTTCAATTTGTGCTATCTTTGGAACTATAATCAATTTATATATATATATTGATTTTACAGGCTACTTCCTTACTTACTTTTTGTATTACTACTCTAATAATGTAGACTCTTTTGGGTTTTTCATAAATTTAGCAATATCATCTGTAATAATGATTTTCTTCTTTCAAGTTATCATTCTCTTTCCTTTGCTTACTGTATTATTTCTTAAATTTAAGGCTGTTGGAAGGAGTAATAATAATTAGGAATCCTTACCTTTTCTGGATTTTAAAGAAAATGCTTCTTTTTACTGTTCAGTATAGCGGCAATATAATATGAGAGACATAATAAAATTTTCCTAGTAGTCTTATTTAAAAGTAAAAAAATTATAATTTAATCCACCTCATCCATTATAGTAGTTTCCATGTAATCAAAGTAAAATTATTAATGAAACATCTGGCATTTTTTTATAGTAAGACATTGAAATCCTCTATACACATCTCCATGTGATATGGTGGTTAGTGGCTGCCATATTGAAAAGTGCAGATTTAAGACAATGTGTTTCTCTTAGTGGATCAAGAAATTTCCCTTTTGATCTTAGTTTGGTGACAGTTTTTTTTTTCCTTTCAAACATAGACGAGTGTTAAATTTAATGAATCTGTTAATAAGCATATAGTCTTCTTCTTGTAAAGGTTTTTTGTAGTGAATTACAGTCTTATATTTATAATACATCAAAATACTCTTCCATTTTGGGCCAAAATGAATTCAACAGAGGCTGGTATAGACTGTTAATTATGTTTAATGTTATGATAGCTTCATTTTTGAAAGGCTTTTGGGTTGATTTTAAGGAGGGAGATGGACCTGTAATTTCCCTATTCCATATTAACCTTTCTGAATTTGATAGTAAGGTTATAACGTAATCAAATAAGTTTGTAAATCTTACCTCATTTCTTAGTTCCTGAAAGAATTAATAAAATATTGAAATAATCTATTCATTGAAAAATTTGAAGTAATTGCCTATAGAACTATTTATTTTTCTTATAGTAAAAATTTTAAATTTCCAAGTCAAAAGAATTATAAATAATCAAAGATTTGTTCAGACTTTCTATTTTTTCTTTAATTTTTATAGTTTTTAAGAAAAAAATATAAATTTAAAAAATTAAAAATATTATTTGGTAAATATTTTTACAATATTTAAAAATTTTATATATCTATCTCTATGTCTCTACCTATCATTCTTTTTCTTTCCCAATGCTATTTATTTGTGCCTTTGTTCATATTTTTAGCTATCAGCACTTTTGTTTATTTTCCTAAAGTTTTCAAAGAGTGAACATTTCATTTTGTTTTCTATTTTAGTTAATTTCTTTTTTACCCTTCTTTCTGTTTTTTAGGTTAATCCTAGTTTTAGCAAGTTTCTGAACTTTACCTTATTACTTTTAAACCTTTCTTTTTTTTTTTTTTTTTTTTTTTTTTT
>NW_004955406.1:11735198-11769849 GCF_000276665.1 Chinchilla lanigera | reverse complement strand
TATCTATCTATCTATCTATCTATCTATCTATCTATCTATCTATATTTCCCTTCCTTCTTTCTTTCTTTTCTCTTTTCCCTCATCCCCGTTGTTCTTTTCCTTTAAGCAGTTCCTTTCCCTTTCATAATAAAAAAATTATAATTTCATTAAAATATAGCTCTTTGCTTTCAAAACTACTAGTATATAGAATCTAAATTAATGTTTAGTTCTATTTTAAATTTTTAATTACATTTCTTCTTTGCTCTGTATGTTATTTAGAAAAAGGCTTAATTTCCAAATTCACAGAGGTTTTATGCAGTTATTTCTTTCTTACTGATTTCTACTCTTGTGCCATTCGGGTCTAAAAGCTGTGTTGTCAGGTTTTTTAGCTTTGTCATGTATACTCACTAAGAAGGTATATTTGCTAAATCTAGGATTAGAGAAGCCACACTGCTAAAAAAAAAAAAAAAAAAAAAATTGGCAAACAAGAAAGGGATACTGAAAGGAGAAAAAAGGGGACTAGAGCAACACATGTGGACATCTTCACTATATGTGATGGTAGCTTAATGATAACATCTTACCTCAAATTGTATATATTTCAGAAGGTCCTTTTGTCTGGCAAATGCAACAATGTATTCCTGAAGCTTGCCATGGTGGATAAAGTTGGGGAAGTCATCAGGAAATGGGACATCAGGAAAACACATCATCTCTTTGGAAGAGTTGGTAAAGACAGATTTGTAAATACTGGCCCTGCCCTCCTCTGCATGGTACTGTGAATGAATGGGTTGAGATGGAAGAAAACAGGTAAATAATTATGTCAATCATGTTCAGAGCCAGGTCTAAGGAATAACACAGATTTGAGTTGGCCTTTACACACAAGTAAAGTCAGTAAGAAGACACAGATATAAATTCATTTAAATAATTGATGATAATCGAAGAAACTTATTAAGAGAATTCATAATAGAGAAGAATATACCTTTATTGTTATATTTTCTTTTCTTGGAGAAATAATTTTATTTTATCCTTTGAGAAATATGTAACCAGAGCTTTATTCTCTTGGAGCATTAAATATGATGACAGGTATTTTCTAAATTTTAACTTTGTATGATTTCATTGTTTCAGTTCACGAATATGAACATCTAATGGTCAAGTTATAAAAGCAAACAATGGCAGGTATGTTTCCAAATATTTATATGATTTGGAAACGTGAACATTTTTAGATAGAATCTTTAAAAATTAATCTCAGAATTTCTACCGTCTACAAATTCATGTAGCTATTTTGAACCAAGCACATTGAATTTATAGGCCTTGCATGCCTTTGGAGCATTTATATAGGCAATAAATCAGAAATGTAAAAATATCTGAATTGGCTATACTAACACTGAGAAGCCACAGAACCATGCTAATAAAACCTTACAGGAATTACTAAGTGGTAATGAATAAAGAAAGTGACCATTGAAGAAAGAAGATCATCAATGAGAAGATTAGGACACTGCTGTGATTCTCAGCTTTAGCTGTACACTGGACTAACCTGGGGGGACTGCTTTTAAAAAATCAGAATTAGGTCTCATTGTCAAAGAGTTTGATTTAGTTGTCCAGGAGTCTTAAGGACTCCTCAGTGTTAGTGTTCAGCCAAGATTGGCAGTCATGAGATGTAGTGAAACAAACAGAAGTTAATGACCAACAAACTCAACAGAACACATTTTCTGGCACATTTGTTATAGCTGGAGTCTCCGTAATGCAAGATGTTGGAGTGAATAAAAGACATTGCATTTCAGAAAATGTGAGTAGGAACATACATAAGAGGTAAATCTTAAGTTAGCTTTCTTGACCCACATAGTACTTTATGACTAGGCCACTAGTCTAGGTGAAATGTCTTTCTTTCTTAAAACAGAAACACTTAATCTGCTGGAAGATAAAATAGGTGACTCTTGAAATCATAGGTATCGGCAAGAACTCTCTGAACAGCACCTTGTTTGCACAGGAAATGGTACCAAGAATCAATAAGTGGAGTCACATCAAATTAAAAACTTCTGTAGAGCAAAAGAACAACCAACAGAGTCCCATTTCCTGGTGATTTGCCTGCTATGCTTCAGGCAGATGATTAATACCTAAAATATATAAAGAACTCAAAAAATTAAAAACCCCCCAAATAAAAAGACTTAATAAAAATGGGCAAGTGAAATGAAATGTACAGAAGAAATACAAATAGTCAATAAATGCATGAAGAAATACTCAACATCTCTGGCCATTAGAGAAATGCAAATTGAAATACTGAGATGCCACCTTACACCAGAAAGAATAGTCATCATGAAAAAATCAGATAATAACAAATGCTGGAAAGGCTGCAGGAGAAAAAGGAACCCTTCTACATTGTTGGTGGGAATGTAAACTAGTAGAACCACTACAAAAATCAGTATAGAGATTCCTCAAAAAACTAAAAATTCCGTTTGACCCAGTTATTCCCCTTTTAGGTATCTTCCTTAAAGAGTTAAAAGCGTCATATTACAGTGATACATACATACTCATGCTTACAATAGTAGCACAATTCGTACTAGCTAAACCTTGGAAGCAGCTTATATGTCCACCAACAGATGAATGGATAAAGAAAATATGGTATTTTACTTAACAGGCACTATTCAAATAAAGGAAGATAAACTTAAGCCATTCATGACAAAATGGATGCACCTTCAGTCCATAATGTTAGGTGAAATAAAACAGGCACACAAGCTTAAATATTTCATAGTTTCTTTTATATGATAAACCTAAAGTATAAATAAAGAACAAAATAAAAGATAGATAACAGAAAGAAGGGAGATAGATCTTTCTTAAAGGGGAAGAAGATCAAGAGCTGGAGGGAAAGGCGGGGAAGGGAGGGAAAGGAATAAAAAAGAATCAAGATGTGTTATGTACATGCACCAATTCTCCACAAGGAATGTAAACATGCACTGCAACCACGTACCAATAAAAAATTAAATAAAATATGAATTTGTACAGTATATATACATTGATCACTTTTCCATTACTGCAACAAAATACCCAACATCAGCAGTTTAAAGGGAGAAAGGTTTATTTTGGCCCATAGTTTAAGAGTGTTCTGTCCATGGTTGGCTGGTTCCAAGGCAGATCCAGCATAGTAGAAGGCCTTGGGGAGAAGAGTGCCTCAGCCCATGGTGACCATGAAGCAGAGAGGGACTGAAGGAGCCGTTACACAACCTTCCAGGATGTGTCTTGATGACTTCCTTTTTCTATCAGGTTCGGCCTTCTAACAACACAGTCAGCTATGAACTCATCAGTGAACTAATCCACTGAGTCGTAAGGGGCTCTCATGATCTGAACATTTCCCCAAATCTCCACGTCTGAACATATGAGACTTTGGGGGGGGAGGCGCATTTTAGACCTAAACCATACTATCATGCCATCTATAATGATGTACAGATTCAATGCAATAATCAGAAAAACGCCAGTAATATTCTTCACAAAACTAGAGCAAATAATCCCCAAATTTGTAGGGATACATAAAAGACCTCAAATAGCCATAGCAATCTTGAGCACAAACAACAAAACAAAACAAAAGCTAGATTCATGGTATTACTTGATGTCAAAGTACAGGAGAAATCTAAGATAATCAAACCATTGGCATAGAGATGCCAATGAACAAAAAAGAATGCCCTAAAATTTGCCCATGCATTTATCGCCAACTGATTCTTGACAAAGGTGCCGAAACCCATCTGAAACTTTAACATCATGGTTTGAATCACAAAAGGACTTTTGGTAACCTCATTTTAAAAATGAGTGGATCATCTAACCATGTTATATAAACCTAGCCAAAATCAAATCACAGATTTTTCCCCAAGTGGCCCTTATTAATGATTTATCATTGGTGAATTCCGTACACAGAGACTTTGAAAGCTCACTTGCTCTCTAATTTAGTTCTAACTCGCAAGTAGATTATTTTCCAACCTGCTCCTGGTGTTGTACTTTGTAGATTCCTAATCCAGCAGGGATCATAACTGTCATGGCAGCATGTTGGAAGATCTGTGCTCAAGCAGTGCATTATTTACTACTTCATTTTCCTGTCTGTTGCAGTGATGTCCTACTCACCGAGAATTTCCAGAGGCCGCCGATGTCATTGCTCCTCTCAAAACAGGTGGGCTCCAGCCCCTCTTCCAGACAGCTCCTGATGGAGGCCAAACCACTGACACCGGCTCCAACAATGGCCACTCTCTTTACCATGGTTGCCTGTGCAAAGGCCCAGAGAACATCCCCAGCAATGGTATTGCATTTTGCTATCACTTTTTGGTGAAAAAACAAAGCTTACATTTCAACTCCAGAAATATTCTAAAATACTCAGGACTACTGTGAGGAATAAAACTACATTTTACTTGTCTCTTATTTCTAAATAGAATATTTTTTCCCACAAAATTAAATATTTTGTTTTTTGGTCAGGCTTCCAAACTTAAGAGATTGAGGGTCTAGCATATATATTTGTCTCTTGTGCTTTGCTATTTTGTCATTTTCTCTCTACCAAAGATAACATGGAAGGGATAGGAAAAAGAGATTACCAACTGAATCACACATACACCACTCATGTGCACATATATGTAATATATGAGCTAAGAAACAGATAGTGTATATATGTGTATGTATGTATAGATAGTCATCTACCCATGGTAGGTTGGTTCCAAAATCTGTGTATACTCAATTCTTTTATGTAAGGTGGCCTATTATCTGCATTTCACTTGTATACATTCTCCTATCTCCTTTAAATCAATTCAAGATTTCTTATAATACCTGCTATGATGCAAATGCTACATGAAGAGTTGTTGTCATATATTATTTAAGAAATAGTGATGAGAAAATAAAGCTGTGTATATTCTGTACATCCTAGTCCTAAATACATTTTTAGTCCATGGATATTTGGATGATCATCTGTGGAATCTGTAGATATTGAAGGCCAACTCTGCATACACAGACACATACACACACACATGTATCTCTACCTCATTTTACCTGACATAAACAAAATGTCTACATTTCAATAAGCCAGATGTCACCTTTTTTATTCATAACATTTTTTTCTTTTCATGTAAAAAAAGTCATTTTCTTCAAACCACTTCCCCCCAATAACTGCCCCCCTAATTTCTTCCAAGAAAATTACATCTGCTAGCCTTTTCTGTTCCGCACACTATCTTTAGGTTCTACTCCTTCTCTTTTACATTTTGGATAAATTCACACAGGTGCACAAAGACCAGCACCAAGAACCGTGACTGAGTTATATTTTATTCTCATTTCAGCCACATGTAGCACACACCTACAGCATACTTCTTCTTTATTTACCAAGCTGACTCTCTTCCCTTCAGTACTTCACGGTATCATTCTTTCCCCTTTTATACCTTTTCTTTGTCTTCTTTCTTCTGAATCTCTAACTCCTGCCTGAGTCTTCTGTGCAGCTTTGAAGAGACAATTCTTCAGCAAGTCTACATTCTAGGGGCAGGTGTTAGAGAAAGGGAGGAGCTCCTCTTAAAGAGGCATTCATGTCTTGGTCCCCTAAAGAGTGACCACAGACACCAGGGATGAGTGGGAAGAAGGGCCAATCTCTGTGCTTTCACAGATCTGGATTCCTATTAGGCACCCTAAAGCCAATCTATTGCCACACTCCTGGGTCTTTGGCCCTTGAGTCAATAGTTTCTCCCAGGTGACTTTCATTCTCTACTACATTTCATTATGTGTTATTTCAAAGTTCACCTTATTTTCTTTCTTTTTAGTTCTTCTGTGTATGGTAGCCCTCTAAATAATGTTCAAACACAATAGCTGTTCTTTGAGATAACCTCGTAGTAAAGGTGATGGGTTAAACTGGATGCAGTTTCCACCTCCCATTAATTAAAGGAGGAGAGGTTTAATTTGGCTCATATTTTAAGGCAATGCGGCCCATGATTGGCTTACTCGAAGGCATAAACCTCATGGCGATGAGGTAGGATAGAAGAAATAAAGATACACAGAAAGGAGACCAGAAAAATTGGAATTTTAAAATTGTGCTTTTAAGAAAACCTGCAGCTTCAGGACAAAAAAGTTATTCAGGCCCCTTTTAAATACTGTCCTCCCAAGACATGATAAACCTGGGCAACTAACTTTCACCTGCAAATTGGCCTTTTTCACTTGTGAATAGACTATGTCTTTTCACCTGTAAGTTGCTCCTTCATACACAATCTCAACTTCGAATGCATATAAATGGTTTACATTCTAACACAGCCTACCAGATGTGTAGGACAATAGGAATAAACATCCTAGCTTAACCATCTTGAAGACACCTCCAAGCCCCATAAATACACCCAGATCCAGATCATAATGTCCATCTCTCATCAGGGTTGCATTCTATTTCTTTGAGTGTGTACTTTTAAATTTTTCCTTAATAATCCCTTTCTGACTCTTATGGATGTGTTCTGAAAATTCTTTAGCCGTGATGGGATAGGGTGGGGTTAAGAACCTCCCTGTCATACAGTGTTTATGTTGAGGTTATTAGGTTCATGAACATGGCATAATATGAGCTGAGATTAATAAGAATGAAAATGGGTTTGGAGAACTGGAGGAGGACAGAGTGAGGAGAAGGGGAGGGGAAGGGGATTTTTAAAAAGGAAACAAGCTGTAACATATACATGTAGCCGCTCCCCAAAGCGATTATAAACTGTATGAACTGCAAACATGTACAATTTTTTTAAAAAAAGGAACCTTCTTGTACCCTGTATAGTGACAGTGGAAGGCCATAGTAGAGAAAAACTGCCTAGAACTGGCACCAGGAAAGCAGAGCGGGGTACAGTGCCAGAGAGGAAGGGACCAGGGACCATATACAGTAAGGCCATGTCTCCATGACCCATCCAGATACACCCAGAAGTCTGCTTTACTAATCCCATAGGCATACCTCAAGCTAATCACACGGACACAATTGAGCTTAACCACAACAGATGCCTTTTTCCTGCCCCGTAAAAACCATTTTGAGCTTGCAAGTCAAGCAAAAATAAGTAAATCCCCCTTGTCTGCAGGTTTACTTCTATTTTAGAGAAATAATATAATTCAAGTACACTCTTGCTCAGGTTGTTGCTTGTCTTTTGTGATGTGATCTTACAAGCTTTAAGGTAAGAACATTGTTTTTTGAAAGGAATTTCCCTAGAAATAAATACTCTGGCTGATGACTCTCTTCATAGACCTCCCTCTAGTGGGCAAGGGTATTCATTACACTGCTGTTTGCCTGAGAGAGACAGAGAATTACCCTCCAATTAATTGGAGGCCTGACAAGAGACTGTACCCATTCTCTTGGTGTATCACTACATTATCAATTCCATCCATTTATTTATCTGCTTACATATAGATATAAAGCTAATCTCCTGCAGTAATGCTTTTTAAAGTTCAGTAAAATAAAACTAGTGTTATTTCACTATCTTAGTTGGTTTGTATTCCAATGACAAAATATTTGTGGAGAGGACCAAGATAGTGGAGTGGTGAGCAACAGAGAAAGAGCCTCTCTGAGAGTTGAGTTCAGATGCTGGAATACAGCAATGTGGGGAAGACAAGAAGAAGGAAGTGGGTCCCCTGGACCCAGTAAGGATCTGAGGCATGAATTGAAGCCCATGGAGAGCATGAAAAGAGAAACTTCAAAGAAGAAAAAGGAGGTATCTGGCTACAACTTCTCCCTGAGACAAGACTCACATTGCAAGAGGAGCAATTCAGACCTGGTGACACACAGTGACTGCTGGTAACCCCAGAGGCCTCCACAGAAAGACTCAGCAATGGAGAGGAGCAGTGGACATGAAGGACTGCACGAGCTGGTTATGAGTGCTGAGGGTTCAGTAGACCCACTTGAGAGAGTGACTGGCTGGGAACTACCTTGGAGAGGGGCTTGTTGAGCTCAGAAATCAGAGCAGCTTCCAGCTCCATCTAGTGATTCCCAGCTGGGCTCAGGCCCATGGAAGGTACACTGATAGCTCCAGACCGAATGAGTCTGGTCTTAGCCAGAAGGTGCAGGCTTGCTGAGATTATCCACTACCCCACCAAAAACTACTGCAGGTTTGTTGGGATAAATCAATATGGATCAGGATTCCATCTCCACATAGGGTCTATCAATGACAGCAAAGATAAACCTAGAAGTAGACTTTTTTCTTTTCTCCTCTCTTTCTCTCTCAGTTGTTTGTTTGTTTGTTGTTGTGGTGGTGGTTTTGTTTTTGTTTTTTGTTTTCTATTTTTGTTTTTTCTCCTTCATTGTTTGATTTTGCTTTTATCTGAGTGTCAGTGTGGTTTCTCACCTCTTTATGGCTGTAGTTCTGCTCTTTTTATCTCTTTCTTCTCTCTTTCCCTCCAGTCTTCTGCACCAGTTTCCCAAAGTTAGTGCGATCTGCCTTTGTCCTCCAGCCTTCCTTCTCATCTCTTCCTCTTCTCCTGCTCCTCTATTTTTTCCCAACTCATTTTAAATTTTAACCCCCAAGGGGAAAATTGACATATTAAGGACTTGTATACTGTATACAATTTTCTTGTTTGTTCTAGATTTTGTTATGAAACCATAAATCTATTTTATGTGGTTAAAGGTGGAAAATTAATGGTTAGGTTAGTTTGCTATTTTTTAGGCTGTGTTTGATGCTGTTATGATTACCACTATGGTCAAAAGTGACATAATTGTTCTCAACAGCTGTTCTTCCTGGTATTCCAAGATTGAGATTGACTAAGTGTCCCAGAAGATACTGTGGCACAGTGTCAAAGCACCAGGGGTTGAGCCTAACAGGCAGTACTTCTCATCCCCAACAAATTGAAGAGGTAGGATCTTGCAACAGACTCAAGACCCCAAACTCAGCTACACCTGGAAGAAAACTCAGAGAAGTAATCATTTCCTAAGGTTTCTAAATGCTAGAAACAAAACACTCACCATAGGCATTTTACAAACATCACCCTAGGAATTAAACTAAAAAAAGAAAAGAAAATGAGAAGATACTTAAACAAGATGCAAACCCAGACATCCAGCTCACCAAAGGCAAACCCAGGGGACAATAAGGTGGGACAATCTGAAAGCCACCCACCTGGTCTCTATGCAGTAGTCACAGCAAAACAGTTGAATGAGGCTCTAGAAAAAATCAAATCAGAAATAATTGTTCAGATAACTGCAGAGATGGTATCCACAGTGAAAATCATGTTTAGTGACTCTAGAGCAGATACAGACAAAACAAGAGGAGCTTAAGAAAATGATGGATGCTCAGCATAGGAAAGAAATGGAATCCATAAGGCAAATTCAAGCAGATATCTAGGAGAATAAAAATTCCATTGGTAGTTTTCACAGCAGATTAAGCCAATGTGAGGACAGGATCTCAAATATAGAAGACAAGCTTTCAGCTAGCAATCATGAAAAGAAAGATTTCTTAAAAGTGGCAAGGGACCATGAGAAATCAATACAGCAGCTGCTAGATGAGGCAAAGAAGAATAATTTAAGATTGGCTGGAGACAGCAAAAAAGCAGGAGATAGCACAAATGATATAAAAAACTGTTCAGATATGTCATGATATAAAACTTCCTGGTAGAGAAAAGTAATTTGGTATACAGATAAGTAATCAAAAAAATCTATGACCAGGCATAACATAGTCAAGATTCCAGAAATTCCACACAAGAATAGAATCTTAAAAGCTTTTGCTATAAAGGAAAGCCCACCAAAATCACAGCTGACTTCTCAGCACAAACACTCAAGTCAAGGAGAGGTTGGAGTGAAGTGTTCAAGTTCTAAAGGAAAACAAATTTCAACCCAGATTGATGTACCCCAGAAAACTTATCTTTTAAAACTGATGGAGAAAAAAGATACTTCCATGACAAAGAACATCTGAGGGAAATTTATGACCACCAAACCAGCACTGTAAAATGTTTTGAAGGACATTCTAGAAAGGGATAACAAGGACTACAACTCCATGAATCCCGACAGAAAGAATCCGTCAGGCAAGACAAACAATTAAACAGAGCAAGAGGGGAAAAAGAGGGGGAGCCAGCAACAGGAAAATAGCAAGACAAGGATAAGTCAATACATATCAGTTACAGCCATCAATGTTAACGGTCTCAATTTACCAATCGAAAGACACAGACTGGCAGAATGGATCAAGAAGCAAGATCAGCAATATGCTGCACACAAGAAACACGTTTAATTAAAAAAGAAATTCATACACTGAAAGTCAAAGGATGGAAAATAATACTCTGTGTGACAGGAAGCCAGAAAAAGGCAGGAGTACTATTCTATTTGCATAAAAAGTGAATCTCAAGCCAAGAGTGATTAACAGAGATAAAGAAGGTCACTACATACTTGTAAAGGAAACAATCCAAGTGGATGAGATAATAACAAATATGTATGCACCAAATATGGGAGCACCCAACCATACAAGACAATTATTAATTGACATGAAAAACCAAATAAACAATAACACAATTGTAATGCGAGATCTGAATACCCTATTGTCACAAAGACATAGATCAACTAAACAAAAATCAACAATGAAATATTAGAATTGAAACAAATTTTTAAACAAAAGGTCTTAGTAGATGTCTACAAAGTGTTACACCCCACAACATCACAATATACATTCTTCTCAGCTACACATGGGACATTTTCCAAAATAGACCACATATTAGCTCATACAATATACTTAAGTAAATGCAAAGAAACCTAAATTATGCCATGCTTATTATCAGACAAGAGTGCAATGAAACTGGAAATCAATGGCAAAGAAACCACAAGAACTTCATAAACACATGAAAATTAAATAACACCCTCCTGAACAACCAATGAGTCAGAGACAAAATTAAAGGAGAAATTAGATGATATTAAAATAAGATGACAATTAAATGATAATGATAATACAACATACTGAAACTTGTGGGACACAATGAAAGCAGTACTAAAAGGGAAATTTATAGCAGTGAATACCCATATCAGGAAAACAGAGCAAGCACTAATAAATAACTTAATGGTGAACCTCAAACTTCTAGAAAAAGAAGAGCAGGCTAAGCCAAAAGCCTATATAAGGGAGGAAATTATAAAGATCAAACAGAAATTAATTCATTGGAGACTAAAAATAAATATAAAGAATCAATGCATCAAAGAGTTGGTTCTTTGAAAGATTAAATAAAATCAACAAACCTTTATCCAACCTTATTTAAAAAAAAGAGGAAAGACTCAAATCCATGCAATTAGGAATGTAAAGGATGAAATCACAACACATCCTGCAGAAATCCAGAAGATCATCTACACCTACTATGAAAACTTGTGTTTTAATAAAGTGGAAAATACAGAAGAAATGGACAGATTCCTAGATACATATGAATTACCAAAGTTCAATCAAGAAATATAAAAATCCTAAGAAAACCAATATCAGTCAATGAAATTGAAGATGTAATTAAAAACCTACCAATAAAGAAAGCCCAGGTTCTGACAGATTCACTGATGAATTCTACAAGAAATTTAGAGAAGACCTAACACCTCTACATCTCAAACTCTTTAACGAAATTGAAAGGGGAAAAATACTCCCAAATTCATTCCCGAAGCAAGCATTAACCTGATATCAAAACCAGAGTAGGACTCAACTAAGAAAGAGAATTACAGGCCAATCTCCCTAATGAACATAGATGCAAAAATCCTCAATAAGATACTGGCAAACAGAATGCAGCAAATCATTAAGAAGATTATACACCATGATCAAGTGGGATTCACCCCAGGGATGCAGGGATGGTTCAACATATGTAAATCAATAAATGTAATACACCATATTAACAGAGCCAAGAACAAAAATCATGATTACCTCGAGAGATGCAGAAAGGGCTTTAGACGAAGTCCAGCATCTATTCATGATAAAAACCTGACAGTAAATTGGAATAGATAGTCTTTACCACAATCTGGTAAAAGCTATTTATGATAAACCAACAGCCAATATCATACTAAATGGACAAAAACTGAGAGCTTTCTCTCTAAAATCAGGAATAAGACAAGGATATCCACTGTCTCCATTCGTATTCAACATAGTCCTGGAAACTTTAGCCAGAGCAATTAAACAAGAGAAAGAAATAAAAAGACTAATAATAGGAAAGGAAGAAGTTAAATTGTCATTATTTGAAGATGACATGATACCGTATGTAGAAAACCCCCAAAACACTAAAAAACTGCTAGGTTTAATAAGCAAATTGAGTAGTGTAGCTGAATACAAAGTCAACACTCAAAAATCAATAGCCTTTCTGTACATGAATACAAACTCACTGAGAGAGTAATTAGGGAAACAACACCTTTCACAATAGCATTCAAAAAAATGAAATGCATAGGAATCAATCTAATGAAGGATGTAAAGGACCTCTACACTGAAAACTACACTACCTTGAAAAAGGAGATTGAAGCAGATAGCAGAAATGGAAAGAGATCCTTTGCTCTTGGCTATTATGAATCAATACAGGAAAATGGCCATACTTCCACAACTGTTATACAGATTCAACACAATTCTGATCAAAATTCCAACAGCATATCTCACAGAATTAGGGAAAACAATCCTAAAACTCATTTGAAACCAGAAGAGACCTGAATAGCAAAGGCAATTCTAGACAACAAAGGCAAGGCAGGGGGCATCACAATATCTGACTTGAAATTGTACTATAAAGCTATGATGATAAAAACAGCATGGTACTGGTGAAAAACAAAAAAACAGACCCAAAGATTAATGGGACAGATGAGAAGATACAGAAATAACTCCAGACATTATCAGTTACCTTATCTTTGACAAAGGTGCCAAATACATTTACTGGAAGAAAGATATTCTTTTTAATAAATGGTGCTGGAAAAATTGGCTCTGCACATGCTAAAGATTGAAATTGGACCCATATCTTTCACCAGGCACTAAACTAAATTAGAAATGGATCAAAGATCTAAATGTTAAAATGGAAATATTAAATCTGCTGGAAGATAGAATAGGTAAAACTCTTGAAGACATTGGTGTAGGCAAAGACTTTATGAATAAAATATTAACACACAAAATCACAAGGAAATACCATTGCATATTGACTAGCATGACTAAAATAAACATATAGTTAATAACAAGTCTTGGTGAGGATGTAGAGAAAAAGCGTACCTCACATATTTCTGGTGGGAATATAAAATCATGCAGTCCCTTGAGAGAACTGTCTGACAAATTCTTGCAAAGGTAACAGGATCTTACCATAAGGTGTTGGAATTGTACTATTAGGAATTTATCCAAGAGAAGTATATGTCTCTATGCAAGGGCTTGTAGATGAGTGTTCATAATAAGCTTGTTCATAATAGCCAATATCTGGAAACAATCCAAATGTCTATCAACTGGTAAATGGACAAACAGCATGTGTTATATATGTACCAGAGGGCAATATTCAGCAATAAAAACCAATATAGCCTACTCATGCACACAACACTGACGATCCTCAGAAACACTGTGCTCCATCAAACAAGCCAGATACAAAAGTCTGTATAAGACAGAACTCTATTTGGCTGAAGTTTTTTAGAAAAGGCAAAATTACCTGTTTTCTGTTCCTGCATCAAAATGCCCAAGGCTGAGTATGTTCGTTTAAAAAAGAAGCTTATTTAGCTTACAGTCCTAGAGGTTCAAAAACATGGTTCTAGCATCTAATTTACTCTAGTGAGGACTTCATGGCAGATGGTATTACAGTGGGGAGGGGGTGTGCAGAAGAGAGAGGACAGGAAGCAAGAGATTGGGCATTGGCCAGGCTTGCTCTGTTTGTAACAAACTCTTGTTATGGGAACTAACTAACTTCCACCAGACCTGAACATTCCCAAGACACAGCATTAACCCATTCATGAGGGCGGTGCCCTTGTAACTCATGTACTGTGTAGCAGGCCCTACCTCTTACCCTCAAGGCACAAGCCTGAGTCCAGCGGACCCATCCTTTATTTCCTACTGTAAAATTGTATTTTAGTGTTATAGTGGCCAGCTGTGCATTACATTGCCTTTCCCTGAGGGATACAGGAAGCAATCTATGTGTTCAGTCACTTCGTGTGATGAAAGGTAAGGGAGTGTGCCTGTGTGCAAAAGTGTCAAAATAAGATTCGGACCCACCTTTATGCTCTAGCTAACTGGTTTTGTGTATGTTTACCCGAGCATCTCAGAGGGTCCAATAGATACAAACAACTCCAGGATTTATTTTTTAAAAAGTTTTCTTTTGATTCTTCTGATAGAAGTAGCTGAACTCAGAATAATGGCACATGAAAAAGCATACTTGCATATTTTGGAGGAGATCAAAAGTGAATCATCAGACTACTTATGCATAGATGACAAAGATGATCCATTATGGTAAAATACATGCTTTCATAGCAGAAGAGTGGTGTGGTTGGATGATGATGACTGTGACACTGGCCATGTGAGCCAAAGTTCCTATGACAGTGAAATAGAGCAAGAAAATTGACTGATACAGACCCAGGGAATGGACCTCGTTGATTCAGATGGTGAAGAAAACTTCAATGTGAGTACATATTTGACTAGTCGAAATATTGTGAAATGACCAAACAACATAATAGAATGATCCAATGTTAGAACTAAGTCTCCAGGAGAGTGAAACATACTGGAAATAATGCCAACATTGCCATTCAGTGTTGGAAACTGTAACAGGTGAAATGCTACAAGATGCTGTGAAATGCAAGTCAAACATTCTATATGCACGAATACCTATATTCAAAAATTTATTTATTATGACATCTCACTAGCTGAACTGAAAGCATTCATAGGTCTGCTGTACTTAGCAGAGATTTCTCATGGTGATCACAGGAATGTAAAAGACTTATGGAAAATCAATGGTTCAAAATATGGGGGAAAACTTATGCCCTTGTTGATGCAAAGACTTATTATTTCCATTTAGATATTTATCTTGGAACTCAACCACCAAGTCCTTATTCCTATAATAGTAAACCAACTGGAATGTGACATTCAACAGTTGGGTTATTGGTTTCCTTTCAGGTTTTTTTTTTTTTTTTTTTTTTTTGTGGTGCTGGGTATTGAACCCAGGTCCTTGGGGACTCAAGGCAGGAGCTCTACCAGTGAGCCACATCCTCATCCCCAGTTTACTGGCTTCCAATTGATGTTACATTTGCTAACAGAGCACAAGTTGACCAGCAGTAACTTTACACAGGAACAAAGCAGAAATTCCAAATGAAAGGTTGCAATTTCAAAAAAGAGAATTGTATAGTAAAATCTTTGGATTTCAGAAAGATGTAACATTGACTAGTATATGGCAAAGAAAAGCAAACTGGTACTGCTGATGTCAACATTTCCATGATGGAAATATTGATAGGGAAACCTTGACAAAATGGAAACCTGGGATGGAAACTTTCAACGGCCAAACCAAATGTGGAGTAGATGTTATTGATGAGTTATGCAGCAAATATCATGTCACTTGAAACATGACTTATTGGCCAATGGCTGTGTTTTACTCAATCCTAAACATGTGTGGCATAAGTAGTTTGATAGTTTACAAAGAAACCAAGTGCCAAATATCATGGAGAAATTTTCTTAGAGGATTGGGCTGTAGCTCATAAGAGATCATTTACAGCACAGGAAAAACAAAATGTTTCTGTCCAGGGAACTATGTACAAAAATTGTGGAGAACACTGGTGAGCTGATGGGTGAACAGGCAGGGGCAGTATCACAATGACCTACAACACTGACAGGAAAATAAAAAATATATTAACTGTTCCCTACAAGAAAGTATACAAAAACAAAACACGCATGCTGCCTGCATAAGTGATACTTCTGTATGGAACATGCAGTTGTCATGTGTGAAGGCTGCCTTGGGTGTGACAGTTGAAGCAAAGCTTATTTTTGTGGTAGAGTTCCATTGGTACTTTTTTTTATTTTAAAAATAAAAGGAGGAAAACTTTAACAGACAGACAACATTTTACAAAATAGCAAAAGAACAGTACAGACAATAGAGAGTTACAAACAAAATGGTAGGAAATTAACAATGCTTGTTGTATTACATATTGATATCTTCAAAGTGGTTTGTCATGAAAACGGATAGAGACATACAATATTGATCAATCAAGGACTCATTGACAGTTTCTTTCAGCAAAGAAATAGAAGACAGTAGAACAACTATGTTAACTATCCTGTATATACATATATACAAAATTTTTCCTTCTTTCCCTTCTTTTTTTCCATTGGTATTTTCATTGTAGTTCATATAGGAATCATTTCTGATGTTATCTTTTAGGTTTTATAAGGAAGTACCCAGCTGATGTGAAAATGTTGATGTCTATTCTAAACATACAATACGTATTAAGAATTTAATAATTTATTTTATTGATACTTTATGTGCCTGTTAACTATATACTATAATATAAATATAAATATTCTACAATAAACTTGGGTCTGACAGGTACACATTTATGTGCCTTGATGACAAAATTAGCCTTATGTTCGAAGGGCTAGGAACATCCCTACAATATAAGTTTATGTTGCAAGCATTATTGCTAAACTTTTAATGCTGTGCTCCTTCTTGAGAGTATCTTGAGCTTCACTACCTATAGTTTGTGTTATGAACATGATCAACTTTGCAATGATTATTTTGATTGAAGCAGTGACAACATTTAACACTAATTAAGACTAAGAGAAGCAAATATGCCTTTCAAGACAACATAGCTGAACATTATTGAAGTCAGCCAAACAGAAAAAGGAAAATACTGTGTGGTCTCCCTTATATGTGAGATACAAAAAATGAATACATAGGAACAGGCATAATGGTGGTTATGGGGCAGAAGGGAAAGAATGCACAGATTCAGATCAAAGGGACAATGTTGCAATTTTCAAAGATGAATTAGTCTAGCCATCTAATGTTCAGTGTGAGGACTATATGTGGTAGCACACATGCAAAATCTATCTATGACAGATAATGAATGTGGGAATTTTCTTATTCTTATTTATTTTTTTATTATTATTTTAAAGAGTAAAAGAAGGATAACATAGTAATGGGGAGGCTTACCAAATTACAGACAAAGTGGTAGGAAATTATCAATGGCTGTTGTTTTACATATTGTTAGCTACAAGATAGTTTCTCAGGAAAACAGACAAACAATAGTGAGTTACAGACAAAAGTGGTAGGAGATCATCAATGGTTGTTGTACTATACTTTGGGTCTTTTTGTGGTAATTTTCTTGACTGTAGCATTTGTTTCATTTAAGTATATGTCCATAAGAATATGTTTTACATGTCAAATATATAATAGAAAAATAAACTTTGTGCTTTGATTATATGAATAAAATAGATCAGGTAAGCTTGCATTCAAACCTCAGAATGAACACACACTAGCCATTTGACCTTTTCAAAATCACTTAAAACTCTGTAGTGTTTTATTTTATCGTATGTGTAACGTGACTAATAAGAACAGCTAGGAGAGTGCATGATGCTTAGGAGATATTAATCTTTTGTGGCCTTTCATTCATCCAGTTTTCATATTTACAATCCTTTAGATTGCAATCTACATCTCTCAAGCTTAGGCTACTCAAACAAAACAAAACAAAAACAAAAAACTAGAAGGGGCATTTGGAACTTTTCTCAAAGATGGTAGAAAGCTTTCACTAAGGCAGTGATGCAGAACAAAAGATTAGATAAGCCCAAAGAAGTAGACTTAATATTTGGGGGTTCTTTTCTTTTTTAAAAATTTTTATTAATTCTAAACAAAGCAATGACAGTTGAAAGGCTAATAAACTGTGCACAAAATCTCGCTGCCTCACTGAGCTGTAGGTGCAAAATAGCATGAGCCCACAACGCAGAGGAGCCTACCGACATTCCCAGCTCTCAGCTGAGATCCACGGGGACTGTAAAGGAGGGAGAGGAATGGAAAGAGGCCAGCTCTTCCAGTGACCGAGGCTTGGGAGTCAGGTTCCAGGTCAGAGGCAGGACAAAGCCCTCTAACCTCACTGCTCTTAGAAGACAAACTAGATCCTTGCTGGGAGAAGAGCCGTTCTTCAGACTCAAAATAAAAAGAAAAACAATTAAAATTTAAAAACCCTTTTCTATGCACTACTAGCTAACATTTAATAAAAACCAGCTAGACACAGATATTTTAATTACAAGAAGAAAACAAACAATGAAAGGAGAACCCAGGCTATCTAGTTATTGAAATCACAAGATATGAACTTTACAATGGATGTGGTGAACGCATTTCAAAAGATTAAGTAACATAAAATTCAATGGGTAAAATGTACAGCAGATTAGAAGAATTTAAAAGAGAATTAGAGGAGGGAGAGTCAGTGCCTAAGGCTGTATCCTCAGGTGCACAGGAGTCTATGACCCCACCTGCTCCTCCAGGACCATGAACAGAGAGGATAAACAGTGTCTAAGGGACACTGTGGTGCTTTTCTGTTGCTCACTTTCTCACCAGCTGCTGTGCCTGGAGTTGGGGCTGAGCAGGATGCTTGTCTTGGAAGGGCCACTCAGTGTACTTCTGTCCCTTCACAGTATGAAAAACAGGCAATTTATAAGGATGACAGCAACTAAGCCTACTGTTCAGGGTCTTGCTAAGTTGCCCAGCCTGGATGTGAAATTATGATCCTCCTGCCTCAGCCTTCCAAGTGGCTGGGATTTACAAGTGTGTGTCATCACAATCCAGGTTCATCTACTTCAATTTAGCAACCAATGTCCAGCAACTTCTTTGGGATGTGAAGAAAACTCCCCACTAAACTAGTGTCCCTGGAGCCAGTGGTGCCTGCCTGGGACCGGCCAAACCACCAGCGTGGATCCAGGCCTGGTGGAGGAGAGCAGTGCTCTGTGTTCTGCTAGAGCCAGACAGATGAGCTGTTGCAGCTCTGGCCTCCACAAGGTCATCCAGAGAGAAGGGAAGAGAAAGTGGCCACCATGGCTAGGAGAGGACTGACCAGGATATGTTGTAGGCAGGGCAGCCGGCATGTGGCAGCCAGTGGTGACAAAGTTACATCTGCCACAGGTCATGGGTGGCTGCCTTGCTTGCCTTCAGGGTCAGGGCATGCTCTGGGAAGATACTTAGCCTACTGGCAAGTGCCAGCCTCTCATCTCCAGCAGGCCAGGGATGTCACCCTTAGGAACAGGTTGGGGTTGGAGGGGAGTGGGATCTGGTCAGAGCCACACAGGACTGTGGAATACACTAGGCAATCCTATGGAGCCCTTGTTTCTGGGCTGGAGAATGAACACAGGGTGGGGTGAATCAGACCACTGCTGTGAACGAGGAGCTACTTCACATGGGGGAACCCATGGTGGACAGAACAAAAAAAAAATGTGACCCTGAGGATGGGGAAACTCAGGAAGGACAGAGAGGCTGACCAGCCTGCCCTCTGCAATTTCCCTGGAACTCCCACTGAGCTTTGCTCCCATAGATGGCCTGGCCTGGATACCTAGACTCTCAGCTCCAAATGTAGCCAAACCCAATGCTCCCTGGCCTCCCAGCCATCCTCTGCAGGCAGCAGCCTTCCTTCTCAGCATGTCTCTCCTGGTCCTTTCCCACCCGCACTTTAGGGGGTACCTTCCCTCCGGAAGCCACATCAGCCTCACCCTGCTCTCTGTTTCTTCACTCAGGCATCTGCTCTGGCCTTGTCCCTCCAGGTCTCCTAATTCCCCTTCCCAAATTTGAGCTGGTATAGCTGCCCCTGCCAGGGCCTGAGGTCCCAGTCTGGCCTGGGCACACTGAGATACATTATCCCAGGAGTGAGAATTCCCAGTCCACATGGGAAACAGGAGACAGCCCAGGACTTCAGTCATCTGGGCTAAAACATTCCCTTGGAGTCTGCATTATTACAATGGTTTATTATGTCTGTAGCCATGTGAGTTATCAAATTCAAAGGAAGGGAGAAGAACTGACAAAGTAGGAGCTCATTCTTCGCCTTCTTTCAGGCTCAGGGTTCAGTCCACCAGCTCTGCTTGGACTGAAATGGGTTCACTGGGTGGGCTGCTCTGTAGACTGCTGGGCTGGACCCGCCTCTGATTCCTGGACTTGGTGCAGGCTTGGGAAGGCCACAGTCTCCGCCTGCCTAGCCACTGGCATCTTACCCTCCGGTTTTGTCTCAGACTGTGCCTCAGGTCCCGCCTCAGGCTGTGCCTCTTCCCGAGGCTCAGGCTTGGTGGGAGCCTTCTTGGCAGGGGTAGATTCAGGAGTCCGAGAGGGCTCAGTGCTCCGGGAGCTCTCCCCCACTGCTGGGGCTGCAGAGGCTGGACTCTGTACCTTGGGCTGAACCCAGGTGTGGCCGAGGATGTCATCTATGCGCAGCCGTCGATGGACATCAGGATGCAGCATGTGATAGATGAGGTCCTTGCAATCGCTGGTCAGGTGCTTGGAGCGTGGGAAGTTGACACGATGTTCCTTCTGGAGGCGCAGCATTTTCTTGATGTTGGAGTCATCGTAGGGCATGGAGCCGCAGACCATGATGTAGAGGATCACACCCAAGCTCCAGATGTCATATACCTTGGGCTGGTAGGGAATGCCCTGTAGAACCTCAGGGGCTGCATATGCTGCTGACCCACAGAAGGTCTTACTAAGTGTCAGCTGACCACTGTCATCCCGCACGCAGCGTTTAGAGAAGCCAAAGTCTGACACTTTGATGTTATAGTCCTTGTCAAGAAGAAGGTTTTCGCACTTGAGGTCTCTGTGGACGATGTCCAGGTCATGGCAGTACTTGATGGCTGAGGAGAGCTGGTGGAACTTCTTGCGAGCATCATCCTCTTGCAGAGCCCCCTGGGTTTTGATGAACTCGAGGAGGTCACCCTGAACCCCAAGCTCCATGACGATGTAGACCTTGCCCTGTGATGTCTCAAAGATCTCGTAGGTCTTGATGATAGATCGATGGTTTAGTATGGCCATAACCTCAATTTCCCGAGGAAGGAATTTCTCCAGGAAGTCTGTTGGGGCTTTCTTCCTATCAATGATCTTAACTGCCACGTTAATCTTTAAACGCTCGGAGTAAGCAGATTTGACTTTTGCATAGGAACCCTCTCCTAAATTTATGCCCATTATGTATCCACGACGCTTGAGGACAATAGTATCATCCATGGTTCCAGAAGCAGTGTGTGTCCCTGAGGCTGTGCCGTCTGTCATTGCAAGACCTGGGTCGACAGTGATCTCAATTACACTGTTGATACACAGCCTTCTGGGCTGGCTGGGCCTGCTGTTCCTGCTACTAAGACACCAAAACTCTAGGATGGAACCTTCTGTACTGCCTCCTGAGTGACTTCAGTGCATGAAGTCACAAAGGAAGAGCACACAGGAGAACGAGGCTCTGGCCAAAGCCACTTGGACCTAGAACCATGGAAGGTCCACCAGAAGGCTGGAGGAGACTTGAAGGCCAGAAGAGTGGCCTTGTGCTTGGCTGGGACCTAAGGGAGTTGAAGACTGTGGGGTACACAAAGTCCTGACCATGAATCCAAACCTAGAGCTAGGATTGCATATGGAGGGGTAGGGGTGATAGTTGTAAACAAGGTCATTCCAGGTGGTCTACACATTAGTGAGTATGAGTGTATGTGTGTGTGTGTGTGTGTGTGTGTGTGTGTGTCTACATGTGTGAGCAAGAAACAGAAGGTAAATTTGACTGAGGACATTCTCAGGAGGGCTTCATTCAGGGCATTTTACAAAGATGGGAGTGGAGTTGTAAGGAACCCCAGAAACTGTGCAGGTGCTGTAACAAGCAGTTACACACTCCAGGCCCACACAGAAGAGGAAAATAATGGGAAGAGCAGTATAAAGACGAGCATCCTGAGAAAGGCAGTGACCTTGGGTGGTATGAAAGAGCCAGGGTACAGTGACCACTTGGACTTGTGGCAAAGGTGATGTATCTGACCTATTTCTCCTTCATCAACTCTTGACAGTGTCCACCCAGGCAGCCTGAAGGGACATGGAGCAGGGACAAGAAGAGAACAGGTGGGTCATGAGGGAGAGAGACTCCTGGTGAAGCCATTGCTTTGGCTTGGAAAGTAAGGACTTGACTCTCTTGCTGCATGGTTTGCCTGGGCTTTTCTTCCTCTGTACTTCTTTTTCCCCAGCACATTTGCTGGTCTACATAGAGTGGCTCTATAGGGGCCAACTGGGTGAGATTCTGTTTTTGGCTGTGACTATTCTCTTAGGGACCTGCCTAGACCATGGCTCTGGCTGGACTCTTAGGACAGACCTGGGGCTGGGGGCAGAAGGCTGGGCCCAGACCCTATGCTGAGACTGGCAGCCACTTCTTGGACTGCTCCATGAGGATAGTACAAGCAGCCAGGGCATCAGTGGCCAGGGATCTTTGTAGTGTGTCTGTAGTGAGGCTTCTCCTCTCTGGGCCACATCTGGAAAAGTAGGAGTCCCTGAAGATCTGGCTTAAACTTGGGTTTAAACTTGGCCTGATTTAGAGAATATGGGCTGCTCACACTTGGGACTTCTCTCCCAATGACCCCATGTGTCACAGACGAACCCTGAGGCCCTCAGGAAGACACTTAGAAGTAAATTAGTAAAAATGGAGGGGAGTCAGACTGGGCTGGGTCCCTACCAACTCTGACCTTTCCCCCTTTTCTCTACTCCGCCTCTTCACTTTCTTTCCCAGCCCTGACCACGCAGTGCCAGGCCTGTCTACATGGCCAGTGGTCCTTCCCTTGGCAGCTGATTCTCTTTCCCATCTGCGGTCTCTCCCCGCTGTCTCCATGTTCATGATGAATGGCGGGAAGCCAGCACTTGAAGATTTGTTCCCAGAGACCTTAGCTTCATCTATGTCCAGTGTTCTCCTCCATGCAATTGCAGCCTCCTCTCCTCTCCCAGTGTGTGGATGGATCCTTTCTCCCGAGGTGTCCACCCTCTCTACTTGCTAGGGTCTGGGCCTCCCTGTGACTGTCCTATAACAGTTCATTAGGCCATTTTCTCATTTTCCAGAACATTTTCAGTCTTGTGTGGCAGTAAAGCTGAGGCAATCTAGCTAGTTAGAAATGGGAACATGAAGATTCTCAAAGATTCCTGTCATCATTGAATGATCCTTTGAAAATTATTAAATGTGACTTGTTTTCTACCCTTGAGAAACCTAGCTACTCAGTGAAGCAACAGACCCTGTCCCTGTTCAGATGGACATTGTCATCAGGCTTCTGACAAACTTTTCGCCTTACCTGTTTCCTAGGGAATGACGTGAAGTCCCTTTTACATTAATTTTTAAGAGGTGAGTCTTTTCATGTTAATCTTTAAGAGTTATCTACCTATAACCTTCCTAAATTCTTACAAGCCATAACTCTGTGATTGAATCAAATAATTGCCCTTTCACATGGCAACAATATATATTGAAGCCAAGATCAATTGTATTTTGCAATATTACATTCTGTATATATGCATTTCAAAATTTAGTGCAGGTGCTTGTTCTCCTGAGAAGTCTGCACTCTATTGTCTGAATGCATACTACAAATTAAATGTGCCGCAATAAAATATTTGGCCTCTTGGGCAAAGGAGAAAAAAGAATGGAAAACATGAAAAAAGCATGCATTAATATAAAATATGGCCAAAAGTCCCAATACATGCATTACAAAAGAAGGACAGAATCAGATAGATGACAGAATTACTTGAGTAGATAATGACCAAGAACTTGACAAGACTGAAATCAAGCAATAACAAGAAATGAAATATCTCAGTTAGGATCAAAGAAAAGAAAACTTTGAAAGTTTGTATCAAATTAATTACATATTTAGAACACTGAGAAGAATGAAGAAAAATTACTCAAATGAGCTTAGCAAAATTCCTAGATACAACACCTCTGGAAGTCCATTGGATTTCTATAGGGCAATAAACAACTAGAAAATTAAATGTTTAAAAATACCAAGTCGTACCAAAAAATCACTGAATATTTACTAGTAAGTAAAGATGTTCAAAATGGATACACAGAAAATGAGAAAACTAAAAAGATTTAATCAAAGCTATATACCATGTTCATGGATTGAAAGATTAAGTATTACACATGTCATTTCTTCCTAAACTGATCTACACAGATGGAGTGCAATCCCAAATTCTTACTTGCAGTTATCCATGCATGTGTGAAATTCAACAGATTGATGCTAAACTTTCTATGGAAATTTAACATTTTCAAATAGCCATGATAATCTGAGAAAGAACTACAAAGTTGAAAGACTTATACTACTAGGTATCAGTGTACTCTGTGTTTTAAAAAAATGTGGGAGTGGCAAATGTTCAAAGACTGGTGGTAGAATTAAACTGGCAGTAACCATTAATGTAACATAAGCATATTCAGTACCCAGTAAGTCCACTCTTAGTTATTCCATATTCACAAATGAAAATGTCAATAATACCATTATTTATAATAGCCCCAAACTACAAACAGTGTAGATGACCATTATCAGCAGAATGCATAAAAATATTGCATTCCTAAGGTAGAGTATCACATAGCAGGAGTAAGCAAACTCTGTTAAAAACCCAATAGTATATATTTCAGGTTCTGCATGTGATGTAGTCTCTGTCATAGTAACTTGGCTGGTTTAGGGTGAAAGCAGACATAATATGTCAACAAATAGGCCAATGTATGCGGCTGTTCTTCAAGAAAACTTTGGTATGTAGCAATGGAAATGGATGAACTACTGCCACACAAAACACAGATGAATCTTGCAATATAATACTAAGCAAACGAAGGTAGACTCAAGGAATGCATTCTGAAAGGTGAAGCAGGGAGATTGCAACGGGCTTGAGAAAGGTTTCTTGGATGTTACCGATCTTCTAGTTAATGACCTAGTAGCTAAGGTGTGCTCACTTTGTGGTCATTCATTGACACATAAAGTATATGTATTTCAATAAATAGTTTTGTTAAATAACAGTTACTTTAAAGCACAAAAAGATGATTCAAGGGAAGTTTAGATACTTTGCTTTGAAGAAAGCAACAGAGTTACCCAATAATATCAAAGAGTCTATTTCATGTTGTATTTGGGGGTAAGTTTAAATTTACTTTGTATGTATATAGGATACTTGGCAAAATTATGTGGATATTTTCTGCTGAGAGATGAAACTGAAGTTATGACTGAGGGTAAGTATTGAGATTATAATGAAAACTTTATGCATGGCCTTCACTGTTTGTGATTTTAGTCACATGTGAGTTTTATATAAGGGTGTGAGGATGGAAGGACGTGGTAGTGGTGTTTGGATGGGTGGGGGGAATTAGCGAAGGGCTGGATTAAAGGGCATCATTTTCTTTTATTGTTCTAGTTTTCTTTCATCTCACTGCAGTCTCTCCACTTACCTTTCTCATTTCTCAAGACCCATCTATCATCCTCTGGTCCTTGGGAACCACAGCAAGTTAAGGGCTCATGCACTCATTCATTCAGCAAATATTTTTCCAGTATCTTCTGTATGACAGCACTATTCTAGATGCTGGGAGGACCACTGCAAATCAAGTGAAATCTCTTCCATGGAGAATTCATGGAAGTTATTGGATTTAACATACAAAGAAATCAGTTAACTGCTTCCTAAATCCATACACAGAATTAGATGGCATTCAAAATATTAATGTGCACTTTTTGAAATGAAGATTGGATAGTCAATCATAGCGTTCCAGCCTCAGCAATCAAACACTGTCCTTGATTATGAAACCTTCAGTGATCTTGCTTGACTGAGGGCTCCAGGCACATTTGTAGCTCCAGCCACCTTACTTCCCACCCACCTCTGTATCCCCAACTGACCATACATTTCTCCAGCCACCTAGCTAGCCACTGTGACCACTTTCTTTTCCTCTCTCTCTGGAGAGTCTCCTGGGGGCCAGAACAACAACAGCTCATCTGCCTGGCTCTAACAGAACACAGACTGCTGTTCTCCACCATGTTTGGATCCATAGGTGGCTTGGCTGGTCCCAGGCAGGCACAACTGGCTCCAAGGACACCAGCTTTCTGGGAGTTTTCTTTAATTTCCGAGGAGGCTGCTGGAAATTGGCAGATTAACTCAAAGGTCAGTGAGGCCCAGTAGGGTGATCAAGGGATCTTTATGTGGAAGAACGCCGTGTGTGTGGGAGGGGTGTGCTGGGCAGGACAGACTTCTCCCATAGGTGGAGCTGGGAGTCAGCACCATTCAGCTCCCAGCATGCACAAGCATAGCTCCAGTGTACCACAACCTCCTGCCTCCGACCAAGAATAAATAATTAGGATCCTTGGTACTTACAGGCCCTCCAATGTTAAATGGCCTTCAAATTTCAACACACTTCTAATTCAATATTGTTATTTTTTACTTGCCCTTTGAAAGAACAGATTTCCAATTTTTAAAAATCCTATTAAAATTTGCCCAAATTACTGAAGGACACAAAGAAAATCTGAGTAAAGAGAAGAGTGTAAACCTGATTTTGGAAAAGAAAGACTCAAAACAAAAATCAGTTAACTGTTTCCTAAATCCATACACGGAATTAGATGGGATTCAGAAACAGAAAATACCGTGCCTTTGAAGCTTGTCCTGTTTCCATGAATGCAATTCTCCTCTTTCTGCCTCCTTCTAGGAATACTAGTATGTTGACTATTTCCGTGAAGGGAGGGAGGGAGAGACAGGGAGAGACAGAGACAGAGAGAGACAGACACGGACACAGACAGACAAGAGACAGAGACAACTGATTCCTGAGGAAAAAGTGTTAAGTGAAGTGACCCGCCTGAGTCTTGGGCTGAGATCATAACGGAACTGGGGTGCTGGAAATGGTCTCAGCGGATGAAATCACGACTGACCTATGACTTCCCGCTTTCCGGGGTCTATATCGTAAAGGAATCTACAAGCGGACAGTCAGAGATGCCTCTGACTGTCCAAACCCTAGAGAGAAATCCAATCCCCTCCCCGGTCTATTCTTCGAGTTTGCCCGCCAGGTTTCTTTTATCCAGCCCACGGCAGGATTTTAAGGACCGGAAGTACACTCCACGCCGCCGGTGTGCAGCTCTAGCCTCTCAGCGCCAGCGCACGAAAGCACAGGCGCACGACCTTCATGGGCGGGGCTTAGGAGGCGGCGCTACGGGGCTGCGGATTGGCCAGTCTTGAGGGGGACGGTTGGCCCTGACTCCGGGTTTGCGGAGGAACCTGAGCTGGGTGGGAGAGAACAAAGTTCAAACTCCCGCCGGGATATCCAGAATTTGAAACCTGGCGTCATGCAGAATTACCAAGGTTTGGTGGAATGGGAGAGCTTGGGCACAGAGCAGGCTGCCCGTTACATGAGGTATGTGAAAGAGGCCAAGGAAGCAACAAAGAGTGGAGATCTGGAGGAAGCCCTTAAACTTTTCAGTTTGGCAAAGGACATTTTTCCCAATAAAAAGCTGACAAGCAGAATCCAGAAACTACAGGAAGCCTGGGAGCAGTTGGAAGCACATGAAGAGGATGAATTCGCAGATGTGTGCAACTCCGGGCTGCTGCTTTATCGAGAACTGTACAACCAACTGTTTGAGCACCAGAAGGAAGGCGTGGCTTTCCTCTATGGTCTTTATAGGGATGGGAGAAAAGGGGGTATCTTGGCAGATGACATGGGACTGGGAAAAACTGTTCAAGTCATTGCTTTCCTTTCTGGTATGTTTGATGCTTCTCTTGTAACTCATGTGCTGTTGCTAATGCCCACTCACCTCATCAGCATGTGGGTGAAAGAATTTGCCAAGTGGACTCCAGGAATGAGAGTCAAAACCTTTCACGGCCCTAGCAAGGATGAACGTAGCAGAAGCCTCCACCGGGTTCGGCAAAGGACTGGCGTCCTTATCACTACGTACCAAATGTTAATCAACAACTGGCAGCAGCTTTCCAGCTTTAATGGCCAAGAGTTTGTGTGGGACTATGTGATTCTTGATGAAGCACATAAGATAAAGAGCTCATCTACTAAGTCGGCAATATGTGCTCGTGCTGTCCCTGCAAGCAATCGCCTCCTCCTCACAGGGACCCCAATCCAGAATAATCTACAAGAACTATGGTCCCTTTTCGACTTTGCTTGCCAAGGTTCCCTGCTAGGAACATTAAAAACTTTTAAAATGGAGTATGAAATTCCTATTATTAGAGGAAGAGAAAAGGATGCTACTTCGGAGGAAAAAGCCTTGGGACTTAAAATGTCTGAAAACTTGATGGAAATCATAAAACCCTGTTTTCTCAGGAGGACTAAAGAAGAAATACAGAAGAAAAGGTCAAACACCCCAGAGGTCAGACCCACTGAAAAGAACCCAGGTGTTGATGCCATCTGTAAGATGCCTTCTCTTTCCAGGAAAAATGATTTAATTGTTTGGATACGTCTTGTACCTTTACAAGAAGAAATATACAGGAAGTTTGTGTCTTTAGATCACATCAAGGAGTTGTTAATGGAGACACGTTCACCATTGGCAGAGCTAGGAGTCTTAAAGAAGCTGTGTGATCATCCCAGGCTGCTGTCGGCCCGGGCTTGTCGTTTGCTGCATCTAGGGACTGTCAGAATCTCTGCTCAAGATGGAAATGAGGAAGATTCCTCAGATGTGGACAGCATTGCTCATGTAACTGATGATACACTGCTGGAAGAATCTGGAAAAATGATATTTTTAATCAACCTGCTGAAGAGACTAAGAGAGGAAGGGCATCAAACTCTAGTTTTTTCTCAGTCAAGACAAATTCTAAACATCATCGAACGCCTCTTAAAGAATAAACACTTTAAGATACTGCGAATTGATGGCACAGTCACTCATCTTTTGGAACGAGAAAAAAGAATTAACTTATTCCAGCAAAATAAAGATTACTCTGTTTTTCTGCTTACCACTCAAGTAGGTGGTGCTGGGTTAACGTTAACAGCAGCAACTAGAGTGGTCATTTTTGACCCTAGCTGGAACCCCGCAACTGATGCTCAGGCTGTGGATAGAATTTACCGAATTGGACAAAAAGAAAATGTTGTGATTTATAGGCTAATCACTTGTGGGACTGTAGAGGAAAAAATATACAGAAGACAGGTTTTCAAGGACTCATTAATCAGACAAACTACTGGTGATCAAAAGAACCCATTCCGCTATTTCAGTAAACAAGATTTAAGAGAGCTTTTTACGGTTGAGGATCTCCAGAACTCTGCAACCCAGCTGCAGCTTCAGTCTCTACATGCTGCTCAGAGGAGTTCTGATAAGAATTTAGATGAACATATTACCTACCTACAGACTCTGGGAATAGCTGGAATCTCAGATCATGACTTGATATACACACATGACTTGTCTGTTAAAGAAGAGCTTGATGTGATAGAAGACTCTCAGTATATTCAACAAAGAGTTCAGAAAGCTCAATTCCTTGTTGAATTTGAGTCTCAAAATACCGTGGAAAAACAAAGAACTGGAAATGAGGGGGCCTGGCCAATAGCATCCTTGTTTCCTTCTGAAACAAAGAAGAAATGCCCTGAATTGAAGAAACTGAAGCCTTGGCCTTTGCCTCTTATAACTACTCATCTTACCCAGGAAGGAGATATCAGTTTTCAAATGGCAAATGTAAGCATTGATGATCAAGACCTCTCCAATGCGAAGATGAATGTGACTGTGTTACAAGATATTATTCATCCATGTGAGAATACACTTAATACTGACTCTGTAGCTACTTTACCCAAGGAGTTTGGAGGTATAGAAGAAATTTGGACTGCCCCATTACTGGGAACTGCAAGAAGCTTTGTAGTTGAAAATGAAGCTCTGCAAAAACAGGCACTACAAGAAGAGCCTGAGCAAGAGGCACTGCAAGAGAAACCTCTTGGAAGTTTTAATTATTTAGCTATCCAAGCAGTCAAAGGTGATCTAGCACCTACTCTAGAACTACAGGAGGATGAGATTTTATATCACTGCAATCCCTGGCCCAGCAATCCCATAACAAACAAAAGCCAAAACACAAAAATGGGTGCATCTGTTATTGAAATATCTGATGAATCATCAGCATCCCGTGGTGCAGTGGAGGACACCCAAGCAAGCGAGGCCAAATCAGGAGAACCTTTAGCATCTTCAACACAGTATGCATGCGATTTCAATCTTTTCCTGGAAGACTCTGCAGATAATAGGCAAAATCTCTCCACTCAGTCTTTGGAGCATGTTGAGAAAGAAAACAGTTTGTGTGTCTCTGCAGCCAATTTGAGTGCAGAGTCCGTGCACAGCAAGGCATTGTCTAAGAAAGACAATGAACCAGAAGAAGTGGTAGTTAATTTTAAAACCAGAAGGAAAGCTAGACGGATCCTTTCAGATGATGAAGATGAGGATGATTCCCTGAAAGGTACTTCAAGCACAAGTCCATTCAGCATGTCTCTCCTTCCTTTGTCATCTGTGAGACAGTTTGATGCTTCTACTCCCAAAGATAACAGTCTACGTGGACAATTCTTTTCACCTAAAATATCTGGCAGTGCAAATAAATCTATGAACTCTAGGCGATCTCTGGCTTCCAGAAGTTCTCTGATTAATGTGATTTTAGATGATGTGGAGGATATAGAGGAAAGGCTTGGCAACAGTGGTAAAGCAGAGGGCACTGAGGATGACCTGGAAGAACAGGCTGAAGAAAGCAGTGATGAAGCTGCAGAGCAGATAGAAGATCCTTCTGGAGAAAGGCTGCCTTTGGAAAATAAGTGTGGCAGGCTAACGATGTCTAAGCCATCAGGCTGTCATCTACAGACCCCCCTTTGGGAAGCTGACCCTTTCTGTGCTGAACCCCTGGTTGACTCTCCCCAGGGTAAGACAGTGCAGGCTGCAAATGACTATGAGACTCTTATAACTCGTGGAAAAGAACTAAAAGAGTGTGGAAAAATACAGGAGGCCTTAAACTGCTTGGTTAAAGCACTTGATATAAAAAGTTCTGATCCTGAAGTCATGCTCATGACTTTGAGTTTGTATAGGCAACTTAGGAACGCTTGAAAATGCCGTAACCTATATATTATGTTGGGGGGATGCTTTTTGTTTCGAGGAATAAAGTCCTGATGTGTAACCCTGACTGGAGGGGTTACTTTTGAAATTGAAGTTACTTTTCTCAAGTGTAAGAAAAAGACCTTAGGAACCACTTCTGTGTTCTTAAGAGAGAAAATAAGGGTGAGGAGTTCTGTTAGACACAATGCAAGACCAGTGCCTCTCACTGAGCTTACTGAGGCTGGGGACCACGTGCAGGGAAATGGTCCTAAGAACTCGCAGTTACTTCCTCGAGTGTCCTCTCGATGATCCCATCTCAAGAATTTTTAGCTGTATGATTCTAAGCAAGTGCTTTTGTAAATAAAGCTGTTAGTGCTTTCTTTCTGTTCAGTAGAAATGATTTGATAGGTGCATGTCTCCAGCAGACTAGGAGTGGCCACATCTAAGTTGCTTTTGGGACATGGTCTAAGATAGGCTAAGAGAGGAATAGGCAGTGTGAACAGGTTGGACCCTGTGTGGTTTCTTCCGTCATTCTCGCCACTTTCTGAAGCAGTTCTGGATGTTCTCTTGTGTCTTCTTGAACTGTGGTTAAAACAAATTCAGTGACTGCTGCTGCCGAGTGCCACCTAGTGGAAGGGCAGGCCGGTAAAAACTTTATAGGATGTTCTCATCCACCCAGCTCACCAGACCTGGTGCCATATAACTTCTGGCTCTTCCCCAAAGTAAAAATGACTGTGGCAGGCAAACATTTTGAATGGATTCAGGACATCAAGGCAGCCAAAACGGCACCACTGAAAGACACGAAAGCAGACTTCCATAACTACTTCAGAAAGTGGCAAGAATGACGGGGTAAGTGTGTTTAAAGCCAGGTGTATTTTAAGAGGGGTTAATGGCAATGTGTCTTGTACTGTAATAATTTCTAAAATTTAAACATTGACTGTATTTTTCTATCAGATATCTTATTTCTTGATTCATAAAACAGAGGTACTTCTTGTCTACTGTATAAGTAGTCTGGAGCACTCCAATTTCTCTTCAATTTCCCTCTATCACTTCTACTTTGCCACTTTTGTTATGTGCACTGTATTTGTATTTTTAAAATCACCTTCCATAGAAACTATTTGCTCTTTCCAGGCCTTGGCAACTGCACATCTATTCTCTCACTATTTTCCTGTTGTGTTGTTACTTCATATACAAGAAATCATGTCATATGCAGCTTTGGGGCACAGCTTTCACTGACTGTACTGCTTTTAAGGTTCACTTATGTCACAGCATGCATCGGCCTTCGTTCCTCTTGTTGACTGAGTAATAAGTACTTGTATGACTTTCACATCTTTTCTGCCTATTCATATGTTGATGAACATTAGAGTTGTTGCCACTTGGCTGTTGTGAGTTTTGCTGCAGTGAACACACTTTTGTACAAGTTCTTGTTTGCACAAATGTTTAAAATGTTTTGGATGCATACCTGAGATTGGTCATATGGCAACTCAGTCTTAAACTTGAGGAACCACCTAACTATTCTGTGCACTGTCATTTTTGCATTTTCATCTTATTCAGTAATTCCTTTAAGTTTTTTTAGTGTTTGGTTTACAGATTGATCTTACAAGTTGAAAACCAATAAGATGGGCCTGTGTGATTAAGTGAAATTGTCCAATGCATGGACCAAGCTTGTTTTATTGTTTTGCCTTCTCCACTCCTACTAAAAATAAGTTCTCATCTGCATCTTGAATTATCTAGTTTTGATAGTCATTTTCTTCTCTATTTACCTTTGCCTATCTCTTTTCATTGGAGGATTTTCTCAAATTTTGGCAGGTTTGGGTTGTCAATTTGTATTTAAGAATGTGATCTCCCAGTGGGGTTCCCTACATACATAGGACTTGTCACCTGTTGCTCTGTGTTTTAGAGTGATTAGGGACCTAGGAGAAGACAACAGGAGGAAGCCTTCTCATTTCATCTACCAATGAGCCCATTTTGTGTCAATAGCAAGGTGACACAGTGTCTTCTGTAGCTGCTCTCCGTTGATCATTTCAGTTAATGCAGATGTCTTCAGCCTTTCTTGGGCTTCTACACATCATCATCACTTGGGAAACAAGGCTCCCCACTGTTGCCCTTTTCATAGCTATACCCCATCCCAGAGGCCATGGGCTCCTGCCGTTCAGTTGCTCTGCCCTTTTTCTTCTGTTCTGCCTTCCAGAGGTTTGTCAGTGCCTCTAGATCACTGAAAACCCTTCACTAATTCTTTGTTCCTGTGTATTTATACCTTAAACTTTATCACTGTCATTTCATGAGGACTCAGAGGGCACAGAGATAAACACATGTGGACAATCTGTTAGCTTTAACTCAAAATCCTCCATCCATCTTTAAAGGTGGGTGTACCAAAGGAACAAAGGTAAGGGAAAAAACCTCTTTTTACTAGTGCTCTGAGATGGCACGTGTAGCTTGCATTTCCTTATCTGTTGAAAGTTTGGTAGTGTGATTGAGGGAACAAATATTCTCTAAGGACCAGTTTCTCTACCCTAACGGACACCTGGGTCATGTGATGGGCATTGTCTCTTTCAAAGTATTCCTGATAAAATATAAATGGCAGGACCCTTCAGTAGGACAACAGCCTCTGAGGCTCTGAAAGACCTAGGCTAGAAGGATTTGTGAATAAAACAGTCTTTGTCCAGTGTATTGACAGTATGGGAGAACAGAATAGGTAGCTACAAGTACAGAATGAACAAGTATTCATAGATTACCTGCTGTACATGTAATATACAAACTAGGCCTGTGAGAAACTCAACTTTCAATTTATTAACAATTTGTTATTATTTTGTTCTATACATACCCTCATTAACTTAACTTATTTAACCATTTTTAGAAGACAGTATTTTAAAAAAAAAAAAAAGCTAACCTGGAGAAGCTAGTGCTGTCCTGACTGTACTGAGGTTAATTGCAGCTTTCAGTGTGGATGTTCTCAAAAATGCTGATGTACTGCCACCTGGGGGCACTTGGTGGACATTGCAGAACGGTCATAGGTCTCCCACTTGGTTTCACAACCTATTACGACAATGTGTGAAAGCTTCTGGCCACACACTTGCATTTACACGTGTGTTCTTTCACTGTTGAAGGGTGGGTTGCGTGCACGTGTATACACCATTGGCATCAAATAGTTGCTGAGCACATAACGTGTTAAGAACCCCACAGAAAACAGATGTCAGTGGTGATCAACTTAATCCCAAGCAAAACTGTCTATGATGAACCTTCTAGATATATAGTAGAAGAATCAGAAGATTGAAACAAGCCACTCAGTCTTTTTTTTGGGCACTGGAACGAGGGAATCAACACGATTCAAAGAACATCAACCATGGACCCTGGTTTAAGTAAGCTATAGTATGTTCCAAGTTGATTTGAGATAAATAGTAAAAATTTAAATGTTTTAAAGGCTTCCCTAGATTTGTTCTGCAGTTCTGGGAACTGGACTCTGGGCCTGACATATCTAGGCAAGGGCTTTGGCACTGAGGTACACTCTTAGCCCTCTGATCTAGATTTTTTTGTCTGGAACTGTTTGGAATCTGTAGAAGTAGTGGAAAATGGACACAGGAAGATAACACTGCAAATGCTTTTTCCAGTCTTCTCTGTACTTCGCTACTACTGAAGTGACTCAAGTAACCAGTTAAGTAATGAGTAGGGTCTGTTTAATATCACACAAAAGGTGAGTTGGGAAACAGGCTGAATAGAAGCAATCACAAGAGAAAAATGGTCATTGCATGAGGTTTCTGAGAAGGCAGGTAACACGGTTAGCAAAGTACAGCAGCCTTCAGCACACACGTTTGTTTTCCATATAGAAATCAACAATTTAAAATATGATATTCTAGGGC
>NW_004955406.1:11666295-11730408 GCF_000276665.1 Chinchilla lanigera | reverse complement strand
CCACATTTTGTTTGGGCTGTGATCATTAGATTAAGGAATAAAATTTTTTTAAGTCTGCACCAACCCGGTTCCCTTAAGTGTTGGGGGTCCCTAGAGCAGGGTTCTCTACTCAGGTTGTACATTTGCTTCACTTAGGGAAATTGAAAAGGAAAAGCTTGGGCCCACTGCAGGCCAACTGCATGGTGTCTCTAAGGCAGAGCCAGGCATCAGTATTTGTCACAAGCTTCCTACCTGAGATAGGCACAGTGGAATGTGCCTGTAATCCCAGCTTCTTGGGAGGCTGAGGCTGGAAGATCTCAAATTCAAGGGCAGCTGGGGGAGCACAACAACCCTCCCACTCCCCCCAACAAAAGAAAGGCTTCTTACTTCTAATATGCAGGCAGAGTCAGCACAGAGACAGCATGGGTCAACCATGACCCTAGCACAGAGATTCTCAGTGTGTTCTCACCCATTACTGCAATCACGTGAGGCCATGTTGGAATGCACGCTTAGGGCCTCCCCATGGACACACTAAAGAACTTGGGTGGGACCAATCATCTGTGTTCATCAGCCTCCCAGGGATTCTGGTGCAGGATGAGGAAACCTTATGGACACGCGAAGTTCTGACCCTGAAAACAATAGGGCATGGTATCTGTCTGTCCTTTGCACTCTGGATAGCAGACAGAGAGTTAAACATCTTCTCAAGTTCTGGTCCTCTGCTCCCTGCTGTCCCATCCACTATGGGAAGCCAATGGTAGGGGCCATGATTCCTCCCTCCTGTCCATGTGCATGCACGTCACTTTCCTGCCAAGAGGCAGACTCCATCTGCCTTCTCTGTTACTTTCCTAGGGCTGCTGCAATAAAGTGCCACATGCCAACTGGCTTAAAACAGCAGGAGTTGATTGTCTCCCTGTCCTGAAGGCCAGAGGCCAAGGTCAAGATGTCCATAGGGCTGTTTCCTCTAAAGGCACAGCTCCCAGCCTCTTTCCCACACAGCAGCTGGCAGCTAGGTAGAAATCCAGCCTTTGCATGCCATTCACTGTGTGCATATGTCAATGTCCAATTCCTCCCTTTTATAAGGGCACTTGGCATATTGAACTAGGGGGTCCTCTGTGCTACAGGACCTCCTCTTAACCAGTAACATCCACAGCAACATTATTTCCAATGAAGGGCACAGTCTGAGGTTCTGAGTGTTAAGACTTTAAAGTTAAGACTTTAAAGAGGGATTTGGGGTATCCTATTCAACTCGTAGCACTTCTCAATGAATCAGCCTCAAGGACTAGCTTTACTTGGGGGACCCTATGTCACCCCTGCTGTTCTTATGAGGTGCTAGGGATTGAACCCAGGGAGCACTGAGCTACATTCCCATCCCTCTCTTTTTTTTTTAATCTTGAGACAGGGTCTCTCTAAGTTGCCCAGACTAGCCTTGAATGTGTGCCCCATCTGCCTTAGTGTGCCTTGTCCCATGCCCCAGTAACTGGGACTGCAGGGCTGAGCCGCTGCACCTTGGCTAGGCCTTCATTTCACAGCTTGGTTTTACTCTTTGGAAGCTATTTATCATGTGAACAACAACATGGGGGTGGAGATGAAAGACTGGGAAGAAAGAAAGGGAAGCCCCGCCCATTCTCAGCTGCTCCAGCCTGCTCTTCAGATGTGCACGGCCATCTTGGGTTGCCTCACTCAGTCCCACAGAGCAGCACCGCCACCACCACCAAGCCCTTTCGAAGTTAAAGAAACAGTGGTGAATAAGTGGTGGTTGTTTTAGGCCCCTAGTTTTTTATAGCAAGAGATAATGGCAACAACCCGGGTTGTTATAATCAATGTTTGGGTCCTTTTGTGGGAAGCCCAGGGCCTGCCTGTCACTCAGATAAAAACATTTGGGTCTGAGAGTTGAGTGGCGGGTAATGAGGACAAAGTTTTGTTGTATATAATGAATGGCACCCTCTGACCTGCTCAAAAGCTTCTGAGAGTGTGGATGAAAAGCTGGGGCACAACCAGGGAGGGGCAGAGGGTGCTGAGGGGTGCTTTGTGCGGTGGCCTGCACCCCAAACTCACATGCACAGAGGCAACTGTGCGGGCTCCAAAACACTGAAACTTTAATGGGAAGAGGAGAAGCACAAGTACTGAGAGGCCTTTGCTACAGAAAAGTTGGAATAAGTAATCACTGAGAATGAGCGTCTTCAAAATAAGCTCAATGTGGGGGAAATGAAGAGCTATAGACACATAAGAAAGTGATTACTTAGAATAGGAATGGAGGATCACTGTATGGAGAACTTTGATAGAAGAGAAAGTGCTTAAAGAGGAGGCCTCTGTGTAGCCCTTAGCTACTGTCAGAAGCTTTGTTTTTTGAGACACTGTCTTCCTATGTAGTCCAGGCTGCTGCTGAACTCGCTATGTAGTTGAGGGTGGCCTCAACCTCCTGCCTCAGCCTTCCTAGGGCAGGGATTACAGGTGTGTGCTACCATGCCCAGCTGGAATCTTTTACTTTTAATATGCAAAATTCTGAAGCTCATATGTGACTTGATATTGCTTTCTCCAAGAACCGTTCCTAACTTCGGTAGAGGCTCTTTTGAGAATAAAGATACAGCCTTTTTTTTTTTTTTTTTGCCTAAAAGACACGTAGGCATGTTACCCCACATACTGGGTAAACCCACATGCGGGGTGTCACACAGCCCCGGGAAAAGATCCTTGTTTTTGGAATCCTGTTTCTCAGACCCTATGGCTTTGGAAGGCATCAGGGTGGAGCCCTAAATTGTAAGATGGCTAAATTGGACTGAGAGTTCAACCTCTACCACCCTCTGGCGGCCATGCAGAGATAGACCAGGTTAACAGGCTTGATTCCTTGCAGGCACTGAAATGGAGACGTTTCTGGCCCTGAATGCTAGGGATAGATAATTTTCAGCAGCTTTCACGGACCGGTGGAAGGCTTTCCCTTCTCTGGGGCGGGGTGGGGATAGGGGATATGTAGGGTCCCACAGGAAGTCAAAGCAGCAGAGCCTAGGGCTGAAGTGGGGCATAGCTGCAGGGCTGTCTGCGCACAGAAGGAAGCAGCACCAGTCTGCACACTTTCCCAGCTGGGGTCTCCAGGGGCAGAGGCCAATCTGTCCCTTACCTGAGGTCCACAGCAAAGCATGTCGGGAAGGCCCAGTGCCTGGACCGAATTCCACACCACTTGTGATACCTGATACCGAGTGTATCTGCAGGGAGTTATAGAAACAAGGAAGTAGTGTCACAAAGCTGGGGAGTGAACAATCAGGCACTGGAGTTGCCAAGACCGCTTAGGACTCCATGCTGTCATCCTCCTCATCCGTGCAGTCCATGCCCATTTCTTCATAATCTTTTTCCAGAGCAGACAAGTCCTTCCTCCATGCCCTTGCCTACATACCAGTGCACAAGTGCCCGCTTGGCAAACATCAGGTCAAACTTGTGATTGAGGTGGGACCAGGCCTCAGCAATGGCTGTGGTGTTGCTCAGCATGCAGACTGCCCAAGGCACATAGGCTGTTGCCCCCAGGCACCACTGTGTAATGGATACCCACCTAAAGAGCAACAGAAAGCAGTGCAGGTGCTGGCTCTGCGTGCCTTGGGAGGAGTTTATACAAGGTCCCTATAATTGGGAAAGGGGCAGTCATTTGGTATTTGGTGTTTGCCCACCTTTAAGGAACAAGGAGACAGAGAAGGCCACTATTGCTAGGATCCAGACAAATCAGAATGCGGCTCGTGCTATGACACAAGACTAGTCCCTTTAAAATCACTGTCAAGAAGCATGAAAGCTGGGCATAGTTTTACACCTAATCGCAGTACTCTGGGAGGCTGAGGCAGGAGGATCATATGTTTCAGCCCAGCCTGGGAAATGTAGCAAGACCTTGTCTCAAAATAAATAAAAAGGGCTCGGGATGTACCTCAGTGAGAAGGCTCTGAGCTAATAAAAAGGGGGTGGAGTGGGTTTCTTTACACTAAAATACAAATAAGTATAATTCCTGATGCTTGATTAGATCCTCACTTTGAAAATGGGGTGTGAAGCATTTGTGGTAACTGGGAAAGTTTGTATATTGATCAGGTGTTTCCGTGCCCCCTCATTAAAAATGGTCAGCTTCCCATGAACGCCTCTGGGCACTATTGCACTGGTCCTCCACTTCCCCACAGCAGCCTCTTCTTCGTTTCTATAGCTCCAGCTCTTCCCAAATGGAGGCAGCGGGTAGTCCGCCAGTCCCTCCCCAGATCTCTTGCCCCTCAGCTCTCGTCCTGCATGCAGAACAGCTCTTCAACACTAGCAAGTGGCCCTCATCTTTACGACCAGAAGTCCCCGCCTCCCCTCAGCATGGTCGTGTCCACAGCACGTCACATGGCAGGAAAGCTGCATATGTTTCTAGTGCCATGGCTGCCACGTTTGCTCATTCTAGGGTTTTATTCCCAGAACAAAGTCCCTACAGTTGAAACTGAGTCTCATGCCCAGCATCCTGGAATGGGAACTGATAGCAGCAGGGTGGGCATAAACAAATTCTTTACATGACTGAAAAAGAAACTGAATTTACAGATACAAACACAGATGCCTTCTGACCTACATTTCCCCATAATCTGGTGGTAGACCTTTCTGTGCTTCCAAAAGTATTCCTATCTGAGCAGAAGCCATATCATATGGCTATGTCACTGGTACTTGCAAGGGAGGCTGTTCTCCCCTGACTGGTGTGCCTAGGGACTGCCTACTTGCTAGGCTAAGTGACAGGAAACTGATGCTTCTTCCATGAAGGCAATCTTTCAAGGAGAACCCACCCTGGCATCTGGTTCAAAGATCTGGCTTCCAGACCACCCAGGATGGATCAAGTTAAAGGGAGCCTCTAAAGCTGTTCTTTGCTCTATTGTCCCCACCCCTAGTGCATCTGTCCTTCATCCCTGCAGCTCTGTAGGAATCTCCCCGCTCAGAGGTGCACAGGTCACATGCTAATTCCTCCCTTCACCCTCAACTTGCCTTGAAACCTATGGGATACCAGTGCACAAACTGGTGTCCTTGGTCTTGACAGCAGCAATGGCAGCATTCACATCCTTGGGTACCACGTCTCGCGACAGAGCATGCAGCAGGCCATGCACTTGGCATGGCGGGGATTACACGTCACCATCTGATTGCAGGGCTCAGAGCAGGCACTGGTGATCTGCAGCACCGAGAGCTGCTCATGGTAGGCCTTCTTAGCCGAGACAATGGCTGAATAGGTCATGAGGGGGAAGTGGATACGCAGGTAAGGCACCAGGTCGGTCCAGAACTCTGTGAGGTCCACATTGAGGGCACCATTAAAGGCAGGGAGGCAGTGATGGAGGACACCACCTGGTCAAAGAGCTGGTTGAGGTTACTGTATGTAGGATGCTTGATGTCCAGGTGGTGGTTGCAGATATCAAACCACTCATTGTCCACCATGAAGACACAGTCTGAGCGCTCCAGGATGGAGTGGGTAGTCGGGGTGGGGTGACAGGGGTCTACGACTGCTGTGGACACTCTGGGGGATGGGTGCATAGCAAACTCCAACTTGCACTTCTTTCCATACTCTACAGGAAGCCACTCCATTAGCAGGGAGGTAAAGCCTGAGCCAGGGCTGCCCCCAAAGCTATGGAAGACCAGGAAGTCCTGCAGACAATTACACCGGTCCATCTGGAGGAGGAGATAATACTGTTAAGAATGCAGATGACATGTGCCTTGTCCCCAAGCCTCTCCCCAAAGAACTTCATCTAGAAAGGGTCTATACCTAACTAGAATTGCATGCACTTCTGTATATTAAACACTGAAATATATTTATACTTAAATGTGTGCACTTTATAAAAATGGTTAGACAAGCATTACATTTATATCATCAATCAAGATACAGAAATTCCCATCATTCCCCCCAAAGTTCCTTCACGTCCTTTTGCATCTCTGTTGAGGAGAGAAAAGAACACCTAGTAGAGGCTTGATGGCCTTGGGAAGCAGCTGACCTAGGAAGGAAGTGTTGCGTGCAGTGGCAGGGGTGAGGCAGGCACAGGATTTGTAGTTAGAGCCGGCTTGCTCAGCTGTGTTGCTTTGTCATTTATATATAGGAGGGTGGGAATGGTGGGTGAATACATACAAATTCCCTGGTCCCACTGTAGACTGGAAGGTAGGGCCTATAGGTTTGCCAGCTACCCTAGATAACTGTGATACAGCTGTTTAGACAATCCCTTAGAGCACCAGAGTTAAAGAACTAGCTCCCAGCTGGCCTCACTCAGTGCCTTGGACAGGGGACAGGCAAGGTGGAGAGTGGCTGAGAGCTAAGCAGAGCCTGTCCTGGCGGGAAAGATCTGTGTGGGAGATTAAGAAGTGCAAATTGAGCAGTTAGCTATTAGGGATAGATCAAAGTTCAAGGAAGTGTTGGACCCAACAGACCTGGTAAGTAAGTAACTAGCAGGGCAAAATTTTGAGTCCACAAATTCAGGGCAGAGTGGGATATTCAGGCTTCCAACCCTAGATCTATTCCCAGGACACGGCACACAGTTCTCCCAGGGGAAATGGAGTGAATAGAGAAATGATGTCAGGTGCCATGCTCAGGCGGTGCCCTTCTTCCTGTACGTGGTCAGCTTCCCAGGCTAGGGAGGGAGGCTAAGGATGCAATGAAAACCTGCAGGTGCTAGAGGCTCCTGGTCCTGCTTACCACTTTTTGAATTTGCTCCACCACCAAATTGATGATCTCCTCCTCACGGTGTGGTGGCCATGGGCATAGTTGTTGGCAGCGTCTTTCTTGCCAGATATCAGCTGGTCAGGGTGGAAGAGGTGCCTGTAAGTGCCAGTTCTTACCCTGTCTTGAGGGGAACAGAGGGCAAAGGTAAGAGAGGCTGGTCTCATCCCTCAAGAGGACACAAAGCCTTGGAACCTTTGTTGTTAAGCTCCCATAGGCGTAACTGCACCACAGAGCAATGGACACCCGGAGCTCCAGAGGCCACTTCTAAAGTCCAGTGCCACCTGGTCCTGAGGAGGAAGTGAGGGGGCACCTTGAACAGGCCCTTTTCACTGATCTCACAGCCACTTCACTTTGCTTAGTGAGGAATCGGTATGTAAAGGAATCTCACTTGTGTTTAGGCTAAGAATATAGATTAATGCAGAGATGCAAGTCCATAGTTGAACCTCCTAAACAATATCTTTGGAAAGATGGGGTAAGAGTAGAACCTTCAGAAACAGGAACTGAGGAGCTCCAGGTACAGAAAGGAGGAAGGAGAAGAGCCCAGGGGAGCAAGCAACAGCCAGGTTCATCCAGGCCCAATCCTGTCAGGGGGCCGATTTCAGTTAGGGCGAGGAGCTCCCAGTTCTTTACGCAAAGCTATCCTCAAGACGCTGAGGGGAAGGACAAGAACGTTTGAAGTTTCTGCTTGTGTCCATCCCACTCTATGTCTGACCTTGGATGCAAACATCTGTTATTTTCCAGGTAAAACTGTGCTACTGACTTCCCTTCCAGCATAGGAAGTCCCCAGGACCCCTCCTGAAGACAGTATCTAGACAAAAGCAACACACCAAAGACCCGTGTTGTGCTTGGCAGGGGACTGCCTGCATCCCAAATGCTTTGTCCCTTTGAAGAGCTTCCCCCAACTTTGAGGTTGGCAAGAAATATGAGCTGCCCACTCACCTACGGCTGCTGTCTCTGGGTCCACAAAGACAACCGGGGCACGTGCTTGTCAGAATCCGTCTCAGTGAAAAAGGCGTCCATGGAGCCATCACCATGTTGCTGAGCGTGGTGCCATCAGGCTGGATGTGGTGCTCCAGGCAGTAGAGCTCCCAGCAGGCCCTTCCCATCTGCACCCCGGCCTGGCCCATGTGAATGGAGATGCACTCTCGCTGGTGGGGGCAGAGCGACACACTGTGAGCCGGCGCAGGGGGGTGGACGTGAAAAGGCTTGCCTGGGAGCAGCTCTTATCTTTCCTTCCAGAAGGCTGACGTTGCCATATTATCTAGCCTACAGTCCAAAAGACTGGCTTCTCTTTCCGAGCCTTCTTACACCTGGAGCCAAGCTGCTTCCACTCATTTCCTTTCAATTGCTCAGGTCTTAAGAAGAAAGTGGCTGTGTCTTTCTAGCGTAGGAACTAGGGAAAGCCAAATCCCACTGCACAGTGGCCTCTCTGCTGGCTGTGGTGACTTGGGAAGGCTCAGGGTCTTGTATTCCGAGACAGGGTGCCCTGGGGCTTCTAGATTCAGGCGCTGGGGCCTAGGTCCAGAGGTCGCCTGTGGCAGTGGATCTCCGTTTCACGCTGACAAGCAGGAGGCCTTGTTCAGGCTGGTGGATCACCCGAGGAAATTACAGCTAGTTCTTTTGAAAGATCACTCACACTCTTTATTTGGGGGGGGATAGTAATGTACCCTAGACACCTGTCACAGTCCACTGCAGTAGAGATAGTTTAATCCAAGTATCACTCAACACCCATCCAATCCTTCAACCCTCCTCGCTGAGGTCAGTCCCATGATGGACAGACCTGCCCATCTTCCCCTTCTCCAGCTCCAATTTGCAGTCCAGAAGACAGTCTGAAAGGAAGGAGCACCTCTCATTTTTAGGAAGGACTGTGTCCCAGGACAGCATTTAGCATCTTAGGAACCAGCGGTGGTGAACCTATGGCACATGCGCTTAGCAAGTTCTTTGTATTATTGAAAGCTCTGAAAGGTTCGCCATCGCTGATGAAAACCATCCTCCAAGACAGCCTCAGAGCCATCAAGAGAGCTCAGCACAAAAGTAGGCGATCAAGAGATTCCCATGGAGGATGGGGACCTGCGTACACTCGTACACTCCCAAGTCCTCTGTTTTTACTGAAACCCAAGTTCTTTAGGCATCAAAACAGCTAAGAAGCAGATTTCCCAGATAAAGTTTAAAAGAAAGCCCTGCTCAAGTATGGGGCCAAAGGAGCGGACCTCTTGCCGGAGCCGGCTGCCTGACACAGGGCAGGCGGGGGAACGCGTTCCGAACTGGACAGACCCATGGGAGGTCTCCAGCCACCCCGCCCACCCTCCAGCGTTGGAAGGTCCTGCCCGGGAGGCGGGATCTGCAGTTCGACGCGGGCACCTCCCGGTCTGGACCACAGCGGCAGAACTGTGGAGTGAATCCCAGTTCCCCTCGGGTCTCCAGCACAGACCGAGCCCGCGCCCCGAGCTTGAACGCAGAGCACCAAGTGCCGCGCCCCCTTCCCTCCACCACTCTGCCCAGACCCGCAGGGCTTTGGGCGCTGAGGACCTTTCCAGTATACGTCTGCCTGAGTAGGAAGTCCATAGAAAAGTTGTGCTTGAGACTTCCGGGCGTCCCCCGCCTTCCCGCAATCCCACCCTCACCGTGAACCACAACCACCCCTGGTATCACAGCGCAGCCCACCCGCACCCTGGACTGCCTGGGCGCCCCTCTCCGGATCTCTGGCTTCCTCCTCCAAGCAGCGTCCCTCCTCCTGGGCTCCTCGAATGCCCGCAGTACCCCCTCACCATGGTTGCTGTGTCAGATGAGGGCGCTTCAGAAGGGCTGGCTGCATTAGTACTGGGAGTCTCCAGCTGCCCCCACCAATCCTGGGGTAAGAGCGCGCACCGCCTTCTATATCCCCGCCCAACAGTGGACCACGCCCCTAGCTGGGCCCCCGTTGGTCCGCAGCCCCCGCCCCGCGCCTGTCATTGGGCCAGCACCCGCCTAGGCCCGCCCCTCTTTCCGCTGTTTCGGGCCGCTTGCGAGCTCATCCACCTCACCCTTCACTGGGGCAACTGCTCCGGCGCGGGTGACTCAAGATCCTTAAAAGAGCAAGAAGTCCTGGCTGGAAAAACAGATCTAAGGGGGCGTGGAGGAGGAAGATGGGAAAGGCCGGGTGTTAGCGTTTGTACTGAATTCCAGTGCCCGGGGGAGTCCTCTGAGGGTTTTTCAGCAGAGGACTGACGGGATTAGAATAGCATTTTCGGCAGCAGTAGGTGTTATTTGTATATCTTTCCAGTGGCCGTTGCAGATCGTTCCGGTGCTAACGGGCAGGCGCACCTGTTCCCTATCTGTAAGATGTTACTTGAGGTTTTCCTTCCGAACACCGAAGTATACGACATTCGCCCTTGCTTAGTTTGGGAGGGCTGTGTGTTTTATCAAATGATTGACCACCTCACCCCACAGTAATTACCCCTGATTTTTGTATAGCACGTTCCAGAGGAACTCAGAGCGTCTGTCATAGCTTCCTAACTTTCGCTTCCTAGTGAAAATGTGAATGTGCCTCAGGTAGGTTTAAGTACAGAGTGCAGTACAGGTTAATTTCAAACTCCACAGCATTCTTTGATTCCAATTCTGGAGCCTGGTTTTAAGAGACTACCAGCCTTTAAATAGATGCTTCTAGTTAGGGGACAAAGTGAAAGCATGTGTGTGAACATTCAAGTAAGTGCCTAGAAAACCCCGGTGCAGACACCGCTAAAACAGTGATTTGTTGATTTGTTGCTCTTCACTGCCCCCTGGCAAAACAACTAGTATTGCATCTTGCTGAAGTTAGGCACACCAGTGATTAAAAATAAATTTTCTAGCCCTAAGGGGAAAAGACGGTGAGCTCAGGGCATTATCTCTTCCCTGCTTTGCCTGCTGGTAGAGTCTTCTGGAAACGTTCTTCCATTCCTACTGAACGGAGTAGACACAGGGATTATAAATGCATTGGAAAAATAGCCAGGGGTGGAGACGCACATCAATAATCCCTGGGGGCTGAGGTAGGGGATTGCAAGTTCAAGCCTTGCCTTGGCAATTTAGCAAGATCCTATCTCAGAATAAAAACCAAAAAGGCCTGGGGTATAGCTCGGTGCAAAGGCCTGGGTTCAACCCCCAGTACTGTACACTAAGTCCCTGACTTACGAATATTTGAGGTGCAAACTTTCACAGGTGTACTGCATAAAACTCACAGCTGTGCTGTATGAAATATCTGTCAGATTACAAATGATTCCTATTTATGAGTATTCTCCCAGAATGGAACTCACTCATAAGTCAGGGACTTGCTGTATCACACAAAGTAAATAATACATTGGAAACAGTGACATTCTAGGTTGTTTGTGCAAATTACACACCCACCTCTCTCAGTAACATACTTCTTTACACTGGACCACTTAAAACTAATGCTCTCATAAGGTATTTGGATTGATTTCTATTGTCTGGATTGCTTCCAAGCTTCATGTTTATTTCCAACCTTAAATTTCCCCTTTCCTCATCACACTAATTCAACGCCTGTGCCACTGCACATACATACCTTCCACACATCTCTTCAGGGATTTATACTATTCCAAAAGTCAGGGAGTGTGTGCTCCATGATCAGCTCTACTTTGCAAGCAATCTAACGTGTCTTCATATGCCTGTATCCCTTGGCTTTATTTACTCTTTCTACATCTTCCTCCACTGCATAGCAATGAAGTGACCTCGTGAATTGAAATGAAATGACACCCACAGTTAGTTTGGGAAGGCAAGGGCAAAAGAAGGTGGAGAAGCTTTGTGGAAACAATGCCATGTCATTCCCTGAGTGGTGAAGACCCAAGGTTAGCAGTGAGACACTAGAGCCAGTGCTGAGACTAGACAGGCAGCATCTGACTTTCACCTACCTGGATTGCTCACAAAACCACAGCACAGCTGCTCCTTTTGAAGCTCGCAGCATAGAATGCCATCTCTGACCAGTGCTAGTGTGGTGACAGGGAGCGTTCCAGACTGTAAAAGCTTTCTTCCTCCACACCTGGAGGAGCTGGCCTCACCAGGATCTCTGCTCTGTATCCTGTCTCATTTATTTTCCATCACAAGCCCCAATAAAGCCTCATTTTGGTTGTTATTTGCATCCTGTGATTTCTATCTTGAATCAAGCAGAACAACCCTGACCTGATTGGCAGCATTACCTTGATACTTTCCATCTGACTGGAGCATATGCTTCCTAAGGTGGGGCCCCCAAGTTTCCACCCAATCCCTATTTCATATCCTATATCAGCTCTATTCAGAACAAAGGGGAGGGAAATAGTATATAAACCCCCAAGAATTACTCTTCTCTTTGGGGCCTTAAAGTGTTTCCAGCCTATGTTCTATCTCCTTACCGGTTCCCTCACTGTTCCCACATCATAGTTCATCTTGGACTCCAATCTTAAGCACAAATAGACTGTCTGGAGTCACCCCATTAGGGTTTTGGAGGAACCCTGTTCTAACTGCAGCAAAGGACTTGTTTCAGACGTCCACAACCAGAATCATTGGTTTTGGTACACACCTAAGTATACGTCATGGGCCACTATCCATTTATCATGTACAACATTGTTTGTATCCATAGCAAAATGCATGCTACATTTCAGTTGACTGAAAATGAATTTGGTGGACATTTCTGCTACTTAACTTTTGAATTTAAGGCCTGGAGGGTGGAGCTCAGTGGGAGAACATTCACTTAGCATGTATGAGGCCCCAGGGTTCAATCCCCATCACCTCCAAAAAAGAAATCAATCTAAAGTTTGACACTTAGGCACGTATCTTAGGAACTGACTTGTCTAAATGAGAAAACATTGCCCACAACCAAAAGGTTGCTGAGGATAACATCTGTATTCCCTAATCCTCTAAAGACTGCCATGGTCAAACCCACAGTGACGTACTCTCTGCAAGGTCTCATCTATGTTTTCATTGTCTATTGTAAATTGGAGTACAATAGTTATTCTAATTTTCATTGTGTATTGTAAATAAGAGCACAATAGTTATTCTAATCTTTAGCCCACTAATCTGGAGCAGAAATACAATTCTCCCTAGTCTCTAACTCCATTTTCAAAAGTATGCATCAACTATTTTCAATTAGTCCCAGTAAAATGATATAGTGTACAGCAGAGTTCATTCTCAAACTCCTTTAAACAACTGTTGACCAAACTGTTAAAATATGGGAGATTTGGGGCTGGGTTCCAAGTGTAGAGAGGATATTTTTACACTATACTTGTGAGTCATGGGTTTAATGTTCAATATGTATAGGTTCAGGAGATAATGGAAATGCAATGCCATCCTAATTGTAAAGAGAAGACCTGAAGAACTGATATGTAGAAGAGTGAGATGCAGAAGACTTTGTATAGGACCATTGGTTGCATTCTTTCTTTTGGACATTAGGGATTGAACCGAGGGACTTTGGGATTCCAAGCTGGCCTTTGGTACCCTCAGAGCCTCCAAAAAGCTCAACACCTAGCCTGGGCCCCATACCACCTCACCTGCCTGTTCCAGGCAATGGGTCACAAGTGAGGCAACCTAACCCATGCTCACTAGCTCCCAGTTCTGGCTCCAAAGCGGAGCCACTGGAGAGGTGCTTGCTATGAGTGGGAGGATAGACCAGATTCCACAGTACATACCTCACAAGCTAGAGGCATACAAGGGTGTCCACCTTCCATGACTCAGGGCAGGGAGCTGCAGACTCCAAGGAGACGAGCATAGCCCTCTCCACTGCTCTGCACTTACACCAATTGCAGCACATCAGTGTTGTTCATGTAGAGGAGGGGCGGCAGCAAAGGTGCCGGAGAAAATCTCACGTGTCTTCAATCGCTAGGTGAGGCTCTACCACAGAGCCTTCTACCCACAGAGGCTGAAACTAGGGGCATCCTGCTGCACCAGAGGACCCAACCCCTCCATTTCCAGGCACAGGGTGGGGCATCAATGTCTGTTAGACCCTGCACAGCTTCCTTCCATGCTCCCCCAACAGGGGTGGAGAGATGAGGGCCCAGAGGAGGAAGATAAGAGCGGCCAGTTCACTGGAGTGTTGATCTCTCCTCCAACAGCAGCTCAGGTCTAGTGAGACAACAACGACCACACAACAGTCAACCGGGAAAGAAGTGCATAACCAGGGCCCGGTCAAGGACAGTCATCAAAAGCAGCCAGCTTTGCCCCAGTGGACTCACTTTGAGTGAGAGCAGTGACTAGTCCAAGAGAACCCCTTCCACACATGCAAAAACCGACATGCTGGATTTTCAGATTGTCCCGGGCTTGTGCCCCTATATAGCAGGTAGAGAACCCCGTGCTATGTTCTTCCTCATTGTCCTCAGAGGCTGGAGACTGGAGGTGACACCCCAGTCCGGTTCAGACATAGGTCAAGACAGCCAGCAACCCATTTCCAGCACAGGTGGCCAAGCAAAAGCGGGAGCAGGAGAAGGAGCTGAGTGATCAATAGCGAAGAGCTTGTGCACTCGTCCAGGGGCCCGACCTTTCTGACCACAGCCAGGAAAATGTAGACACCACATGTGCGCCCTTCTGATGTCCCAAACCACCCATTTCTGCCATAAAATCTTATCATGCTTGTTGGCAGGGATGATCTACCTGACCACACCTAGCTTTGCCCACTACTGATTTCCTGTGACCCCAAAACTGACAAGCCCCCAACTCCCCTGCACATCCTCCACCCTAGCCACAGGTTGGCAGGAGTGTTATGGCCACACGGGAGCCAGAGTGGACTGGTAGCAAACTGCTGAGATCCTCAAGCTTTGGAACCCATCTGATACTTTCGCAGGTTTACTAAGAAATCCAGACAAGCCCCTCGGAAGGGGGTGCTCCACAGTGAATGTGGATGGGCATGGCCCCTCCCTGTCTACCAAGATGGCTCAGGCCAGTGCCTCTCATTTCATAGGTACTTTGAGATGATCCCAACTGGCATCCCCTGGCCTTCTTATGTGCTCTAGTATCACCATACCGAAGCAAGAGGATGCAGGATCTTGAGTAGGAAAAGCCATGCTGGACCCTCCTACTGTTAACCCACAACCAATCCCAGTGCGTTGTCAGGGCCAATGAATGTGCTGACTTGCCCAGTGGCCAGCCAAGAAGTGCAAGCTCTAGAGGGCAGTGACAGACCTCCAGCAAGCCCCCTCCCCAGAGGCCTAATTTCCCATAAACCAATGCCACCACCCCCTAGCACCACCATGATGCTTCTGTTCAGCCCCTGCATTGATCTCCTGAACCATGAGTTGGGCCCTAGACCAAATCCCTTCCCTTGCCCGGTCCCAGAGAACAAAATAAATACATCAAAGTGGCATCTAGGTAGACCCCTGATTCCCAGCTCTGGAAGAGATTTAGGAAACCAGCTTGAGATGCTCAAACACTATATCACCATGAACGAGCTTCTCACATGGGCACAAGTGGTTCTTCCACTCCTGATCATTGGCAGACTAGGATAATCTTTGGTATGTTGAGTAGGATTGGCTTTCACACAGAAAACATACAAGGCCTCATAGAAAATATGCAGGCATCATTTTGACTCTGCCATTTCTCAATGGAAAGGACTTTTTCAGAGTCCTATGAGAACAGTGAGACCATTTCTTTTGATGGCAAGTCTGGGACACAATCAAGTGCAGGCACAAAAAGACCAACATACAAGAGTTGAATGGTGTTTCACTTGGCACATGCAAGTCAGAAACCCACTAGGTGGTTATCCAAACGATAGGCGATGAAGAGAAATTCTATGATTCTATGGTAAAGGATTGACACTGGGACTGGAGATATTACTCAGAGGTAAGTCACTTGCCTAGCAGGTGTGACATCCTTGGTTCAGTCCCCAGCACTGCCACAGCAGCAGCAAAATGCTCTTTAACCCAAGAAAATCTACCCATTTTACAGATGAGGCAGCTAAACCACAGCACAAGTGTGTGCCTTGCCCAGTTTTTCTTTTTTTCATAGTCATCAGTCCCTTCCTCTCCCTTAAAAGTATGAAAAGTATCTTTTTCCACTTAATCACCAGATGCCAGACTAGTCCTTTTTAAGTATACAGAGCTTTATACACCTTATGAAGAAGAAATGAACTATGTTTTTTTAGTATTTTAAATAATATTCTGAGCTTTCCTGACTTCTAATTGTAGATTCACCTTTGGTTCTGGTGAACTATGTCCATATAAAATTTCTTGAACAGAGTAAGTTGAAATAAACAAGCTTCCCTTTCTGACATTGAGCAGAGAGGAATTATGCTGACAGTTTTGATCAGATTTCTGCTTCCCCTCTGAGCAGCAGCTCTCTAAAACCATCTTGGATAAGCGTGGAGCAGCCCAGACTGTAATACCATTTTCCCATTAATTGAAGGCAGGAAGCCAACTTTGCTGCAGAACTCATACATAAGCAGCGACTTCAGAGAGCTTTATCCAGTTCTCGGATGGCTGAAGCCAGACAGTGTCTGAGGCTCAGTTTCCTCCTGGTCAGTTCCAAGTATGAGACTTATGAATATTAAAGAGCTGCATGTCAATATTAGAAGGTAAGTATTTCCGAATACTGGATTCTATAGAACAAAAGTAACCAGATAGACAAGTAAGGTTTATGTGGCTAATTTTAAAGGTAGTGCTTTCATTGAACGATTAATATTTAAGCAAGATGACCTAAAGAAATATGTTTTTCTAAGAAAAAAGCATGCTTGGTGAATTTTACCCTTTCTTTTATTATGTTCTCTGAAAAATCTAATCTTCTGCAAGAAGAACAGAAGTAAATCACATCAACATATGGGGGAAAAGGATTGCATGACAATTTCAAAAATTGCTATTGTCTGATCTTTTTCTAGAGTTACTAAAGAAGTGGATTTAATGTTGGGCTTTCATAATTTCTAATGCTTACATTTCAAATTGAGAGATGACTATTCTGGTCTGAATTCCATGCCTTGTGCAAGTATTGCTATATCACATAACAGAAATGCTAGCAGTTTTAGAAAAATTAGTATTTATAGAATATCTCAAAAGGAAATAATAAATATCTTTCAAACAAAAGTTACTTAAATCACCAAATGCAGATTATTTGATTCTTGTCCCCTAGGATGGTACATTTCTACAACTGTTGTGGACCATGGATGCCTTCAGCCCTTAATTCTCTCCTGGGGCTGCTTAATTATCTCACGAAGGCTTAGAAGTCACTTAGACAGTGGGCTATCAGGCAGTTGGTAAAAATATTGGAAAGAAATTCCTCACTTTATCTGTTTGCTTGGAATAATCAGCATAAATTCTATCCTAATCCCAACTTTGTTTACCCAGGTTTGTCTCTTGCTTTATTCTACTTATTTTGATGAATTACTTCAGTAGTGATAGAAAGAGCTGAACTTAGTTTATTTACCATCTGGCTAATTGAACCAAGTAGAATATATAGTTTCCTTTCAGTGTTGAGTGGCTTAAGTTCTGAAGTTCCTGGACTACTACAAAAGTCAACTGCTAGGACCATTTTGAGGTAAAAAGAAACTTCCGCTCATGTTACAAAAAATAACGGGAAGGCCAACTGCCCTCTAGGCAGAAGCAGGGCTAACTTCTCAGGAATCCTGGGGGCCAGCAAGTAGGAGGGGGTGACGTCTCCGTGCAAGGAGACATCCTTTTTTCCTCCATAAGTGAAATCTCCGGAGTCCTTTCTCATGTCTGATAGATTTCCCAGTGAAAGGCAGGGTTTCTCTGCTCTGTCGGCGGTGTCTCTTGATAGAAACCACGTTAGGTTTCTCCACATCAATTTGGCTTCCAGTCTCAGAATTTCAGATAATAATAATAGTCATAAACATAAAAAGAAATGACCCCTTTTTGTTTGAAGTCATAGTTTTTATTTTAAAGCTCTCCCATGGTCAATCTATGTGTCCTGCAGCTGGATTCTCTTATTATCTTTGGTCGTTCCTTAGAAATTTTGCTCCCTGACCATACCTGAATACCGGAGTGCAAGATGCTGGGGGGTAGAAATGGTTGAAAGCCATGTGTTTGGGTGAGTGCACGCTGGATAAAGGAGCAAAGTGGTCAGTGAACTCAGTTTCCTCGTGTCACCTATGAAACAGTCAAAATGGACAATTTTTGGTTTCTACTACCAGAATTTTCTGGTAGTCTGAAGCTTTCAGGGAGTTCTACAAAAAGGTTTTGCTTACACATTTAGAGTCTGAAGACTCCCAAATTGGTGTAGAGGATGACCTTAGTTAGAAAATCTACCCAAATGCTTAACATCTGCCCTCAAGCCAGTGTTAGTGTTGCTTCCATTTTCTCTTGTCTACATCATAATTCCTGTGACAAGGGGCTGGGGATTTAGCTCAGCGGGGTAGTGCCTGCCCAGCAAATGCAAGGTCATGAGTTCGATCCCCGGTACCAGAAGAAAACAAAACAAAACAAAACAAAACAAAACAAAAAACATAATTCCTGTGACAAGCACAAGTGGTTTTGCAATATTGAGCATCAACACAGCCTCAGAATGCCAATTGTGGTGGCGTGCACATGTAGTCCAGCTACCTCAGAGGATTGCTGAGTCCAGGAGTTCGAGGCCAACACGGGGAACATAGCAACACCACTATCTCAAAGACTGTGTGTGGGGGTTTCAGGATTTTTCATGAGTGAGAGGATAGAGCCTTATATATCACACCCACTGGACAAACTTTTTTAAAAAAAAGATGAAGCCAGGGAAATAAAAACATAGATAGGAGAAAACAGTCCTTGTCCCAAAGGAGAATGGGAGCACAAGGGTAGCTCTGTAGGCACCGCCTGGTTGAGGAACACAGGTAAGCTTATAATAGGGTTGGAAAGGAGGCAATTAATCTGGTGATTGATGCGCTCCCAAACAAGGAGCAGTAATCCTAATGCCAAAGCCCTGGGGGCACAAAACACAGGGCAAGTGAGTGAAAGAATCATTTTCAGAGGTGAGTGGAACTCTAAGGTATGAGGGAACGACCCCCGACATTGGCCATATACGAGTGTGTTCTTTTAGATTCCAAGATTTCCCAGGAGGCATAGACCAAAGAAGCAGAAGCAGGGTCCAGTCCGCTGGAGAAGAGCAGAGGACAGTTTTGATGCTAAGATCCCCAAATAACCATGGCGCCAGAATGTCTGTGAAGTGGAAAAGATAAAGCAGTAACCAGAGCAGAACACAACCATCTAGACACACATCCAAGGTTTATAGCAGATCCTGCAGCAAGATGGGCAATGAATACCAGTCCCAGACACCCGCTTTCAGGGATGAGGTCCCAATAGACACTGGATTTCACTTCTTACTAGCTCAGGGACCGGACAGGACCAAAGCTAGAGCAGGGCAGTGATGGCACAGGCAGAGGCCAAAGGAAGCCTCAGGTTCTACTGGCCATTATGTTCCTTTTTATTCTATCTGAGACCCAGAAAGAATCCCTCAGGTTTTCACAGACATTTAAAGTCCCAGATTCACCTTGTAGTACTCCTGTGGATCTTGCCGTGGGTCCCAGAGAGAGAGTGAGAGCGAGAGAGCAAGTGAGAGAGCGAGAGAGAGTGAGAGCGAGAGAGCAAGTGAGAGAGCGAGAGAGAGAGAGAAAGAGAGAGAGAGAGAAAGAGAGAGAGGGAGGGAGGAAGGGGAGGCAGGGAGAGAAGGAGAGAAGAAAGGAGGACAGAGGGAGGGAGAGAAGGAGGAAGGGATGGAGGGAAAAGAAAAATAATGATCAGGACATCTGCTGAAGTGTTTTTCAGTCAATTTGATTTTAATCTAGTTTTTACTTGATTTTGCATTTGTTGTGCACAGCATTTTGAATGGCAAGGTCACCAGGTCAGCATAGAGGAGCGCTATGATTAGAACACAAAACGTAGCTCAAACATCCATGTCTGCTGCCCCCTCAGATTCACTTTTCATGTTAATCATCATGTTTCCGAGAAGCTTTAAGTACAAATATTTCTGGATAACTTCATAAAATTGCCACTATTCTTCGAGCACCTTCTACATGTGAGACATTTTAAAAGATTAAATATTTGCTCTTATTTATGGAGTGTAGTATTATAATTCAATACATGTCTATAACATGTAGTGACCAAGTCAGGACAATTAGCATTATCCTTCACATATTATCATTTCTCCTGTAGGTATTTTGAAATGTATATTTAGCTATTGTAGACTGTGGTTCTCTTATCATGTGGTAGGATATTAGAAGCAACTCCCAACTCACCCACTGTCCATCCTCTTACTATCCCCCTTCGCCAACACCCTTCCTGCCCTCTGCAGACCTCTGTGCTCCTCACTGTTTTTGTGGAATCAGCCTCTTCAGCTCCTACAAACAAGTGAGAACATGTAGTACTGTGTTAAATGAAGTAATCCAGGCACAGAAAGGCACTTTATTGACTAGATATGTATCTCCATCTTACAGATGAGAAAACTGAGACTTAGATGTTAGATTTATGTGGTTCATAAAGCTAGTAAGTAACTGTGCTAGAAGTAGAAGCCATAAAGTCTGTCATCTAGAAAATAATCACCTTTCTAGATTAAACAATTGTCAGCAATTTGTACGTTCTTCTGACTTGGTTTGGGAAAAGTTAATGTATTTGAAGATGATTAGAACATTTTAGTGGGAGATAGATGAGATGAACAGTTCAAGAGATAGGAGGCCGGAGCTATGAGAAGGCAGTAGGTTTGAACCTTTAAAAGCGAGAACATTTGATTCACACTCACCCAGGTTACAATTATGATTCCTCCACTACAGATTCTGACCTTGCCTAGGACAGTCATTTTTCTCTGATTCTGCATTAACCCAAAGGGTTTGTTGCACATAATTTTCAAGTTGACAAGGGTTTATGATGGAAAATCATATATCAGAGTACAAGGTTGGCAGAAAGAGTCTAGAACCCAAGCCTAGCACAGCAAATCATGAAAAGCGTAGGGTCCTAAAGGAAGAGTTCTGGAGCTCAGCAACACTGTGGAGTGCCAAGGAGAAAGTAAAGGCCCAAGACGTGACTGAGGACCTGACATTTGCATAGATCAGTGGACAGAGGTAACAGATTGGGGTGGAGCCTCGGGAACTAGTGGTGATAAATTACTAGGAGGACTAATGGCTGGGTTGGTGGCCTCCTGGTCCACTCTGAGGGGTCAGTGCCCTGGGACTGACCAATGCCTGTGCCTGATAGACTAATGCCAGGACCCAACTGACTGGGAATATTTTTAATATTATCCCTCATGAGTAGGGCTCTGAATCCAAGCTGAGAGAAGTCTGCTTATTAAAAGATTTATCCCAAGCCCAGAAAAAGGTAGCCCAGAAAATCAGCATGGAGAAGAATTTTAAAGGGGGTGAGAGCCTTCAATGAGTGATTAATCTTAACCATTCCAACCTACATAAGAATCAAGTTCATTGTCATCATTAAATGCCTCCTCTGTATCTCAGCTGACAAGGATCAGAATGTGAACATTTGTAGCCAGAAGGGGGAGAACTCTAAAGATTCTGCTTGCTGTGTCCCCAAGGCAGCACCTTTCAGTTGAGATATATATATATCGATAGATAGATATCTATATATAGATATATATATATATATATCTCAGCTCAAGTTCCAGGCAATTTAAAATTACTTCTTAAGTAACATTTATGTAAGTGCCTAATAAAATTCTTCACCGTTTATAAAATTCTATTCTATACAACAAACAGTAATTACTGTCTGTTAGGGTTTAAATCTAAAATTCCCCCTGAAGTTTCATGTATTCAGAATCCAGGCTTTGGAAGGTGACTGGATCATGGAGCATTATACTCCTCAGTGGATGAACCCACTAATGAGTTCATAGCTGACTGTCCCGGTAGGAGGCAGGGTCTGGACGGAAGAGCAGGTCCCTGGCAGCATGACCTGCTAGAGTGGGGTCTTGTCCTCGCTCTGTTTTCTAGCTTGGGATGAGCAGAAGGGCCTTTCTGCCAGGTTCTTCCACTATACCTCTTCTGCCTCAAAGCCGGCCAGCTATAGCCAGCTAGCCATGGATGGAACCCTGTAAAGCAGTGAGCCATATTAAACCTCTCCTCTTTTAAATGGCATGTATCAGGTATGTTTGTCCCAGCAACAGGAATGCGATTAGTAAACCAGTGTAAACTTACCTTTTAGTCTTGATTTTATTCTGATAATTCATTATTAAGTAACAATGAGTGCTCAGATACAGAAATGTCATGAGCGACCTCTATTACAAATTTGGATTGATAAATGCATGAGCCTCTCAATTACTGAAGGCTGACAGCCTAAAGGATATAATTCAGCAGTTAGTTTATATCTAGGTCTTTCCCACCCTCTCTCTTTATCCGAGCCTACAGCACCAAGAGCCTTCCCTAGGACAGCACTAAAGTTGCAGTATTGCTCTGTTTCTGTTGTTGACCAGCTGCCCTCCTGATGTCCATGCAGCAGAGATTCATCCCACTCACCTTTGCTTCTTTGGTGTCCACTATGCTGATTGCATTGCCATGGTAGGTGCTTATTGAATACTAGTTAAGTGAATGAAGAAAGGCTAGTCAAAATTGACAATCTAATTATTGAGCTTTACATGTGCAACATTTAATGCCATGATATAATAGGTTATGTTTCATGATATAATAGATATTGTTTTTGGGAATGAAATTTTTATCCCTAATGGAGTGTGACAGTATTGTGTATACCTTTATAAAATTTTTTTGGAAGAAGATATAATTCACTGCTTTTGAAAATGTATTTAAACTAAAAGTAATGAATTCATTCTAGAAGTATTTGATGCATTCATGATTTTCTTTATCTAACAAAGCGAGACTTGGAAATCTTTATATTATAGGGACATTAATACTCAAACTTTTGCTTTCAAGCTGGAAGGAATTTCTATACCAGAAATATATATTTATGGTAGAATTTTTAAAAATAAAAGCAAGGGGAATCAAAGGACTGCAAACAATGGATGATTCTAAAACTCAAAGGTGACAAACAAATATTTTGGTCTCTTTCCATATACCACCTCTTGCATATCTACGTGTCTCTACCGGTCTATCATATATCTATGTGTCTATCCTCTGTCTCCTTATCCCCTCACATATATATGTGTGTGTCTGAATTTTAATGTATATGCAAATTTATGTTTCCAAATATCACCCTCTCTTCCTTTCCACTGTAGATACAGGAAGTTGCAGTGAAGCTGTGAATAAAGAAAACTTAGCTGGGCTGGCCAAAGCCAGCATGTGTCCGAGTTGAAATGTAAGTCAGGAACTGATCTTCAAATCTATGTGCTATATTCCATTGAAGACTGATATCTGGGGAAAATGTAGTCACTTTCATATTCTTCTAGGACATTTACTATTTCATCTGAAATTCTTTCAACTTCTGCTCAGAGAATTTCTTTTTGTAAAATGCAGACAGCCTTCAAGGGACTGAAGCCGAAAGAGCCAAGCCACTTCACCTATCTGGTCCCTAGGTGGCGGCAGTCACCACCCTACAACCGTGTGACCCACTAACGAATCAGAGTTAAATATATATTTTAGAATTTCTAGCATGATAAAACTGTGCTCATCGTTATGCAACAATATGACCTGTGAACTTATTAATGTAAATTCTACATCCCTTTTTTAGACTCTTCCAGGTTCTTTTCCAGCTAACTGTTGAAAATTGTGCAAACATTCTCATAATTCTGCACCCTCCTCTTGCGTCTTTTCTCCATGTTCATCGATAGGAACATTCTGCAGGGCACTGCTACCCAGTTCTGCAGTTTAAAGCTTGAATGTTGGCTAACACCATGTAATAGAGTGTGTAACTCATTATCCAGTTCTTTATTGATTCGTTTCTTGTGATTACATCAGTTTCAATTGCTGAAACTATTTAGACATCAGAAACAAACTTGAACATTTTATTCTTATAACTTCAGGGAATGGCAGCCTCCAAAGATACCATGCCTCAAAATATTTCCTTTTTTTGGTACCAAGAATCGAACTCAGGATCCCTGGCCCCTAAAATATTTCCTTTATTGGCATACTACATACGCTTTCTTCATATAACATATTTATAGTATAGAAGTAGCATACACAAAATAAAAAATGTAAAGGGCCAGGAATGTGATTCAGCTTCTCAGGAGGCTGAGGCAAGAGGAGTCTTTAAACCAGGAACTTCAGGACAACCTGGGCAACAGAGCATGCCCCATGTCAATTTTGAGGGTTCCAGAGAGCCTTCCAATTTTTAAAAATGTATTTAAATTACCTGGAGTCATTTTCTCATTTTTTTTTTTTTAAGTGAGACATCTAACTGGCCCAGAAAGTGTGGCTCTGGCCTAAGCTGCAGGCAATAGCCCTTGGGAGAATGACGGGACGCTGGGACTCGTTATCTGATTGTTACAGGCTGAAGGCAGTAAGCACCGAGCATCAGATGCGGATGGTTCACAGTGTATACAGTGGCAAAACAATAATTAAATGATATCTTCCTGTCTCCTGACATAATATGCTCTCTAAAGACTGCTTTGGGGGGCCATACTGAACTCCACATACAACAAAGAGGAAGGGTAGGAAATGGAGGATTGGGGTTTGTGTAAATGTACCAGAATTAAAAATCTTAAACAAAAAGAACAGCAGACTGGAATCCTTAAATTCTCTCTCAAGACAGACAGAAAGTAGCAATTTTCTATCACTGTCCTTATAGTATTTATTTCTGATACCCCAGGTGCTATGGTCTGCCTATGAAATGTCCCTGAGAGGCCTATGTGGAAAGGCTGGGTCCCCGACCTTCGGCACGGTTGGGAGGTTATGAAACCTTTAGAAGGTGGGGCCCATGAGAAGGAAGTGAGGTTCCTAGGGCTGTGGCCTTGAAGCAGAAGTGGGGACCCTGGCCCCTTCCTGTTCTGCCTTTTGCTTCCTGGTGACCTTGGGGTGACTGACCTTGTCCACCATGTGTACTGAGCCACTACAGGCCCAGAGCAAGAAGGCCAAGCAACCATGGACTGAAATCTCTGACACCGTAAACTAAAATAAACCTTTTCTCTCCAGTTTATTATCGCAGTATTTTTGTCACAGTCATGAAAAGTGGTTTATACACCAATTAGTTAAAAACTAAAGTCAAATATACATCCAGATGGTCCTTAATCATATCAATTGAATTTACATGTCCTTCTGGTAACTCCCCTGAAAGGTATGGCCTAGAAAAAAAATTTCAAAAATATAGATTCATTGGGAGATGCAGAGGACTCCCAGGACCTCAATGTCTCATCCCCCTAAGCTTCCCTCTTTGTTTAAATCAGTCTCCCATCCATGTTTAATGAGAAAAAAATTTTTTAATTAAAGTAGCTCTCCCTTTCTTACGTGACCAAACTTTCATAGAAGAGCTATATTAGCATTTTTACTTGATTGCTGATAACACACAACAAACTGTTGAAAAGCAAGAATAAATAAATATTCTAGATACCATTGTAAAATCATGTTTTCCAGAGGAAGATAAATACCATGAAAATACTGGAAACAGCACGTCAGAAAAATTTCTGGGAGTCTAGGGGTCTGGTACATGTTAGAATAGCCCTTCCACTTTCCCCCTACCTTACAGCAAGTTGTAATGGTGGGTCCCTTCAATTTTTGGAAGTAATAGATAGTGTATTTGAGTATGCAGCTATAAATCATTTACCCACATATATGAAAGGCTTCCATCTTTTTTTTTTTTCTAGTGCTAGCAGTCAAATTTAGAACCTTATGCATGCTGGGCAAATGCTGTTCCACTGAGCTACACCTCAACCTGACGCTTCCATCTTTAAGAAGCAGAGCAACAGCGTTTACCCAGATAGTTGGGAATTACATTTTTGTACTTGGCCTTTTTGATCCTGTGAATCTAATGAGGCTCAAAGATGTACAATAGGACAGAAGACTGGATGAAACATACAGCAATCTTGGATAAGACACTCCTAGGTAAGATGCAATACTTTTAAACGAAATCATACCTTTTTCTGTTTTATTCATGCATGAAATAGCTGTTGACTTCTACTAAGGCTTGGTGGATAATGAAAATAGAACATAAAAGCATAATTTATCATACAACTTGAAATTTATAATACTCAGCAAGTGGTCCATCATCAAGTTGAAGTGGTATTTGTCAAATGAGGTGTTTGCTGGTTCTTTTGTCCAAACTAAATTCTTTGTGCAACTAGCTCACAATCTATTTTGCCTGTTGATATTCTGCTACTCTTCTCTTAAACCCTTAGGCCCCTCATACACTGCACCTTAGTAAAAATGCTATCTAAGGAGAAAATAATGCAGCATGAAATAAGACAAGAAAATATTTGATTGGTTAACGTGGAGCACCCTTAGATAGACAATAGTTGTTGTTTTTGTTTGTTAGTTTTCTTTTATTTTTGTTGTTATTTGAGACGGAGTGGCACTCTGTATCTCCGACTGGCCTCAGACTTGCAATTTTTCTGACTTAGCCTCCCAAGAAGTAGACCACCCAGCTAGAGGTTAGTTAGCTTCTGATGGGTAATGTCTCCAGTTCGAGGTTTGTTGGTGGTTTCTGACTAGATAAATGCAAGTTACATTTAGTTATTTCCATTGAGTTGGATTTCAGTTTGCAGAAGTGGGAATCCAGGGCATTGGAGTTATCTGCACCTAATGAACTCCAAATTACTAAAGCACATTCCAGGACAAAGAGACACCATGAGTAGCCCTGCAAATGTTAAGGAAATGGGATTTAGAAGTGAAACAACTGCACAAAGAGAACTCCAGATGTAGACAGTGCTGATGCAGAAGTCTGCCACATGATACCTTTCTACACAGACTCTTCCAGAAAAGGAAGAGAAGTACTTCCTAGCATATTTTGAGGGGCTATCTTTTCACTGATGTCAGTCTTTAGCAAAGATAGTAAAATTTTTTAACAATTTTGAGAATATAAAAGCTAACAATACCAAGTTGGGCATGGTGTTGCATGCCTGTAATTACAGCCACTCTATTGCCAGCTTGGGCAACTTAGCAAAACTCTATCTCAAACTAAGAAATAAAAACAGCCTGGATATGTAGCTCAGTGTGAGATACTGGGTTCAATTCTTAGCATTGCAAAAATAATAATAGCAATATTAATGATACAGGATGACTCATGGGAAGTATGTTGTAGGTATTCAAGATTAGTTTGACATTCAAAAGTCAAAAACAAGAAGCATGCTTGCTGCTTACCTGAAAGGAATACATTCCCTCATCCCTAAAGGTTACTTCCTGAGAAAATAAACCTGAGAAATCATTCAGAAAAAGAATAGTTAGTCTCATGTTGTGGAAATTCCCAAAAAGATGCATCTTGGAGATAACACAACGTGTGTCCCATGGTCAGACTCCTCCCTTCCCTATGTATTTTGAAAGAAGTCCTTCTTTTTTATTTTATTTTATTTTTTACTGTGTTGGGCAATTTATTTTTTAAATTTTATCTTAAAGAGAAAAAAAAGCAAAATTTGAAAACAAGATAATAGGAGAGTAAGAATGGTTAACAGCGTGTATTGTTATCTTCAAAGTAGTTAGTCACAGTAAAAGATACAGGCAAGAGAAATTGTCCCAACAATATTAAAACAAACGTTTCTTTTCAATGAACTAAGAAATTAGTATTATAAACATCTTCACTGTCTTGCATATATACATATTTTCCCCCATCCTTCTTTTCTCCTTTCCTCATCCAGTTTCCCTTTCATTTTGAATAATTTCTTCTTGCTTCACAATATTTATTGTACATTTTGGATCTTACTTACTTTTTCAGCCTTTCACACCAGGGCAACAATACAATGTTTACACATGTGGGTCTGACTTATTTCACTTATGAGTATGGTCTCAAGTTGTATCCATTTACTTATAAAAGTCTCAAGTTTATCCTTCTTAGGCTGTGTATTACTCCAAAGTGTCAAATGACCACCTCTTTTTTATCCATTTCTCAGTTTATGGGCATTTGGGTTGTTTCCAAGATCTAACTATTACAAATTGTGCTGGTATAAATATGGTTGCACATATGTTGCTATGGTATGATGTTTTTAATTCTTCTGTGTAGATATACAGAAGGGGAATAGCTGGGTCAAATGAAAACTCTAATCCAATTTTTTTAAAGGAATCTCCACACGGATTTCCACAGTGGTTGCACCAGTTTACACTCCCAGCAGCAGTGGAGAAGGGTTCCTTTTTCCCTCCCACCTCTCCAGCTTTGTTATTGTTGACTTCTTGATGACAGCCATTCTCTTTGGGGTGAGATGGAATCTCAGTGTTGTTTTAATTTGCATTTCTCAAATGGCCAGTGATGTTGAACATTGTTTCATATATTTATTCGCCATTTATATTTCTTCATCTGAGAAATGTATATTCACCTCAGATGCCCATTTTTGCAGTCTTTGAATTTGGGGAGTCTGATTGTTTTCCAATTCTTTAGGTTTTAGGTATAAGTTCTTTTCTTGAGGGACAGCTGTTTACAACTTTTTTCCACTCTGTGAGCTGTCTTTTCACTCTGTTGGTGATTTCTTTTTTGTGCAAAAGCTCTTTAATAAGGTGAGATCTCATTTGTTGGTTCTCTGTAGTATTTCCCATGCAGTCTGGGTTTTGTTCATGAACTCTCTGCCTACACCTATGTCTTCAAGATTTCTATCTACTTTCTCTTCCAGTAGATTTATTGTTTCTGTTTTAATATTTAGATCTTTGATCCATTTTGACTTTAGTTTAGTGTATGGTGATAGACACCTGTCTAATTTTTGTCCTTGGCATGTGGAAAGCCAGTTTTTCCAGCACCATTTATTAAAGAGGCTGTCTTTCTTCCGGTGAACATGTTGGCCCCATTGTCAAAGATAAGGTGCCTGAGTATGTTTGGAGTTGTGTCTGTATCTTCTGTTCTGTTCCACTGACCCTCAGGTCTGGTTTTTTGCCAATGCCATCCTGATTTTATCACAAACAAGTGGTTCAGCTGGATGCGGTGTCACATCCCTGCTATTTTGGAAGCTGAGTTGCGAGGATCATTTGAACCCATAAGTACAACACCAATATGGGCAACATGGCAAGACCCCATCTCAAACAAACAAACAAACAAATGCTTAGACATAAATTATGCTATAAAGTAAAATCTAAAGTAGGCATGATAGTACATGCCTTTAGTCCCAACTCTGAGGAGGCTGAGGCAGGAGGATCCCTTGAGCTGAGGAGTTTGGAGCTAGCTTAGGGATTTGAGTAAGACCCTCACTCCAAAAAAGGGAAAGAAAGAGAGAAAAATAGACAGGAAGAAAAAAGAAATAAAAAAAAGAAAAAAAGAAAAGGAAGGAAGAAGAAAATCCAGCTGAATGGCTGAAGTTAGTAAAGCACCTAACTGAACATTTTTCTGGCGAGTGAAAACTAGGACTTATTATATTTTAGCCCATTGTGTTTCTATTCAAGAGCTCTTACATTTTATGCCAGTAAACAACAATCCAGAAAACCTAACTGAATACCACGTAGATTCTTCTAACTATTTCAAAAGTGAGAAACAAGGATTCCATATGTAATTATTAAAATTCATTCTACTTTTCACATCCTTTCCACCACTATTGTACATGATAATTATTAATGATGCTTCAACTTGTCATTATTCTATAAAGCAAAAAATAAAATAATAATAGCATCAGGAGCTCAGTGGCTCCAGAGCTCAAGCTTTTTAACTTCTATGCTATATAGACATGCACAAAATTTAACACTATTGCTTTGGTTTCATAAAAGTAGCCATATCAGTAGCATAGTAGTTATCTATTTCTTAGGTAAAAGTCTTAAAACAATACAAATGTATTATTTTAGATTGTGGAGGTCAGAAGTCTAACTTGTATATCACTGGGCTAGAGGCACATTTCAGCAAGGTTGAATTCTTTTCTGGAAGCTCCAGGAGGATGCTATTTTTGTCTCCTCCAGATCCTCGAGGCTGCCAGATTTCTTGGCTTATGACCTCTGTCCATCTTCAGAGCCAGCAGTGATTGGCTGAGTCCTTCTTATTGGCTTTCTCTTTGGTTCAAACTCTTCTGCCTTCTTCCACTTTAAAATATTGCAATTATATTGAGCCCATTCAGATAATCCAGGACCATGTTAGCATTACCAAGTTCAGCTAGGGAGCAGCCATTCCTGCTTGCCACGTAACATAGTATATTCACAGGATGCAAGGTGTGTGGTCATCTTTGGGAAACCATTGTTCTGCCTGCACAGGAAGCTAAAGTAAGACCAGTAACGTTTTAGTCAGTAGATGAGGCCCGAACCAGCCACATTCTTTGACAAGCTAGCTCTTAACTGATGCAACACAGTATGTTTAGACATCCTCTTTCTACTCTACCAGGTCAGACTTGATTTTCCTTAAGTCAAAACTTTAAAAACCAAAGCCAAAAATACAGCCCAGGCTTGGGCTGAGTACTGCTTCATAATGCATCTCCCTGATGTGTCGCCTGCTCCATCTCATCATCCTGAGCACAGAGTGCTCCTTACACTGGCCCACCAAATCTATAACGATGTCTAAAACGCACTACAAGGGGCTGGGGATTTAGCTCAGCGGCAAAAGCGCCTGCCTGGCAAGCACAAGGTCGTGAGTTCGGTTCCCGGTACCGGAGAAAAACCAAAAAAATAAAATAAAAATAAAATAAAATAAAACGCACTACAGCATGGAGAAGGAGGGTTGGGAGGAACTGTAGGGAGAACTAGGACTGCTTCTCTGGATAATGAGGGCCGAGAGACTGTGTCAAATTAGTGCAAAAAGAGAGGTGTCAAGTGAGCTGCTCCTGAGCTGTAGAACCTACAGGAGAATTCTGACATGGGCTATAAATTGAAAAGCGCACACTTTAACTTTTCATTTAATTTTGTTTCGGTAAAGGATTAACTATGAACATTGCTTCAGGGAGTACATAGGTCATGGCCTGGGAAACACTTCGCTGTCAGCCCACTTCCCCCAGGTTAGCTCTCTCTGTGTACTCACACATATTAGTGCAAACAGCAAGTAATATACAGGAGCATGCCTGGCACTTCAGTTTTTAACTTAAAAAGTATGTGAGTCAGAAAGTATGCAAATGTGCACTGTGAAAATATTAGGAAGTGCAGATCTGAAAGAAGAAAACTAATTATGATGCATACTCCAGCCCCCAGGCGTGTTATATGTTTGGCGCATTTGCTGTCAAGGTGCTGACAGCGAGAGCAGAACATCCAAAACAAGTGACGTGAGTTGTCAACAGAGTGTGGGAAGCCATAGATCCCACATTCAATCCTGGCCCTTAATGGGGGAGGGAGGGAGAAATTATCCTCGGAAAGGGAGACGAAGGAAAGAGGGCAGAACTGTGGCAAGGGCTGGATGGCAGGAGATGCGATCTCCAGGCCGGACACAGGAGCTCTAAGACGGTTACCCACGTACTCAGACATCACCCTCCTCACCTCCTGTGATTGCTCTTAACTGGCCAGAATCCACTGGAAGTCGAAGACAAGGAGGGACAATTTCAGCACCCTGGGAGGCTGAGGCAAGAGAATCTCAAGTGTGAGCCCAGCTTGGGCAACTTTACCAGACCCTGTCTCAAAATAAAAAATGAAAAAAGGACTGGGGATATAGGTCTCAGTAGGAAAGCACTGTGTCCAATCTCCAGTAACACACACACACACACACACACACACACACACACACACACGCACATACACAGATACAGTCAGCAGAACAATGGAAGAAGTTAACAGTGCCTTAGAGGAAAAAGCCCAACATAGCCTGCAGTGTAGCATTGCGTGCCTGTGTGTGTGTGTGCACTCTCACGCCCATGTGTGTTCTATCATTCACGACAGAGTAGACTCATGCAGTACAGGACACGGTGGGGAAAGCTGTCTGCTGGGCTGTCTGTCTGCATTTTCCTGGCCCAAATCATCCTCCTCTTTTGCTAACAGCCTCCCGATTTCCCCACCAGGAGTCACTGCTCCATTCTCAGTCCCTGTGCCTTCTGTCCTGACACACCCCCAAGTCCCCAGGGCATACATGCCACACCTGCTCGTCCCTCTGGCCAGGATAACCCTTTCAGGAATAGGAACAAAATCTAAGTTGCCAGCTGTGAGAATCAGGCTGGAGGCTTTTGCTGGCACAACTGAAAAGATCCTGTCTTCCTCTGTCCCAGAAGGGCTGCCGGTCCTCGTGCAGCGAGGTGGCCCTAAAGCAGACCACAGCATTTCACCGAGATGGGACAGTAAGTGGCAAAATTAAAGCGAGAGCCCCAGCCCATCTCTGGGGCCAGATTTACTCCAACACTTTTCAGGTACAAAAAATATATATATATTTTGATGCTAGAATCGAATCCAGTGCCTTTGCTAAACACAGTTTCTATCACTGAGTTGTACTTTAAGCCCCTCAGAGAGAATCTATTTTAATCAAACTCATTTGATTTGGGTTTCAAGTGACTAGAAATCTAGACCCTTTACTGATGAGATATATGGCATTGATGCATTTCCCCACCCACAGACATAGAGGCACACTACCCTTTTGAGTTGTTTCCACAGTCACTTAACTTAAGAATGAGCCCAGATATATTTAAATAAGCCAAGGTTAGCTAGGCATACTGGTAGATGTCTGTAGTTCCAGTTATGCAGGAGGCTGAGGCAGGAGGATTGCTTGAGCCGAGGAGTGTGGGGCCAGCATCAGCAATATAGAGAGGCCCCATTTCCACATAAGTAGTTATCTAGGATAGTATGTCATTTGTAACGATCTGTACTATAATAATTGTTGATGGGTATCATTTCACATGCATCTTTGAAGAATACTCTGATTTCCTTAGAATAAACTAGAAATGAACTTTGGAAACAAACGCTATCCATACCTTCTACAATTAGGTTACTTTGTGTTTTCTTAATGGTGACTAAGGCAAAAGCACTAAATTCCTCTGTTTCAAATTACAAAAACAGTTACAGCTTTGTTTGAAAAATAATGCACACAAAATTTGCTCTTCTACCTTGTGTAGTATATATAAAAAGCTCTCAGGTCCTAGTCAAAGATGGTTAAAAATTACAAGCAATCTCAGGACTTTGGCCAATGCATGGCATTAAAAAGCTTCTTTCTTCTTCCAAAATAAAAGTCTGATGAATCACTTTCCTCTGAAATTCCATACTATATCCCACTGGCCACTCTGAAATTCCTCAAAAGCTATGACACAGGTTTTCATGGTGAATAATTTATGCTTAAAGGGGATGGAGGGCATTAAATCCCTAGTGCTGCAAAAACTAAAAATAAATAAAATAAAATGGAGCATACACACCAGTGAGAATTTAGCTAGGTCTGTCCATCTTTACACAAATTGTAGGCAAGAAAGACACTTGATAAGGACTCCTGAGAGAGGTAGGGAGGCGGGTGGTTGTACAACTTCTGGTGACGTGGCCAGGAAGAAAGCAGCTCTTCTTATGTTTCAGTGGATAATGGTGAGAATTTTGTAGGGTTTCAAACTCAGCCCAGAAGCATGTGAGCTAAGAAATAAAACATGGCTTAAGAACTGTGGCCTGGGCCAGGGGTACAGCTCAACAGCAGAGTGCAAGCCAGAGGCTCTAGTTCCACCCCCAGCAACACACACACACTCACACACACACACACACACACAATGTCAAGAAAGTGACTGTGGGTGTATATTAAAATCTAGTGTACACACAGCCTGGGGTTATGGCTCAGTGGTAGAGTGCTTGCCTAGCGTGCATAAGGCTCCTAATTAAATCCCCGGCACTTGTAAAACTTAAAATAAAATATAGCATACATATAGAAAAATGTATAAGTCATCACTGCAGTCATTTGCATTGTAACAAAGTTAAAATCCATGTATAAGCAACACCCAGAGGAAGGAAAAGAATGCTACTCTGCACCTCAGATGACCCCCGTCCTTCTACTTATATGTGTAAAATACCGGAACATTGTTGGGAAAAACAGGCAACTCAGCCTAGAATTTCTAGTTCCTCTAAGCCAGGGGTCAGCAAGCTCTGGCCTGCAGGCTGGCTGCCTGCTTTTGTAAATAAAGTGACATTGCTCCACGGCCCTGCCATTCATTTACGGATTGTCTGTGGCTGCGACTGCACCACAATAGCCGAGCTGAGCCGATCAGACAGAAAGGACATGGCCACAAAGCCTAATTTACTATCTCACTCTTTGAGAGAAAACTCTTCTGACCTCTGGTCTTAGCAATAGCAGAAAGTACAGGGCAAGGGAGAGAGAGGGAAAAGGAGGGGAGAGAGAGAGAAAGAAAGGGAGAGAGAGAGAAAGAAAGGGAGAGAGAGAAGCCCATTCTCGGTCCTTAGATCTTCCCCAGTTGCTCCAGAGCTGAAAGCAAGAGAGCAACTGTTTAGGAAGCAGACCGTCTCTGAATTGTATCATTGACAGCAGCTTCCATAGACCTCTAGCTGTTAAAATAATGCTCTGCTTCTCCAGAGGGTAGTTATAGAATGTTACCAAGGACTTGCAAAGCTTTAGAAATCACATGTTCATTCAAGGCCCATTTCACCTAAATTTGCTGGAGATACAGAACCCATTTACTCAGGATTTCTTGCCTACATCTTTTCATCTAGGTCTTCCCATATCTGTAGGCCACTAGAAAAAGGTTCAGTAGTCTAGATTTTTCCATCCTCCTCCAAATGTCCCTTGATGGAGAGATGGAAATTTCATTTGTGTGTGGGCTGGGGACTGAGCTCAAGGCATTATTTTAAAAATAAACAAAACTAAGGACGTATATGAAGAGCTTCGCTAAGATGATGTGAATAATGTCTGCCATCGGCCCAGTAGATTTACATCATCTGGAAATTAACAATGTCAGTATTTGCTAGGATGTGAATGTTTGTATTCTTGCCACTCTGCTTCAAAAGTACAGTCTATGTTGAAACCTTATGCCCAAGGTTATAGCACGTTTAACAGCATGTGGAGGTAGGAACTTGAGAAGGAGATCAGTTCTCAAGGGTAGAGACCTCATGAATGGGATTGGTGGTCGTACAAAGAAGATCCCTTGCCTTCTCCACCATAGGAGAACACAGCAAGAGGGTGACATCTATAAACCAGGAAATGAGCCCACACAAGACACTGAACTTGCCAGTGTCTTGATCTTGGGCTTTTTTTTGTGTGTGTGTATGTGTGGGTATCAGGAATCAAACTCATGATCTTGTGTTTACCAGGCAGATGCTGTGCCACTGGGCTATATCCTCGGCCCTATGTCTGTTGTTTATACACCACTCTTATTATCCTGTTACAGCAGCCCCAGCTTCTAGTTTTAAAGGGAGTTTCTATGGAAAATAAAATTAAGCAAAATGTTCAGTGCTGCTCTTCATAGTCTACCCTCCCCACATGTGGGGCCAATGCATGAAATAAATATTTAATTTGGAATTAATATTATTTAACAGAGAATAGAAAAATTTAAAGAACCTGCTGTATACAGTGACATTGTGTCATTATTTTATTTTAGAGGGTGTTAAAACTACTACAACCATTCAAGCACCAAAACCTAAAGGTGCAAGAGTAACCAGTCAATGGTCTTCACCAAATGCAAGTGTAGAAAAGATTCTAGGAGGCCTCAGGGGATATTATTCAGTATTCCTAGCAATAGCATGCTCCCATTATATACTGAAGACAGCAGTGCCTGGTAGGAAATATAGGTGGAAACTTTGCCCAAAGCTTGGTTACCATGATGTTCACAAACAAAATCTAGAATGTAACAGTCCTTTCTGTGTGAGGAATAATGTTTCCCAGGTCTTTACCAAAATGACATTTCCCTGACCTATCATGAACTGAAAACTCCCTGTGTTTAGAGCTTGTTCATGTGACACAAATTAAACACTTAATGGATTATGTTTCAGTGATAGTAATACAAAGCTTCTGATTAGGTCCATGAATGGAGGGTTATTTGGAAGAATGATGTTTTATCCTAACAATCATATCAATACTAACCAAAGATCAGTGGGATGATAGTGGTATGATAGTTCTGCTCCAGAAAGCATCTAATTAAAGAATTTTGTGTTTTCTCCTTTTGTTACTCAGGAAAATGATATGAATTCTTGGTTTGAACATTGAGGAACAGAAGGAAAAACCTGTACAACACCAGAGTATTGTCAAATTCTTATTCTTATTTTAGTAACTTGTCAGAAATTGGTAAGCTGCTGAAATGGATTATGAGGCCACAAACACACAACTGAAATACACTAAATAGCCTTTTTTTAAAAAAAAAAATCTTGGCTTGGAAATGTAGCTCAATGGTAGAGCACTTGCCTGAAATGCAAGAGGCTCTAGTTTCAATCCCTAGTAAAACCAAAAGTTAGTTAAAAAAAACCACTACCCTTATTGAAATATAATTAATATACTATATAACCTACCCATATAAAGTATGTAATACATGGCTGGAGCTATAGCTCAGTGGTGCAATATGTGCTCAGCATGCACAAAGCCCTGGGTTTAATTCTCACTACTTTACCAAAAAAAGTGCACAGTTCAATAGCTTTTCGTGTATCCAGTTAGTTGCACAATCACCAATGTTAGACTCTATCCATGACCCCTAAAAGATACTTGTAGACACTTGCAGTCACTCTCCATTTACCCGCAACCTACTGCTGCCTCTGCAACCACTACTCTATTTTCTCCCTTATGGATTTTTCCTACTCTTCACCTGTTATATAAATAGAATCATACACTCTGTGGGATCTTCTTATTTTGAGGGAAAGGGTAGGAAGAAAGTACCGGGCTGCTTTTCTACTCATGATTTTCTTGTTTTAGCACTTGGAATCTTCCTGTATGCAAACAACATTTTCCTAATTCCTATCACTGGTGGGAGCAGGAGGGGGCGGTTCCTTTGCTGGTTCTCTGAGGTGCTGTCCAGCTGGTGTCTTGCTCCAGGTTGGAGTGTAGCTCAGTGGTAGAGCAATCACCCACCACCCGTGAGGTTCCTGTTCAATCCCCAGCAGCAGCAATCAAAGAGAAGTGCCTTGTCCAGGCTCACACTATGGAGCATCCAAACTTACCTTGCTAGACGGGCAGTGCCATCTGCAGGTTCTCCAGCACCTAAAAACTTTATTAAGGTAATGTGAAGCCAGCACTAAAAGCCTACAGGGGAAGTCTGAGAGAGTTGAGGGTCAGACACCAGAGTGTTTGCAGTCACGTGCTAGGCAACAGTCTTCTGTCCACGATAGAGCCCCATAAGATCATGCTGCTTAGTGACCGTGTGGCTGTCTCGATGAAGTATACTCTATGATATTCGTACGATCATTAAATCACCCAACCTTGCATTTCTCAGCATGTTTCCCCCTCATAAATCAATGTGTGACTGTAGCTCAGACAACAATTAAAAGCAGACAGAAACAACAATGGAGTCAGGGTATGGCCCCTGGTGCTGAAAATTGGATAGAAATTAAATCAAAATAAGAGTGTATTCAGTTAGTTGTACAATTATCAATTTCATGTACACAATGTTAGGGAAAAGTCTCTGCTATTCCTTATTTTATTTTTGTATTTTTACAGTGCTGGGGATTTAACCTGTGTCCCAGCCTGAATCCCCCTAGAGGGTCTAATATTCTGTGTGTGTGTGTGTGTGTGTGTGTGTGTGTGTGTGTGTGTGTGTGTTGGGATCTCACTATTTTTCCCAGGCTGATCTTGCCTTGAAATCATGATCTTCATCATGCCTAGCTTCACCTTAATGTTTTAATAAGAACATAGGTGGTCCATTGGGGAAAAAAAACTGAAGGACCAATAATTCTTTGCTAGTGACCTAAGTCTATATTCCTGGGGGATGAGTACACATTATTGGTTGCCTTCACACTAGCCATTTCTGGCTGACTCCACTATAACACACCCATACCCTCTCCTTTATTGTTGTTAAGTATAGGTCTGAAAATGCCAGAGATGATGTATTCCCATCCCTTATTCTAGGTCAGGCTAAGTATGAGCTCTAATCATGGCCACTGTAGCCTAGTGAGAAATGTACTGGAATAGTTTTTCTCCCTAACTAAAGAAAAAGTTTGTGAAAAAGTTGTATTTGTTCTGGCAAGACATTGTCTTCCCTGGATCCTTGGGGGTGTAACGACCATCTTGAAACTGTGAAAGGACAGGACAAAGAATGACAAAATGGGAATATATAATACATCCAAGTCCTTGACACTAATACCACATTTCTGATTTAATCAAATCTAGAATTTCTTCTTTAACAAATTTTTAAAATTTGGTTCTGGGGATCAAACTGAGGGTCTCATGCATGTGAAGCAAGCACTCAATCACTGATCTATAACCTCAGTACTTTCTAGACTTTTAAGATGTGGGCTTTAACTACTTTTAACTGCATTTTCTGACATCTTTGATAGAAAGTAGTCTCAAGTATATCTGGAGCAGACACTACTTTCAGAGGAGCATTTATTACAAAAGGGCAAGCGTGCAGCTGTACATTCAGTGTGATGTTAACTCTTCCAATTTCCAGTCTGAAAATCCTCCTGTTGGGTCTGTATTTGATTAATATTTCAAGAGCTGAGGATGGTGTGGTGGAACAGGAGATGCACGAACAGAGGACAGTATGTGCAGTTCCACTTAGTGTGCAAAGCATCCTCAGAATCCGTCGAAATGTGGAAACTCAAGGTACAGTGCCCCAAAGGGGAAGCATGTGAAACAACATATCGGGGGTATGTTGTACAATCACAAGCTATAGGGTAGGAGGTTGATTGTGTGTGTGTGTGTGTGTGTGTGTGTGTAGTGCTGAACTTCAAGCTTAAGACTTCACATGTAGCCAGATGTAGTGGCACGTACCTGTAATCCCAGCACTTGGGAGGCTGAGGCAAGAGGATTGTTGCAAGTTCAAGACTAGCCTGGGCTGCAAAGTGAGCTCATGGCCAGCCTGAACTGCATAGCGAGACCCTGTCTCATAAAGAAAAAAAAAAAAAAGACTTCACACATAGTAGTCAGGTACCCCACCACTTAGCTACATAGCCACATGCAATCTGTGTTATGCATCAGGTTCCCTTCTATGGTGCTTTGGGTTGAGTTAAAGCTGGGCTCAGTGAGTAGGACCTTGTGCATACAGTATCTTCATTTCTACAATCCACTTCAGGAACAATTTAAAGGCAGGCCTCGGCTAGAAATCAGAACACATTATTTTGATTAAGGTTTTTGGGTCAACTAACATTAAAAGCAGGGCCCCACACTCCCTGTGATCAATACATTGTGACATTTTGCAGAGGCTGTTTTGATGACTCTTGAACGAGAAATCTGTATCCCTTTTGAAAATAAAATGATGGAGTTTTGCTGCCTGATGATCTTGCCCCTTCTGTACCAAGCAACCATACCATACCTTTTAATTCTACATGCCTGCAGTATAGAAAATCATAAATCAAAACGTTTGTAGGGGTGAGGGTGTACCTCAGTGGTAGAGCACTTTCCCAGCCTGTGGGAGCCCCTAGGATCAATCTCTAGTGGTAAAAACAGAAGTATACATTACCTTCAGGTAAGTACAAGTATATACATGAAATCATGAAAGCCAGGGTCACAACAAGCACTTTAGGAAAGGAATAGTATAGTCTATATTCAGAGAAAGCCTCCCATTTTGGGATGGAAGCTAGGAGGCGGTGGCCGGGCATGAAGAGAAAACAGATGACTTGAAGATGCACAGTAGAAGCTTTGAATGTTGTGGCCTGGAAAATGGCCCTAGAGACTATGGCAAATTTTTAATCTGGTGATATGATTACATCCCCCCCATGGGAATGTCCTCCAACTTGCCAGCAGAGACCAGGCACTTCATATAAATGATCAAGAAGCCATCCGGAGATGGCGAAGGAAGTGTGCCTACTGGGTCAGGGGAGAGAGGGGAGGGACATTCTGCTTCCTAGCTTCAGGAAATTTTATTTTATTTATTTGCTAGTTTTGGCACTGGGGACAGAACCAGGGTCTACCACATGCTGGACAGTCTCTTTACCAGGGAGCTACACCACCAGCCCACACTCCAAGGGAAGATAGGCCAGTTTCCCCACAGTCTTAATATTTGAAAGGAAACTAGAAAGTGAGCTACATAAAACTCCTAATTTCTAAATGTTGACAACAGATTTAAAACCCAAATTTTCAACCCTCCAACACCATTGAACAAACAACGCATTTCAACAAGATGGATTTGTCTCAAACTGAAGGCTTCCAGAATTTTACTAGGCAGTCAGCACTGCAAACTAAATACAGTGTGTATGTGTGTGTGTGTTTGTGTGTGTGTGTGTGTGTGTGTGTGTGTGTGAGAGAGAGAGAGAGAGAGATTCCATTTTTGAAGTTTCATCACATTAATTTTTTAAACTGGATTTGAAAGCCCCAAATTTAAAGGGTCAGTGTATGGCAACAGAAGCTTAGTAGACACGCTGCACGTAATGACTTTGTGGTTAGGAGTCTAGACCTAGGATTGAAACTGATTTACCCAGTGACTTTCAGTAAGGTCATCAGCAGTGAGTTTGTTTCAGTATCTGAGTCTGCGATGCAAAGATAGCAACTGCTAAGCTACTGCAAGAAAAGCTAGCGGAAATTATTTAAAACATTTAGCTATCTGGCTCCAAAAATGTGATTCAAGAAATCGCAATAATCTGTTTGCACTTTTAAAGTTTTTCCTTTTGAACAGTTCTTAATGAATTTTGCCTAAGTCCTTGGCATACCAAAACACCTGACAATGACGATTAAACACCATCAGTTCAATGTACACTTTTGCCACACTTTGAATAATACCACATATGTCATTTATAAGTTACAATATGCATTTTTTCAGGAAAGTATTTCTGACTTCTTGTTTCGTTTTGTTTTTTTGCTTGTCAAGATTTTTTTCAACCTCTTAGGTTCTTAAGCTAATTATCCTTATAGAGCATAATAGAAAATGAAAACCTGTTCAGTGTTTTAAGCCTCATTCCTTACAAGTAAATAAATTGAGGGAAGAAGCTAATATTTACTTACTTCCTTAATACTCAAGAGTCTGCATTTGAGATTTTCAATATAAATGGTCTGTATGAAGTCTTCTGATCTAGGACACAAGAATGCTCATCTATACTACACCTTATAGGGGAACATCAGTGAAGTATAATGGGGTGTCTTGGTTACTTTTCTCTCATTCTGAGGCAAAATACCTGACACCCAAAAGCAAGGAAGGAAAGGTTTATTTAGCTCACAGTTTGTGGAGGTTTCAGTCCATATTCAGCTGGCTCCAAGGCGGAGTGGCACACGGCAGAAGGCAACAGTTCATGGTAGTGGAAGACAACAAAAGCAACAAGTGCAAAAGGGAGGAGCAGCAGCGGCAAGTAGCCTCTTTCCTTCCCTTACATTGTATGCAAACTACCTGCTCCAGGGCAGGTGTAGCTCTCATACCCATAATCCCAGCGTTGGCTCAATCAAAAATCTAGAAGCCTGCCTCATGACTGCATGAGGATTTGGGGGACATGCAGACACAAACCATAACATGGGCTCTTTTATATTTTGGTTTCAAAGCAGGTGCAAGGGCTGGGGATTTAGCTCAGCGGCAAAAGCGCCGCTGGCAAGCACAAGGTCATGAGTTCGGTTCCTGGTACCAGAGAAAAACAAACAAACAAAAAAAATCAAAGCAGGTGCAATATTCTCATGCTATATAATCATATGTGTGTGTTTTGTATGCATAATTACATATGTATATATGTGTGTATGTGCTGGTATACTAAGGATGGAACTCAGGGCTTCATACATGGATGCACGCTAAGCACATGCTCTGCCAGGAGCTACAGTTTCATGCTGTATTTTTAAATTCTAAATGTGTGCCAATATGCAAAATAATTTTGTTCCAATTTAAAAGATGCATTTTGTTTATTGAAAAGTCACTGCATGGTAGGGCTGGGTGGGTGCTCATTGGCAGAGTGCATTCATAGGTGAGGCCCTGGGTTTTAGCCCCAGCAACAGACAAATTTTTTTTAAAACCCAAATTACTCTATGCCACATGGGACCAATATGCCATCTGTTTTTTGTTTTCATTTTTTTCCAGTACCGGGAATTGAACTTGCAACCTTGCCCTTACCAGGCAGGTGCTGTGCTGCTGAGCTAAATCCCCAGGCCCTGCCCTCTGTTTATCAATACAAGATAAAATTATTTTTCTCTTTTAAAAAAGTTTGGTTTTCTTCTATAGTAATTCCTTCAGTCTCATCCAATCTACAAAATGGCATTAAAACTAAGCCTTCTGTTTCTTATTTGCATGCTTTGAAATTTCCTTTTTCTATATTATAAATCATTTGATTGCTCTCCTTAAACCTGACAGCTACTCCCTAAAGAGTTCTGCATTTACGAAATACAGTTAATGTCCCTGTTCTATGTAGAACATCACTCTTACAAAACCTACATCTATACTTCTTTATCATACATTGTACATATGTGTCCCGATGTGTTCCCTACCACATTTCCACTGCTCACCTCTACCTCACCCTCTTCTGCCACAGACCATCTGCTCCGGTCCTCTCACCCTTGCCTTCCACATTCTTACTTGTGTCCTCTCCTTAGCATCCCCCTGCTTCATCTAGATCTGATTCACTTGGCATCTGCACACATTTCTGGACCTTCACCCTCCCACACATGGCTCGCTCTCTACTTTGCCCAAGCCTGTCTTCTGACTGCACCCTTTGTCTCCCTCGCCCACTCCCAAACTCCAGCCCTTGTTTTTTTGTTGAACTTTCTGCCTGGAACTGCCTCCCACAAACATTCATGAACCTCCTCAGTGCACTCTCTCCTATCGTCTCCCCAGCGGGACTTCCTAGTCAATAAGGCTCCCTGCTCTGGGCCTGCATGTTACTCTGGCAGCTGTTCCAGCCCATGCACAAGTACACAATGAACTTTTCTTCCCTGAAAGTTTTTATTTGGAGCCTTTACTTTTTTCTGGGTAATTGCAATTTTATTTGGAGCCTTTACTTTTTTCCTTTCCAGGTGTAATCAGGTTATCTGCAGCAATATGAGCTGAATAAACACGCATAAGACTTATTTTTAAGTAAATAAATCAGATGTATGAGTAAGAGTGATACTATTTTTTGATGATCATCAACAGTGATAGCAGAAATTGTCTCTCAGTATTTTAATAACAATTTTTTTGTTGGTGGTGAGGCTTGAATACAGGTTCTTACACATGCTAAGTATGTGATCAATTGTTTAGCTGTACACCCAGACTTTTTTTAAAGCCATTTTTGATAAAGTTACATTCTAAAAAACTTTATTTTCAGACATAAGAATATCTGATTCTTTGAAATCACCTTATAAGTCCATAAGATCTGAATAAAATTGTAAATGTCTTTGAAAGCAAACATTATTACGTATTTTTCAACTATATCAATTTCCAAACAAGCTTATGGAAGAAAGCTGTCATATAGTTGCTGCATCAAGGCTTCTATGTAATTTTCAAAAACTAAAACTCCGTATCATTCTTCATTAATTATGATCAAAGTTGAGCTGCATGCAAAACAACAGGAATTATGAGGTCCAGACTTGTTGCAGATGAAGGTCATAGGGAAATCCACCACACTACCCTTTGGATGATAACTCTCAGTTTGGGAAGAGATCAATGCTAAATAAATCATTCACTGTCTTGCCCAGGGGCTAAAATGCTCTTTGTCCTGAGCTGTGAGAAAACTGAAGAGGGAATGTAGAGTTTTTCTAGTCCTCCCTGGAAGCCCCGTGTCCCCTAAAATTTTCTTGCCACTTAGGCACATAGTATAACATCTGGTATTTTCTTTTTCTCTGTTTGTCTTCTTGGCACATTCATATATGGAATTATTAGAGGCAAAAGCTATAGAGTACATTGACCTTTTTTGCAATTTAGAATTATTATAATACAAACTAGAAGTATATTAATTCTTTAAAAGATATTTGTTGCATGCTGATGATGTGTCAGGTACTGCACGGGGTCCTAGAGATCCACAGATGAAGGAGACAGTGACCTGTCCTCAGGAAACTGAAATCTAGTGGGAGAGAGACAAGCTAAGGGCTAGAGGGGCAGTTTCATAGTAGAGCATGTGCTTAGCATGTGCGAAGCCCTGGGTTCAATGCCCCCCACCCTCAACCAAAAAAAAAAAGAAGAAGGAAAACTGAGAAAGACAGGCAAGCAAAGAGGTAGGATTATGGGTCCTGAGGATACATTTGCTGAATCTTGAGTTTGTGTGAGTGCTTGGATGAAGTGACGGCTCACCTCCATCTGGACAGGTAAAGGAGTTAACACAGTAAACAAGTGTGGAGGTACGTAGGGAAGCAGAGGAGTTTTTCAGACAGCTTTAACAGCATTCTCAGAGAAAGAGTATGAAAAGGACAATACACTGCTCAGTATATTTGCAGTTCATGATGATATGGATTGATGGGGGTGGGGTGATGAGGGACTGCAAAGTCTTGAAATGAACATCGAACAGTGAGTAGAGGCTGAGAGATAGAAGAAGTTGGATCTCACATCTTTCTCTTTTGGTGCTGGTGATCCACCTGCAGCTTTGTGTATGCTGAGCACAGGCTCTACAGCTGAGCTACACCCCTTGTCCTGCTCTTGCGTTTTAAGCCTGACAGAGGGTGTTGCAGCTTCAGAGCTTGTGTGGCCTGATGGTGGCTGGGTTTTGGACAACACATCTCTGAGCAAGAGAGCTCTGCATCAGGGTAGTGGCAGAGGGCATGGAGAGAAGTGATTGTATTGGCTTGTTTTGTGTCATGTGAAACAAATCAAAAAGCTTTGGTAGGTGACTCTGTGACTTAGTTACTTTTTCTCATTGCTGAGACAAAATACAGAAAATTCAAAGAGGAAAGGTTTATTTTCTCTCAGTTTATAGAAGTTTTAGCTCATAATTAGTTGGCTCCAAGGTATAGGGGCATGGCAGAGGACAAACAGTTCATGGTGAGCAGGGACACCAAAAGCAAGCAAGTGACAAGCAACAAGAAATGAACACAGTATCTCTTCCTGTCCCTTATATATTATCCAGGCTCTTGGGGGTAGCACTCATAGCCTCAATCCTAGCACCAGTGAATCAATCCCAGCATCACATTCTTGATTCTAGCATCACACATCCTAGATCCAGCTACCTCTTAAAATCCCCACCTATGACTGCATGAGGCTTTGGGGGGACATCTAGATAGAAGACTTAGCACTTTGTATGAGGGTGTGGGAGAAGGAGGAAGGTCAAGAGGAACCTCGATTTTCCCATATAGTCCACTGAATGTAGGTGAATCATTCTAAAGTAGTGGCACTCAACATGTCCACAAGCAACAGCAGCAGCACCTAGGGGAAACAAATGTGAATTCTCAGACTCCAACCCAGATCAGTGATGAGAAACTTCAGGGGTGAAAACCAGCGATCTGTGTTTATCAAGCCCTCCAGCTTATTCGAACACCAGTGTTGCAGCATGTGGATCTTCAAAGTGTTTTACTTGGTTGCCTAGAAGAAATGCTTGAGAATCTATGAAGTTCATATACCTACATTTGACATCCAGATGTCTTCTTTGTAAGTATAAGTTGTTGCAAAAGATATAAGTTTAGGTATAATGAAAAATACATTCAGTGAAAAAAAGACAAGTTATGTATATAGAAGGATAGCTGGGATAACTGTACTGCTGTAGTCTAGTGGTTTATTGAAATTAACAGTTAATGCCTAATTTTTTTTTGACCAATTTTGCATGCTTATATATGGTAACCTGAATAACTAATTTGAAGACAACAATATGTAGTATAACAGCCACTGGTGAATTCCTACCATCTTGTCTAGTGAAATTCTGTATCATTTCTAGTGTTTTTTTTATTATTTTTTATTCTCTTTAATGGTTTGATCAATCTTGCATTCTTACATCTGGTAATCTGAGCAACTTTGTTGAAGATAACAATATGTAATATAACAACCACTGTTAATTCCTATCATTTTGTTCTGAAACCCTGTATCATTTTTATTGTTTTTGCTTTGTTTTGTTTTTGTCTATGTTGTTGGTGTTTTGCTATTATTGTTTTTTTATTACTCTCTTTAAAATAAAAAAAATTTAAAAATAAACCTTTAACTTCTACTGAGGAAAAAAAAATCAGGCTAGAGCACTTTTGTACCCTGCTCTATCATACTTTGAAAAAGTTGAATAAGCTCTTTATTTTTACTTATCTACTATATTTTGGAAAAAATAAAATCTATCTATTGACTTATTTATTTTGATGCTCAGGATCAAACCCTGCAATTAGAGGTAATTTACAAGTTGGTTACTTGATTGGATTTTGTGAGTCAATGTTTCTACTTATCAATAATTATCTCTGAAGCTTACTAAAGCTCTGTATTGTTTTACATATTCTGCAGGGCCACACAAAACAGATATTAAAAGTGCATTTGGGGCTGGGGATATAGCTCCGTGGTACAGTGTTTGCCTAACATGTATGTGGCTCTAAGTGTGATCCTTGGCATAAGGAGAAAGATAAAGATAGAGGAAAAAAAAAGGATAAAAGAAAGACATTTAGGAGGCGGAGGCAGACGGATCCCTTTAGCCTGGAAGTTCAAGGCCACTTAGGCAAATTTGAGATTCCACCTTGATTTTTTAAAAAATGACAAAAAGTATATTTTTTAGAAGCCTATGTGTTTCACAAGGGTTTTTTTTTTTAATCTGACTCATGGTTTTAATTTAACAGGTAATTATAATAACAATCATCCCTCAACTCTAAAAGCTTCCAAAAGAGATGTGAACAAGCAATTATACTATGTAGTGACATATTAAATTATAGAGGAAGGCTACTTAAGAGAAATAGAGGATGAATGACTAAATCTTGACAAGGAGAGGTATCATGGTGCATTTCCGGGGCACTTAATAACTGAGAAGAGTTTAGAGTATGAACTAGGCCAATGCTACATAACTAATAGAGAGGGGAATTTTTACAAAAAGGATATATCCCACCCTTTCACCTATCTATCCTCTCCCAGAACCCTGAAAACCCTGATCACTTTACTGTATGTGTGATTTTTGTCTTTTCTGAAGTGTAATATAGTTGGACCAAGCAGTACGTAGCTTTTTAATTGTGACTTCTGGTTTTGTTATTGCTGTTTGTTTGTTTTTTCTTTTTATTGTTTTGTAGTACGGGGATTGAACCCAGGGTCCTTGCCCTGAGCTACATGCCCAGTCTCTTTTTAATTTTTTATTTTGAGACAGGGACTCACTAGATAGTTGCCCAGGCCAGACTCAAACTTCAGATCTTCCTACCTTAGCCTCTCACACTGTTTATAGGCATGCACCACCATACGAGGCTTATTCTGGCTTCTCTTATTTAGCAATTAGCATTCAGGGTTACCGCCCTACTCCATGTCTTTTTCCGGCTTCTTTATTATCACTGAATTATATTCCATTGAATGAATGTACCACAGTTTGCTTATCTGCTGAAGGACATCTTGGTTGCTTTCAGTTTTAGGCAATTATGCATAAATCTGGTTTGTTCTGCAGAATTTTATGTGAATGTAAGTTGTCAAATTCTTTGAGTAAGACTGACAGGTTATATAGCGAGATGACCTTTCACTTTGTAAGAGACTGCTGTCTTCAGAAGTGGCCACGCAGTTTTGGATTCCTACCCACAGTGAACAAGATTTCTTGTCCGTTTGCCTGCTTGTCAGTGTATGGTATTGGCTGTGTTTTAGACTGTAGCCACTCTAAGGGGTATGGAATGCTATGTTCTTGTTTTAATTTGCAGGTCCCTGATGACAAACAGGGATGAGCGTTTTTTCTTGCTGAGGTGTCTAATCAGATGTTTTTGCTCATTCTTAAGTTGAGTTCTTTTCCTATTGTTAGGTTTTAAAAGTTCTTTGTACTTGTACATGTTAAGTAATGTATCAGATATGTGTTTTGCAAATATTTTCTTCTTGTTTGGCTCTTGTCTTTTGATTCTTTTAGCAATGTCTTTCACAGAGAAATTTTTATTTTTCTTTTTTTGTGCTCAAGCGTGTTAAGCATATGCCGTACCACTGAGTTGCAAATCCAGCCGTTATGTTTTCATTTTAATAAAGTATAACATCAATTTTTTTTCATTCATGCAATATGTCTGGGGAGTTATATCTAAAAACTCCTGGCCAAATGCAAGGGCACATAAAATTTCAGCTCTGTTTACTTACAGAAGTTTCACGATATTGTGCGTACACTTAAATGTATAATGCATTTTAAGTTAGTGTTTATGACAGGTGTAGGGGCTTTGCACAGAATACGTATTTATCTATTTCTTTCTTTTTACCTTACATATAGAAATCCAATTATTCCAGCACAATTTAGTGAATGGTAATCCTTTCTCCATTGAATTGCCTTTGTTTCTTTGTCAAAGATTAGTTGTCCAGCTGAGCACAGAGACACATGCTTATAATCCCAGCACATGAGTGGCTGACACAGGAGATTTGCAAGTTCAAGGTCAGCCTGGGCTACAGAGTGAGATCTTGTCTCAAAAAAAATCAATCACACATATGTGTGTGGCTCCATTTCCAGGTCTCTTTGTTCCATAATCTGCATGTCTTTTTTTTCAGGGCTGAGGATTGAATTCTGCACTTTGAGCATACTCAGTGAACAACTCCATCACTGAACTATACCTTCAGCTCTGTGTGTCTATAATTTCACCAATGTCATGGTGTCTTTGTTACTGCCTCTTTGTAGTAAGTCTTGCAATCTAGTAACATCAGGCCCCCAGCTTTATTCTTCTGCAATATTTATTGACTGTTCTTGATTTTGCCTTCCCATATAAACTTTAGAGCTAGTTTGTCAATAGCTACAGTTTTCCTAGGATTTTGACTGGGGTTGTGTTGGCTCTGTAGACCAAGTTGGAAGATTTGACATCTTAAAAATATTGAGTCTTAGCTGGGCATGGTGGAACACACTTTGGGAGGCTAAGGCAGGAGGATCACCATGAGCTACATGAGTTCAAGGCCAGTCTGAAGTACACAGGGAGACCCTGACTCAGAAAAACAAAAAACAAAAGTGAACTGTTCATAGATACAGAGTATCTGCTAATTTATCTAAATCGCAATTGAAATACCCCACCATTCTAAACTTTTCTGCAAGCATTTCTAGCCATTGTTCTGGATCCATTCTGATTGGGCTCACAGAGGTCATACACCCAGTTTTTAGATAATATCTCAGTGGTAAATCATACATTCCACTCTCAATATAAGGCAAAGCTGGCATCAGCTTCCCCAGAAGCACGTGGATTTCCAAATGCGATTATACAGGGTTAGGAGAGCAATCACCTGCAGGCATGAGACAGAAGAGCAAGAGGCCAGATGGTTAAAGGTTTTACGTCTAAGCACATGACAGAGAGCGAAGGCTGTCTTACAGGGAAGTGTTAAGGGGTGAGATCTGTGCTGTTTCTGTCTCTGTAAGAGGCGACTCCGTGCACGCCTCAGGGTAGATTATGAGGAAGCTGAGGCAGCAGTCCTGGGGGGAGACTGAGGCTTTTGAGTGTGATGCTATGATGGCTGTGACAGTGCCTGGGAGGACAGGAAAAAGAGGGCAGATGCACGGCATATTTAGGACTTCAAAAATAACAACAAGAAGCACTTAGGATTATTTTTTGGTTTCTCTAATTGATGATCCCATAACTCAGGGAAAGGATACTAGAACATGAAATTGGAGATACGGTGGGGCACAGTTGTTGGGTTATTTTGGGCATGTTGGGCATGGGGTGTTTTTAAATCAAGCTTGAAGAATTGCCAAGTAGGAACGCAGATATGGGGACACCTTATCACTAGACTAAGGGCAGAGGTGGAGTTGTCATCCTACAGGGAGAAGCTCAAACCAAAATCTGCATACTAAAGCTTAAATAAAAGCGTGGGCGCTCACCTCAACAAAGCTTGTAGACAACTTACTTTGTAATTTTTAAGACACCTGAGTGTTCTGATTCCGCATATGGCTCAGTCTCAATCAATCCTTGTGATTTTAATGTCTCAATTGGATGACCGACCACTCTGTGTATGATTTTACACAGATACCGGATTAGCTATACTGAAAATCCACAGTTGCAGTCAAGATTCACATGGGAAGTCAAGACAAGCAGCACCTTTTCTCAGTAGTCCCTTTTTATTTTTATTTATTTTTTCTTTTTATTAGTCCATGTTTGCAGTACATAACGATTACATTCATTGCTAGGAGGTGGTACCCACACATAACACATCCTAATTCTTTTTTTATCCCCTTTCCCTCCTCTGCCTCCCTCATCTCTCTTAATAAGAATTTTTCCTGGGTTTATAGGAGAAAAAATTGCTAATAACCAAGACCTAGAGGCTAAATCTGAAAGTTTTATGATGATAATTCATTCAACGTGGACATTCATTTTTTACAACTCTGCATTACTTTTCAAATTCTGCTCTAACAAATTGCACAAGTTAGTGGCTTAAAATCACAGTAATATATTATCTTACAGATTTAGAAATGAAAAGTCTTAAAATCAGAGTGTCAGCAGAACCATTTCTTCTGCCGGCTATAAGGGAGAATGTATTTCCTTGTCCTTTCAATGTCTAAATGCTGCCAAAGGGCCCCTGGCTCTGTCTCACCTTTCTCTGACCTCTGCTTCTGTCTTCACGTCTCTTTTCATTACTCTTCTGTCTCTCTTCTTCACTTCTAAGGATAAATTACAGTGGGTTCACCTGAATAATCCAGGCTACTTTCCTTGTCTCGATCAGTTGATTAGCAAATTTAACTTGATCTGCACCCTTAATTCCCCCACTTCTATATAATACATTTCATTGTGAGTTCTGGGATCGGGATGTGACATCTTTGGAGGTTATGACTCTGCCTCCCATCACGGGCCTATGTAACCATGACAGACCTACTGACCCATCTCTTCTAGCTTCAGCTGGCTTGGTCAAGATTGAAATGCGTGAAACAGTCCATAGCTGGGATGATTAAAGGTGTGGTTCCTTGAACGATAAAGTTGCACAGACCCTGCCCTTATCCAGTTATTTTAGGACATGCACCTGTGTTTGGTAAGCAGAGAAAACAATTGCAGATACAAAGACACAAGTAAAGGATAGAGGTGAAGTAGCTGTTTTATGGCTTTAAAAATGTTGGCTATGGCCCAGGGTCCTTTGTTCTCTCTTTTAGGAAGCCCATGGAAGCATCTATCATGTCCTTAGAAGAAAACCAGTTTAGCTAGACCTTGAATGGGTTTTCCTGCAAGGAAACTACATGTTAATCATTGAGTACTAAGTGAGGGACTAGAAATGGGTTAAAACCTGGATTTAAGTTTGGGTGTGCATGCTGCCATTTTTATCCAATGTATCTTTCAGACCAATAAAGAAGAGAGGTAAATAACTAAGAAAAGTTTCTTCAGGTTGGAAGTGTTGCTCACGTAGAATCCGAGAGGCCCTAGGTTTGATCACCCGCATTGCAAAAGCAAATAAATAAACAAAAAGAATAAAGTTTTCTTCTCCCTAGAAACTGACAATTTTGATAGTCTCTGTCTTTCTCATTGGCAGTTAATACATTTTTTATTCACTTTGAAACATAGTTTAGAAAACTCTCATTCCTTTAGCCCAGTACTTGAGTTGGAAGGGTAGCTCAATGGTAGAGGGCTTTGCTCTCAGTTTGAGTCTTAGTACTAAAAAAGTAACCAAATATTAATGTTTCTGGAGGCTGGGGATACGAAATTCATAACACATCCCCAAACTGACCAGTTCTTGTCAATAAAACATGACAGTTGGATCCCAACTGGAGGCAATATTCCTTCTTAGCCTGTCTAGAGAAATAAGCACATTCTGAGAAACCCCAGTCTTCACAATCGTGAAAAGTTTGCCCCTGGATTCTCCCTTGGGCTTCCTTTTGGACCTGAGATATGGGTTGAATTTGGGCATCCAAGCCAAAGCTGTGGAGCAGTGGGATTTAGACCATTTCTCATTCGGAGATCACTACCGCTGAACTGGGACCCAAAACAAAACCTCTTCTCTTTTAAGTCATGCTTTTAAAGCAATGGTTTTGTAAAGGTAGTATTTACAAATCATAAACTCACCACTGTGGTGTTTGTGTGTATGTCTGTGCCTTTGTGTGTTGTGGACTGAACCCAGTACTTAACACACACTAGACAAGTTCTCTACAACTAAGCTACAGTCCCAACCTATCAGCTGTTTTAATTATTTTTAGTGTATTTATGGAGTTGTGTGATCATCACCACGGCCTCGTTTAAAACGTTTTGACGCCCCCTGTTCATGAGAAACTCATGCTCACTTACAGTCACTTCCCAGTTCCTAACCCAAATCCCAGGCTACTTCCAGTCTACTTTCTGGCAGTACAAATTTGCCTTATCTAGGTATTTTATGTAAATAAAATTATGAAATATTGTGAACTTTCCCCTTAGCACAAAGTTTGAGTTTATGTGTGTGGCAGCATGTATCAACACTTCCTTTTTTATTGATACATAGTATTCCAGGGTAAGGATATACCACATTTTGCTTATTAATTTACTAAACCATTCATTTATTCTACTGGATTATGCCAGAACATGTATTTTGAGGAGCCTGCCAGATGTAATCAGATGTGGGGTACCTGGATGGATCCATGTTGGCCCTTTGTTGCATTTGGAGATTGCATTCCTTCCCTGATGTGTACAAATGCTGAGTTCAGCCTAAATCTTTTGCTAAGAAGTCCTGGTATACTCACTCCAGGCTTAGGCTCTCCTAGCCCACATCTCTGAGGCTGTGCTGGAGGAAATCCAGAATTTAGGGGCAGAGAAACTCTAGACCAATCAGAAAAGCACTTGCCTGGCACCCATCTGAATTGGCCTAAATAGAGGACCTTTGTTGGCAAGATGACAACGCAGTACACTTAGCAACAAAGCTGAGAGTATGCAGCTTCTCATGCCTGGCAGGTCCCCTCAGTGTTGGTGAATTAACAATTCTGCCTTTTGTGCATTAGCAGTTCCTTGGCTATTGATATTTGAGTTACATAACTGGCTCTTACTTTCTGTGTCTTATTAGATGCTTATTGAGCACCTAATATGTGCTAGACCATTTGCACACATTGTCTAAGTAACTGTGTGCAATGATCATATGAAGTAGTTAATATTACACTTGTGGGGCTGGGGATTTAGCTCAGCGGCAAAGCGCCTGCCTGGCAAGCACAAGGTCGTGAGTTTGGTTCCCGGTACCGGAGAAAAACCAAAAACCAAAATAATAATAATAATAATAATAATATTACACTTGTTATAAAATACACAGGGGAATTGAACTTTACAGAGATTAACTTTTTGGTCCAAAATCACCCAGACAGTGAACAACATGGCCAAAATTTGAACCCACTTTCTCTAAGGGCAATTCTGCCTACACCATAATAAGCTATTTTGAGAAAGCATCATTAAAATTGGTGAATGGGGACTAGAATGCAACTCTGTGATAGAACGTTTGCCTAGGACAGGAGTGACCATGGATTTATATCAAGAAAAGCATTCAGTGGAGCAAATGTTAATTTACTACGTGGAATGATGAGGGAAGAAGTAGCAGATCATCAAAAGGGGATTTTTTTGTTGTGTTGTGGTGTTGGGGCTCTAGCCTGGGTCCTCAAACATGCTAGGGAAGCACCGTATCATTGAGCTACATCCCCAGCCCCTTGAAATAAGACTTTTCCTGTGGATTTTGGGAGACAGGATAAAGACACAGGCTGGACACCATAAAAATCATAGGGGTGGAGAAAAGCTAAGAGAAGAGGAGCCATCTCTTCAGTCTGTTGAGATTCCATCCAGCTCTGCTCCCCTATATTCCATGCCATGGCTTGGCTCATACCTGAGCTGCATAAGTAATTGCAAGGCTCAGATAGTTCTTAAAAGACATTAAATAATTAATAACCTGTTCTGTTATAGTGAAAATAGGTGATAAATGGAAATATAAAATATTAAGAGACTTCCTAGGATCTAAATGCTATGAAAGTAGGGTAATAGATTCTGAGGCATAGAACAACCTTATCATTTGCTCTTATCAATAAGCTGCTTGACTTCCTAAGCTTGATTCACAATTTTTCTTCTGCTCAGCTGTTTTTTTTTTCCCTCTCACGTATCTTGCTTACCTGAGTCCTCCTCAGCTTTGTGTCTTGCCATGAATATCTGGTCTTCAGAGAGACCTTTCTGAACCAGCCCTTGAGAACAGACCCTTCCCAGGCTGGGGTGTAACTCGGTGATTAGAGAACATGGCAGATGTGCAGACTCTGGGCTCAATTCACAATACCAAAAATAAAAAAAAAAGTACAAAAAAGATGATTTCCTCTCTTAGAACTTGTTCTTAGCCTCCAAGTCTTTGACCTTAGTTTGTAATTATGTATTTGTTTATTGACTGGTTCACTGAGTCTCATGGACCACTCTCATCTTTATTGCAAGCTTCCTGTGGAAAGGGCACAAGCCTGTTGTGATCACCCTACAAAAACATCTGCGAGTCTCATGTTTAGTCCTTCAAGAGTCTCAGAGAGCTGGGCCTGGTGACACACAGTCATAATCCCAGCACGCTGGGAGGCTGAGGCAGGAGGATCAAAAGTTTGAGTACAACCCAGGCAATTAGGGAGACCCTGTCTCAAAAACAAAATAAACTACAAGCAGAAACACTGAAATGACATGCAGGATTTGGAAGCAAATTTATTTGAATTGACAGGGACTGATTGGGATCATTCCCAGAATATCAGGCCCTGCTCTCTGGTGATCTAGGGTTATATATAATGCACAAGCAGGAGGTACAAAGGTGAGAAAGAATACCCTGGCAGTCCTTCTGATTAGCTAGCACAATGAGATCATCAGTTACAAGGGTAGATTAGTGATCATAAGTTTATGAAACTTGGTACAATGGTACAATCAGGCATCCTGAATGTTCAGTTGTGCTCTCATAGTTACAGGGGTCAAGAAAGTAATTACAAAGCCATGAAGTAGTTACAGAGCTAGGCAGTTTCCAAAGAACAAAGTTTTAAGAGGAACAATTTCTCTTGTACAGTTTTTCCCTTTCAAAATCACCACTATCACCACTACCACCACCACTGCCATTAAAGAGGAGGTCAGGATACAGATCAGTTTTTAAGGTGTGGGAAAAATTGATCTTAAAGAAAGTGGGTTTAAATTTTGACCATGTTGTTAATTGTGGGGAGTGGCTGAAGCTGGAGATTGATCACACATGTGGGGTGGGGCAAGGCCAGTCCTGAGAACAAAGAGCACCCTAGGCGAGCCATGTAAACTAGCTGCTCCAGCTCTGAGAACATGGGCACCCCAAGGCTACCATGCAGGCAGGTTGCTAGGCAGAGGGATGACGTCAACCTACCGAATGTATAAATAAGTACTCTGCAGTGATTGAAGCTTTCTTTCCATCTGGAGAAAAGGCTCCACCTGACCTCAGCTTTCTGTGTCCTAACTCTTTATCTTTATTTCTCCATCCTCCCTCTATCCTTCCCCCCAGAAACTTCAAGAGCTGCCCTGGACTGGGCAGGTAATCACCTAGGTGATTTTGGACCAAAACCTTAATCTCTGGAGTTCAGTCCCCAGTACTGCAACAAATAAACAAAAGCTCAATGAGTTATGAACCAAATCAGGAGTAAAAAAAAAAAGAAGTCAAGTTTAAAGCAACCTCTACTAACCCCCTTTCAAAAGCTTTAAATGTTGAAGGGAGTTGCCATTTTATGGGATGATAACAACAATTTTTGAAGACTTGCACACTTCCAGGTACAAAGAGCTCAAAGAATATACTGGCCACTTCAACCCCTGCAGCTGAGCTTGATTTGGTTGGAAGCCCTGTCCTTCATCATTGCTTCAGAACCCTTAAAGTTATTGCCCCATAAAGAAAAGTTAGTACAGCCTGAGCCTTTCTCTCCAGGTACATCAGAATCAGCAATTCCAGACCTTCTAAGAAGGTGCATTTTAGTTTAGTTGTGGTGCTGGGAATCAAACCCAGGTCCTCATGTATATTAGGCATGCACTACTGAGATACAACCCCAGCCCAGGAAGGGACATTTTAAATATTGAAAGAAACAACCTAAAGTCCAATCACTCCTTGTTTATATTGCCATTTTTAAGCCTTGTATTTACATCATCCTTGAATGAAGTCCCAGGAGCTTTAGTGGGGCAGTGGAAGAAATAGCTAGCACACATCTCCTTGGCTAGGAAGCATTAGAGGAATAGAGGAGCACTCAGGCACTAACGAACTCCAGCAATCTTTAATGCTAGGTCCTGAGTGGCGAAGGCAGAGTTCCAAATTGTTTTTTTTTTTTTATCCTGCAGATAAGAGAGGGAGGAAGGATTTACAGTGTCTTAGGTACTGATGAATTAATATCTAGTAATCTAATAATGCATTCTCTTTTCCCTGAAACTCTGACGACAGCCATTTCTATACTATTAAGAGAAACACAAGCCATATTATGGATGGTAAAATTTTCCTCTTCACCAGGGTTCATGCAGAGATTAGCTTTATTTAGCTGAAGCTCCAGCATAGGTAAGTGGAAACAAATCTCCCACTAACCCTTTTCTGCTTTTCTGAGGAATATAAAGCTGATGCAAAGCTACTAATTTGTGTTGCAAAAAGATGAGTGTTTCCTCTGGAGGGAGGTCTGAACTGCTCAAGTGCAATTCCCGGGATAGAACTGCTATGACAGAGGTGAGTTTCAAGCCTCCTTTGAATGTGTTTCTGATCAGAACAAGTTCCCCTTAGTTTCTTTGTGGACATGCAAAGAATTAAGGTATATGTGTTACAATGTACATGCAAGTGATTGCTCCTCAAGGAAAATGTTTATTTTCTCTCCACCTTTTCCTTTTCTTCAGTATGATGATAATTACCCAGATTGGCTTTTACAGGCTAAGAGAAAGTACTAAAGTTTGGAGTTCAAGGAAAAAGCAGTTTTTGTGCCACACACACACACACACACACACACACACACACAGTGACATAGATCAATTCTGAGATCATCATCATGCTTTAAGAATATACATGCACAAACCAATACCTGCTTTGAAAAGCACATGTATGTGCATCTTATTCTTGGCTCACTGAAAATCCATGTATTTGACTTAATTTTTGCCACTTAATAAGGAAGCCCATATTTTAGTAATTGAGGTCAAGAAAAGATTAGCAAAGCCGAGGTATTTCTAGAATATGATTTTCCCTCTTCTGTCCTTATTTACATTAGAATCATTTTTCCTCTTTCCCTCCCAATGGCTCCTCCTATTCTGTGGACTCTTTATTTCAGTGGTGGCAAGCTCTGCGTAGAGCAAAGACTCACTCTTATTCAATCTTTATTAAGCTGGATGGTTAAAAAAAAAGTTGTAAATTTTTTCTCCACTATATTAAACACGAAATTTTATTCCACTGTGTATATGTAACACATTTGCTTTATCCATTTATCTGTTGATGGGCATCTGGAAGAATGCAAGCATATCACTGGCAGGAAAATTGATAGAATTGTAAGCCATCATGCTCAATGAAATAAGCCAGAGTTAAATTATCTCACGTGGGGCCGGGGAGACAGCTCAGCAGCACAGCGCCTGCCTGGCAAGCTCAAGGTCCTGAGTTCAATTCCCTGGACAAAAAACAAAGTATCTCATGTGTTCGCTCATGTGTGGAATCTGAAAAAAATTAGAGAAAAGAGAGATGAACGAAAAGTCCAAGTAGATACTATTAGAGAAGAGCAAGCAGAGCAGAGGTGGGGAAAGGAAGGTAATGGGAGGGTTGAAAATGATCAAAGTGTTAACATGCATGTACAGATAGCCCCAAACAAATCCATTGTTCTGTATAACTAATATGCACTGATAAAATGCAAAAGAAAACATTTATTTGTGCATATAAAAACATACAGTGCTCTAATAAGTGTATATATATAGATATAGATATTTGAAGTTCATCAAAATATATAATACAATTTTAAAACTCGTAACAGTTTGGATTTGTCATTACTGCTGCTAAAAATTGTTCTAAGAGCTCTGACAAATCTAGGGCCGAGGTTCCAGTGTGCATAACAGCAGCCATCAACCACATGTGGCTATTGCAGTATGGCTTGTCTGAATTAAAATGTTTCTCTTAGAATAAAAATATTCACATATCTAAAAGACTTAGTATAGAAAAGCATGTACACTATCTCGTCAATAATTTGGAATGCTTTTTCCAATTGAAATATTTTGCATATATTGGACTAAATCACACACACACAGACAAACGGGGTCTGCCTATGTTGTCCAATTTGACCGCAAATTCCTGGTCTCAGGTTTGTCTCTACTTCCTGAGTAAATGATAATACAGGCTTTCACCACTGTACCCTACTAAATAATAGTACTTTATTATATTGACTTTTTCTTTTTACTTTCCTAATGTAGTTACTGTAAAACTTTATCCATGATGCTCGCATTGTGTTTCCACTGCAGTGTGCTGTTCTAAAGCCAAGTATTGTCTTCCTCAAACTTAATTTCTCTTTGCATCTCTCTTTAGCATGATTTTTTGTTGCTTCTTGCCCCTGAACAAGGTATATTATGACTCAAGTTTCTTTCAGTGGGCTTTCTATGCATAGTTCTGAATGGTTCTGATAATTCAAGAGAATAAGGTTGTTTCTGGTGGAAAGAATTTGGCTTCACTCTAAATGGGCATGTCTAGAGATTCAGTACCAGAACTCTAGGTTTATAGGAAATTTTACATGACAGAAGAACAAAATAGATGTTTCATTTTTTTTCCATTCTCACTTGCAAATTTAAAAAAAATGCGTGGAAAACTAAAACAATGTGTGTTAGTTACCTTTCTCTTACTGTAATAAAATACAGGAAAGAATCAATTTAAAAAGAGGAAGGGGTATAGGTATCATGGCACATCCTTATAATCCCAGCACTTGGAAGGCTGAGGCAGGAGGATTACCATGAGTTTGAGGCCAGCTTGGGCTACATACTGAGTTCAAGGCTGGGGATATAGCTCCGTGGCATAAGTGCATGCCTGGCAAGCACAAGGTCCTGAGTTTGATTCCTGGTACCAAAAAAAAAGCAAGCAAACATAGTGAGTTCAAGGCCTGAATTACAGAGTGAAACTTGTCTTAAAACCAAATAACATAACATTAAATTAAATTTTTAAAACAATAATACAATAAAATTAAAAGAGGAAAGATTTATTTTGGGTCACTGATTTGGAGATTTTTATCCGTGGTGGGTTGGTGTTCAGTAACTGGTTTTCCTGTTGCTTTTCAGCCTTTGGTGAGGCAGTATATCATGGATGGAGCACACGGTGAAACTGCTCATCTCATAGTCCAGATATGAAAAAGAAAGAGGAAGGGATTGGGATCCCAAAATCCCCTTTGCGGTCATACACCATATGACCTAAAACCTTCCCACAAAACTCTGGCTTTTAAAGGTTCCTCTAACTTCCCAGTAGCATCATGGCCTTGGTTTACATCTTTAACATTTAAAATCCAAACTGGAGCACATGTGTGCTTACCTAACAGGGAAGTTTTCAGAGGAAGCTGATGAGTTTTCCAGAGGTTGGGAGGTAATGTTCCATTTGCAGCAGGAAGAGACTTATGTGATCTAGTGTTCTTTAGTCTTACTTTAATTCTTTTCTAACAAAAACAAAACTTTTAGTGTCCTCTGTCTTCCTTGAGAAAGTAATATTTGATCTTTTCCTGTTTTATAAACATTTTATTTCCAAATGCAACACTGATGATAAAATGAATGATGGTGGTAAAAGCCAAAAGCTACTTAACTGTTTGTGTGGCACATATTACCTCTGTCAGCAGGCCTCTGGGAGTCAGGTGTGGTGGTACATGCCTGTAATCCCAACACTCAGGGAAGCTGAGGCAGGAAGATGGCAAGTTAGAGCCCAGCCTGGGCAACTTAGCAGTTTAGTGAGACCCTGTCTCAAAACAGAAAATAAAATAAAATAAGAAGGCCTGGGGACTCTGCTTAGGAATTCAATCTGGTCCTGAAGGAAAAAGAAAAGAGGGAGCTGAGGAAGAGGGTGGGGATGTGGCCAGTGTGAGAGGCTCAGAGTTCAAGCTCCAGCAAAACAGCAAACAGAAAACTTATGTGCTCTAGGAATTCGGTCTTTAAGTTGCGAAAATTTGTGGTAAGAGCAAGGGCTGTTTATAACATTGTCAAGTATTTAAGGCCTTGGAATATTTAGTTGATGGAACTCCAGATTTCTTAGAGAATAGCTAATTCTTTAAGATATTCGGCCCTGGGGATCCTGTTGTTTGAATTCTTCTGTGTCCTGTGAGGTTCTGCTTTCAAGTTTCTGATTAGTTTGATTACCTGGGAAATATAATTTTCATTTCTTCATTCCTTCAGTCACAGAGATAGTGTGTGTTATTAGCACACACACTATCACTAAGCAATATTCCCACCCTACTAACTTTATGTTTAAAGTCCACATGCAGGGCTGGGAATATAGCTCAGTGGCACAAGCACCTGCCTAGCAAGCACAAGGTTGTGAATTCGATTCCCAGTACAAAAAAAACCACAAAAAACCCAAAACCAAAAAAACTACAGTCCATATGCAATTTCCTCTTCTGGAAAATGAATAGCACTGCATTTTATGTTATGTACAGTTTTTGTGAATTTCTTGGGCTGCTAATAGTGAAGACTGTTACCAACAGGTAGGAGGGGGCTTCATCATGAAGCAGGTGCTTCAACCCCAGCCTTCTGTCCTTGCTCACTGGATCATTCTTCACTGGGGGTGGGAAGTGCTGTCCTGTGCACTATGTCTAGCAGCCCCCCGCTTTCACCACCAAAAATGTCTCCAGACAATGCCAGTGTCCCCTGAAGAGCAAGATCATCACCCTAGTTGAGAGGTATTCATGGTAATGGGGGAGAACAGATGGGAGCTGGAGGTGGGAGGGAGGCAGCAGACGTGACCACTGGGATGGAAGACACAGATGGGTTAAAGAGACAATAGGAGGAAGAACAGAGAGGTCTGCAACACTGGTGAATCCTGGGCACTGCAGGAGAGGAAGGGGTCAGCAACAACCCTGGGCAAAAGAAGTAATTGGGGTGATTTTATTAAAAACTAAGGGAGGAATTGACACGCAAAGGAAGAAAGGCTGAGTTTATGGTGTATAGGGGCAGGGTGTTCCCTGGGAAGTGGGTTCAGGTCTGCTGTCTGGGACAGCAATCAGGACTGAGAGGGAGATGATAGAGGAAACAGTTTGGCAATTGATGCCAGGACAAAGGAGTTGTCCTTTTTAAAGGAAGATCATTTTGCTGTAGAAAGAGATGAGTTGGATAATTAAAATCCAGCCTTGTTGTGTTATTGATTCTCAAACATTCCACTTATGCCAAGCAAACAGAAAAAAACAACGAATGCCCTCAAAAAGCCAATTATCAAAGACATTTCGCTGTATTTTATGACTTTTGGGGTGCTGGGGATCAAACCCAAGGCCTTGCGCATGGTAGGCAAGTGCTGTACTACTGACTACATCTAATGTTTATGGTATGCTTGCTAACCATTACATGGTTTTAATTACAAAAAAGATAAGAAACTCACACATTCTTGAAATTTGCTTTCTTTTCCAACATTTCTGTATGAAACATTTCAAACATACAGAAAAGTTGAACTTCCCACGTGTCTATCATGTAATTATACAGTTAACATTTTATTAGATTTGCTTTATCATATAACTGTCCATGCAGCCATTAAAGCATTTTTATTTTTGATGCATTTTAGAGTAAGTTGCAGAGACTAGTACATTTCTCACAGCTTTGCAACATACATACTATGAAATAGAAGTCAATATTTGTTTAAAATTTACCAACCTACACTTACTAATTTTATTTTTATTTGTGTATTTATTTAAGGACAGTTGTGGGGGTCCAACTCAGAGCCTTGAGTATGCTGAGCACACACACTATCACTAAGCAATACTCCTGCCCCACCAAGTTTATGTTTAAATTCCACATGCAGTTTCCTCTTCTGAAAAATGGGCAGCACTGCATTTTATTTTATGTACAATTTCTGCTAATTTCTTGGGATGCTAATAGTGAAGACTCTTACCAACAGTTACAATAAGAAGCTAGATCCTTAATCATAGGGGCTGGTCACATTTGCCCACTTCTCTTCTGTATTCTGACCTGGAGAATGTGGCTGGGTACTAGGTGGAACCTCTAGTTATTTGTTACATGTGTTTTTCCAACCCCAAATATGATGTGTGTGTGTGCACGTGTGCGTGTGTGCACGCACATGCGCACTGCTGAGAATCAAAACCTAAGCATGTGCTCTACCATTGAGCTACATCACAAACCTTGTTACCCTTCCCTGATCAAATGACTTAATGTTAGGCCATTGTCTTAGTTGCTTTTCTTGTTGATGAGACAAAGTACCGGACCTCCAAAGTTTAGGGTAGAAAAGTACATTTACCTCACAGCTTGTGGAGGTTTTACTCCATACTCGGCTGGCTCCAAGGCAGGTGGCACATGGCAGAAGGGCAACAGTTCATGGCAGCAGAAGACAGCCACAGCAACAGCAGAGAGTGAGACAAGCCTCTTTCTGTCCCTCATAGTGTATGTGGTGTACTGGGTTTAGGGCTGTGCCAATCCAGTCAGTGGACTGATCTGGCAATCCCCCACCCTTAATCCCATGATTGCACTGCAAATCAGTCACACACTCTAGATTCAGCCACCTCTTAAAAAAACCACATGAGGCTTTGAGGGGACCTCTAGACACAAACTATAACAGCCATGTCCCAGGCATCTTTAAGATGATTAAATACCAACTAAATACCAAGGAATGCTTTGGCAAATCTTTGCAGTTTGCCTTTGTAACATCTGTATCTGTCCTCTACAGAGTAAATGATGTGGAGCTGCTATAGAAATTTGGGACTTTAGTTTGTGGGCTCAAATATTGCTTTTTGTTGCTACAAGAACGTGGACAAATCTTTTGGCCTCTTTGAACTGAGGTTATGTGTTAATTATTACTGGGTTGAGCGTGCCTGCCTGAATTTGATGCCCAGATACTTGTGGGTTTCACATGAGCCTTTGCATGTACTTGGGCTTTGTCAACTGTGACCTGCTGGCGCAACTGCCACCTGTGGTTTCAAATTCAATGGATGTGAAAATCCAGCAACTCCCCCACCATCTTCCCTGTGGTCTTCTGAACTTCTAGAATATGTCACCAAAAGTAGGAAAATAGTAAGGAAATAACTAGTTCAGAATCAAAGTTGTTCTGTTGAAGAAAGAGCAAGAATCAAGATTTGAAGTATCTCAGCCTTCAGAGGAGCAGAAAGTTCTAATATCCACAGGCACATTGTGCCCTCTGGGAAGCCTGGGCTCTAGAAGAAACAAGAGAGCAGTGGAGTGAAAGAGGTGAAACAAAGGCTTTTCAAGCTCTCCGGAATCGCTTGGAGACTGGGTTATTACCCTGGCAAAGTTATTAAAGTTGATTTCTCCAAATCCTTTACTCAAAAGGGTCACCTCAGGATAACTGGCTCCCTCCCTCGAAGTTGCATTTATTCTTAAAATCATAGTTTAAAATAAGCGAGCAATAATCGCTACACGCGCCCATCCCTCAAAGACTTACAGGAGTGACTTTTTCTTTTCATAAAGGTATTCAAGGAGAGAGGTTTACAGCGTACAGGAAGACTGCACTTGCGCTTGCCACATTTAAACTGCATTGCGTAATATGTAGTACTTTCCCCTCCTCTCGGTTTGCTTTAAAATCTATCAAGTTAATCCATGTTATTGCATGTTTCCAAAGCAATTAACATGAACTTCTGACAAATACGTGCAACATTTATTGATTAGTGCCAATATTAGCTTGCTGAGTGGAGCTTTTTTCCAATTCCAATAATGTTTAAAAATACTATTAAAATATAGATAACTAAATTTAATAGTTAAAGTAATAACATAATTTACAGTGAGAAAAAGTGTTTGTATTAATACTAAGGCAAGAATGTTCGGAAGCCCTGGTAAAAGACAAACTATACCTGGGAGGACTTGCTTGGGAAAATGTGGTTAATGGCATAATATCTGATTCTGTCTTTGTGCGGAGGGTGTTTCCTTTTTGTCTTTTTTCCTTTTTATACGGGGCCACAAGAGGGACATGTTTAATATTGATGAGTTTGACCTCCTGGGAGGTATGGTTTAAGCACCAAACCCTTTTTGAATACAAATGCTGTTTAATTTATATGGTAAATACATAGAATTTTGGAGATTAGCATATTAATCAACCCTAATCTCAGCATTTTCTGCTTCCCTCTCCGGTTTTCTGTTTAAAAAAAGAGAAAAAAAGTTTGATCAGCCAACTTTGGAAATGACAGCTAGGTCTTCCCCTGGGAAGCAGGGTCTCTGAAACCCAGCGCAGCGCCTTGGTAGCAATCTTCGCTAAGCCATATGCTCGAGTACGTCGGAGTGCTCCAGGAGACGATCAATTATTCAAGAAACAGAACAGCCCATTCATTCAACAAATATTTATTAAGGGGCCCCGAAGAAGCAGCCAGATGGGTGTGCGCGCGTGTGTGTGTACGTGTGTGTGTGTAAACGGCCGTGATATCAGGTATTATGGTACTTCCAAACTGCAGCTGGGCTTCGGTTCCCCCTCCCACCCATGTCTGAAATTTTCTCCTTATCGGTTGAACTTTTGTCTTTGCAGGTCCTGGAGCTTTGAAGTTGCGGGTGCATCTCCCACCGGTCGTGCTCTTCGAGAGGGGGTGTCCATGCATTCCATCTGCACGGTGGAGATCC
>NW_004955406.1:11665098-11666108 GCF_000276665.1 Chinchilla lanigera | reverse complement strand
AGCCGCAGCCGCAGGGACGGCGGGCGCGGGAGTCGCCGCGCATTATGCAAAGCGGCGGCAGATGCGAGCTGGGCCAGCCGGGCACTTGTCGGCCTCGCCTCCCAGCGGCTCGTCCAGCTGCCTGATTCGCCCGCGAGACCCCCCTGGCCCGGGCCGGGGGCGGAGGAGGCCCGCGATGGCCTGAGTCCCCCGGGCGCGGCGGCGCGGCAGCGGGATTGCAACATGGGGAACCAGGATGGGAAGCTGAAGAGGAGCGCAGGTGATGCCTCGCACGAAGGCGGCGGCGGCTGCGCCGAGGATGCTGTGGGGCCCAGGGACGTGGAAGCCACAAAGAAGAGCGGCGGGAGCAAGAAGGCGCTGGGCAAGCACGGCAAAGGGGGAGGGGGCGGCGGCGGGGAGTCCGGGAAGAAGAAGAGCAAGTCGGACGCCCGGGCCTCGGTGTTTTCCAACCTGCGGATCAGGAAGAACCTGTCCAAGGGGAAAGGCGCCGGCGGCTCCCGCGAGGATGTGCTGGACTCCCAGGCCCTGCAGACCGGGGAGCTGGACAGCGCTCACTCCCTGCGCACCAAGACCCCGGACCTCAGCCTCTCGGCGGACGAGACGGGTCTGTCGGACACCGAGTGTGCGGACCCCTTTGAGGTGACCCGGCCAGGTGGTCCTAGGCCTCCCGAGGCTGGGGCAGGGGTCCAGCCGGTCGCTGAGGATTTGGAAACCGCCGCAGGGGCGCAGGATGGACAAAGGACCAGTTCGGGCTCGGACACGGACATCTACAGCTTCCACTCGGCTGCGGAGCAAGAGGATCTGCTCTCAGACATCCAGCAGGCGATCCGCCTGCAGCAGCTGCAGCAGCTCCAGGACGGCCAGGAGCCCGCAGCGACCCCCACCGCCGCCTTCGCTCCGCCCGGGGCCTTCCTGGGCCTGGACCGGTTTCTGCAGGGACCGAGCGGCGAGGCTGCGGAGGCCCCGGGCGGTCCACGCGCGGAGCAGGTGCCGTCCGCGCCCCCCGCCCC
>NW_004955406.1:11618485-11664335 GCF_000276665.1 Chinchilla lanigera | reverse complement strand
GACTCCCACGCCGACCGCCAAGGCGTCTGGGGCGCCGGCGACAGCGGATGGCTTCCAGAACGTGTTCACAGGTGAGCGCGCCCGCGGCCGGCCTCCAGGCGGCGGGTCGCCTGCCAATCAGGGCCTTCCCCTTGCCACCCGCCTGCTGCCGGGGAATCCTGCCCAGCCCTTGGCCTCGGTGAAATGCCTTGGATAGACGTGTTGGTTACCATTTCCTTACGGCGTGATGAAGGGAGCAGATCAGGAGTGCCTGTTCCCAGTCCTCTCAAGAATGGGCTGCTCTGCTCGTTTCTCCCAAATGTCTGCTGTGCTGCAGTGTCATGGGTTCCTCCAGGCAGACTGACCCCTTTTGTGTCTTGTTAGCTAAGCCATATTTTCTTTCCCGATTCCTGACTCCACTGCATGAAAAGAACAAGATTGTTTTCCGTCTGTTTTAAGGATTGATGTTGGAGACATAAGTCATTCCATTACTCTACAAAGGTGGTCTCTGACTGCTCGTATGTGTATATACATGTGTACATGTGTGTATGTGAGTATACATGTGCATGTATACATGTAATATATAATTCTTATCTTGCAGCGGTCAAACCGGGTACCATCACTTTGTGAAGTTGAGCAGTCACTCCTGTTTGCTAAGGCAAGCAAATCCGGTATGCGCTATTAGAAAACGAGCAGATCATAGAATAATAGGGATGCTTTCATTAGGTTCTATGGTCCAGTCAGAATGGGCTGTAACAAGGAAGTACCGAAGGTGAGAAGGCCAAAGGCACCCTGTGGTCCAGCTGATGCTTCTCTTTCTTAGCATTTGTTATGGTGTCACACAGCTAAAGCACAGCTGAAGAGTCAGTTTATGGTGGCAAATGTCAAGTAGTGTAATGAGTTTATCCATTCTTACAGGCTGATGGGTCCCCAGGCCTTGCTTTAAGTACCTGTTTTTTTTTTTTTGTATACTACTCTTAATGATTAACTGAAATAGAGTGTTCGAATAGGAAAAAAAAATACAAAATTTTTGTGGGTGCTGGTAGGTTTGTGATAAATATTTGAATAACTGACAATTTCAAATGTAATTTTAGAGGTTTTTTTTTTTGGTGCCAGGAATTGAACTCAGGACCTTGCGTTTGCCAGGCAGGCGCTTGTGCCACTGAGCTATATCCCCGGCCCTTCAAATGTAATTTTAAAGTCTTATATTGCTATTTAATAAAGAGGCTATCTGTGAAGCATTACTTTGATGAAATTTCTCATTGAGGACAGCTGCTCAGTTGGCTAGATGCTGTTCATGTTGTGCTGGCCACTTTCATTGGCTACATTTTTATTTTCATCTATGGGCTGTTTTTTATTTTGCACGTATAGAAGCTTTAGAAGGAGTTTCTTTACATGAGCTCTGTTTTTCCCCTCCCTTTTCTGTATTGTATAGAGAAGTTAGAAGGGTATTTGTAGTCTTCAGTGCATTAGATAAACTGTAAAATCCAAAACCAAAACAAAACGCAAAACATACAAAAAAATGAAAGACTATTTTTGATGGAAGAGGATTGGAACATTCTTGAGTTTCTTTCTGAAGTCCAGGGGACTGAACTCAGGGCCTTGTGTGTGCAATGTTGTACTTCTGAGCACCATCTTTGTGAATTTAGTGTTGGTGAGAAATCATGGTTTTTCTCTTTGAGTCGCATTTGTTTACATAGTTTTCTCAAAATGAAAATTGCTCACCATAATTATGATTTTCAGTGGTTAGTATTAATAATTGCTATTTGTAGTAGTAGTATAAGACTTTGGAAATTTGTTTCATTCATCGCACACACATATGAACACACACGTGAACACACACACTTGGCAGCCATACTGTGCCAGGAAATATGCTAGACGGTAGGTGTCACATAGGTTTTTTTTTCCTGGTACTGGGAATGCAACCCAGGATCTCAGGTATGCTGGGCAAGCACTTCCCTATGAGCATTTCCAGTCTGATACGCAGACTCTTGAATCATGGGAAAGTTTCACTACATGAAGAGGAGACCCCAATAAGTACCATGCAGGGTCCAGCGGTATAAGTCAGTGGTAAAGTACTTGCCTAACATATGCAAGACCCTGCATTGCATTCTCAGTATCAGCAGAAACTGCAGGAATCTATGTATCTATCTGTATATCTGTCTACAGATATGTAGGACAGGGTCCTAAGACCGTCAAGGATATAGTGACTTGTCTCTTTGGGGGAGTGGGAGGGCTTATCAGGTGAGGACTGGACAGAGTTCTGATAGATCATAGGGCCCTAAATAGGTTGAAATTTTCTTTCCTTTTAAAAAGTATATTCTTGGAACTTGCATATCCTTTTAATTTGTTAGTACCATAGTTTAAAATTTGAAATTTAATATCATAAAGGAGGCCTATCGTTGCACCTGGCTTTTGTTGATCTCTTCATGCAGTTTTTTTTTTTTTTTTTTTTGGTGGTGGTACTGAGGATTGAACCTAGGGCCTTCACACTGAGCTATATCCCAGCACACTTTATTTTTTATTTTAAGATAGGGACTGGCTGAATTCTCAGGCAGGGCTTGAACTTGAGGTTCTCTTGCGTCAGCCTCCCCAGCTGCTGTAGGCATGTGTACAACCCTGTCTGGCTTTCCAAGCAGATTTTTTTTTTCTGTTGTGTGTAGTAAAAGCACAGGGTTAGTTGTTTCTATGTGGACATTATCTACTTTGTATCTGATGGTTGTATATAGCAGATATATTTTTGTATATCAGGTTCTGTACATTAATCTCCTTCCTTCAGCATTGGTCAGAGGAAAAAAAAATAAGTAGGTTTAACCTAATCTGTGACTGGGAAGAAATAGAGGTAGAAGAAGGGATAAAGTAACTTTCTCAAGGTCATTCTGTGATTCATGCAGAGCCGGAATGGGAAATAGAAGCTGAGCCTACTGACTCATGTCTGAGTACTCTTGCTTGTTTTGTTCAGCACTGTAAGGAAATATATAGGAAGAAACCTGTTTTACAATGTTATAGCATCTGTCTATAGCATTCTTGCCCTTATGGGACGTATTTGATTTCTGCTGATAATGTCTACTCCTTCATGGTGGAATCTGGCCTTCCTTGGACTCAGTGAAAGGTGGTTGTTGGCCAGAGCGAATCAGATTTTTAAAGGCAGCTTTCATGGAAACTCTTGGAGTAGTGGAAGAGATCCAGATTGACACAGGCCTCTCTTTCTCAGCTGTTGACTCTTTTCTTGTCATCTGCCACCACATTTGCTTCTTTATCACACTCTGCTGTTTTATGGGTGTCTTGGAAATTACGAAGGGCTTGGGGAGCACTGGTGTTGTCCTTAGGGAACCAGTTCTTTGGCCTTGATCCTGCATGTTGTTGGATCAATTAATTGTCAGCTGCTTTGGAAGCAGGTGATCATTATACATGTCTATAGGTGCCTATAAACATTATTTTAATCTTTAAACCATAGAAGGAGGGGTGTCAGCGCTGCAGGAAAGAACAGATGTTTCTCTCTTTTTACTGCCTTGCAAATGTAGGGAGAATATTCTGGTGAAAAGAGATTTCAATTTCGCATGTTTGTTTCTTCTCGGGAGATAAATTAGCAAGGAGGGAGACCAAAACATTATCTTGTTTCGCGGTTAAGAAACTGATGATGCCTTAAGCCAGTGCTTTTTACAAATATCACAGTTAATTTGTTTGAAATATATAATTTTCCACATTTAATAGAAAAGAACTGAAAGGCTTCCTTACATAAGTATTTTCAACTTCTAGCCCTGGACAGCTAGTACTGTGGGTACACAAGATCGTAAACTTTTTTTTTGTTTTTTTTTTTTTGTTTTTCTCCGGTACCGGGAACTGAACTCATGACCTTGCGCTTGCCAGGCAGGCGCTTTTGCCGCTGAGCTAAATCCCCAGACCCAAGATCATAAACTTGTAACATTATGAGATGATATTTAGTGATAGCTTTTTTGCCTGGACTGTACAGGACTTGGACTTGGTGGGTGTAGGTGACAGCATGGCGCTGTGTAGGGAAGGTGAAGTGCAGGGTTAACTCTGCCTCCCGCACCTGCCACACGGCCAGTCCTGTCCAAGCCCACATGTGTCAGACATTCCTGGGTGAGCAGAGTGTGGTGATGAGCGATAATAGGATTTCAACCCACCTCCAGGTGTGCGAGCCTGTGCCGTCGGGTGTTTATTGTGATTAAGCAGACATGTAACCTTTCTTATTTAATTATTAAACACGGGTTTATGTCATTTTGTACAATATTTACAAAGTTGACTATCGAAAGGAACTTTTGTGACACATACACCTATATGCCATGCAACCCAGAGCAATCCTTTTTTATTCAGTCCTGCCCAGGCAAGTCAAAAGGTTGGACACCCATGCTTTACACATTAACCATAGCAGAAGCTTGGTAATAGAGGTTTCTTCTTTCTTGTTTTTCTTTCTCTCCAGTATGCGTGTGCATGTGTGTGTATATATTGTGTTGGGGAGTGAACCTAGGGCCTTGCTTATGCAAGGCAAGTGTCATACCGCTGAGCTCTGTCCCTAACCTGCTAAATCACTTTGATAGGAGGCTTTCCAAAGTCAATTATGTGCTTATCAGTCTTTCTAAAAAGGCATGGTATAAAAATTTAATCTGTTTTAGAGAGTTTAATGCCATCTTCAGGCACTTCATCTGGTGAAAATGTTAGTGATTCCCTCAACAGCTGTTTCAGGCCGGAGGTTGGTGGACTCGGTCTGTGATTTCTGAGTTTTAATGTCTTTATGATTTTCTTGACTCTTTCTTGCTGTCAGCTATCTACTCTTAAAACTTTTTCTTTTCTCCAGCTCCTCCCCTACTTCCTTATGATGTGCTTTTTCTGGTCAATCTGTCATTGGCTTGTAAAGCCTGGAATGATGCAGTTAGCTTTACTTATTGCCCTTCTACTAATACCAGGCTCTGTGTGGAGGTACTATATAATTTTCTCCAATCCGTACGACAGTCTTGAAGCTGTTTATCCTCGTCTTTCCTATGAGCAAGGCAAGGCTCAGACGAGTGAAGCAACTTGCCTAATGGCCTTAAGCTAGTAAGTGGCCCATTTGAGATTTTAAAATACAAACCTTCTGTTAATGTGTGTAGAATAGAACCTCGTGGATCATTGAGCTTTTGGAGGCTTACTTAATAAAGGGCTTCGAGTTGTGGCTCTCATTTTGGCCTTTCTAAAGGTTATCTTGATTTTTGTATTGGTAAATGGAAGGCTCTACCCTAGGAGAACACATTTGCTTCCTTGGCTTGCTAATTCATTACACTGTATTTTTCAAGGCCAGAAACAGTCTGAGTTCCATCAGTAGCACTGGGCAGAGTACAGATGTCCAGTTACTGTCCAACAAGTGAAAAAAAGTCAGAATTATCCCTGAGCTATAGAATATCTAACTATAAAAGGAGAGGGGTTACATAGGGTGCCATTCTTTTCCATGAACATTGCTTTACTGAATTCTATATATCAGAAGAGAATGTAACACCATTAATGGAGACTGAAGACATTGTTTTTAAGTTATTTTAGTTTGGTCTGAAACATCCTGTCTTATGATTTCTTTTGATGTGGATTCTCACCATGATAGCCAGGCTGACCTTGAGCTCATGATCCTCCCATCTCAGGCTCCTGGGTAGCTGGGATTACAGGGATGTGCCACTGTGCCATGCTGTGTCCTATGGTTTCCTTAGGTCTGTGGCTTGGATCAAAGTCAAGTGCCCCAATAGCTTCAGTGATGGGTTTTAATAACTGCCTTACGAGCTGAGGACTGGCCTAGTTTTAAGTACATTTAAGCATTTGGATATAAACCATGAGTATCTGAAATAGAACAGATGCTTCCAATGCTTTTCCTTCTGATTCTATTAAAAAGTTGCTGAAAAATATGTTGATGGTAGCAGTAGTCATTCTAACTACTATTAGTATTATTTATATCCTGGCTTTGCTGTTTAGCTAAGTGACTCTCAGATAATTTTTCCTCATGTGTACTAAGATGAAGGAATAATTTCACATTAGTAATGTGAAGCTTAAATGAAGTAATGTATATAAGGCCCCTACAGCTGGGCATGGTGGCACATGCCTATAATCCTAGCACTCTGGAGGCTGAGGCAGGAGGATCCTTGTGAGTTCCAGAACAGCCTGGGCTACAAAGTGAACTCAAGGCCAGCCTGAACTGCATAGTGAGACCCTGTGTCAAAGAGAAAAAAATAAAACAAAAAGGTCCCTACCACTTTCCCTGCTACATAGAAGGCATTTAATTGGTGCTAATTACTTTTCTGCCCTGATTTGTTTTCTTAATAAACTTCATTGTTTAAAGTGGCCAGAGCCAAATTTGTTATAAATTAAACCTAACAACTCAGAAATGGCACAAAAACTTGGCAGGATAGAAATTGACCAGACACTAATTGAAAATTAATGTTTATAGTCACTAGACTTTTTTGAGGGGGGATTTAAAAATTTTTATATGGTATTTTCTTTCCATATGATTATAAGCATTTTTAATTACTTTATGGGGAATTTTGATTTTCCAGGGGATTAGGATAAGGAAAACATAAGGTGGGGGTCTGGCTGTGAGGCTGGGAGAGGGGGATGATTTCCAAAGGCGGGGGTGGGGAGGAGGAGGCAGCAGCTGACACCCTCAGTATTTATGTTCGGCACAGCATCTGGCCACAGCCGCCTGCCTTTGCCGCCTTCCCCTCCCACGATTCTTCTCTCAGACTCTACTTTCGACGGCTCATCTGCTTACTGTTTATGAACACGCATTTCTTTTCCCCAACTTTATTTTTGAGGGGTTTATACAGGTGAGTTGGGCATTCAGGATCCTTAATGGCAACTAAGGCTAGTTGCATTTAATCTTGAATTACTAATTTTGGGGAGGCAGTTAAAGTTAATTATTTTCATTGAGGTGTATGTGACTCTGGTAAAAGTAGAATGATAACTTTGGCAGAATGTGTGTGGCTAGAACATCTACTCTGAAGGTTATTTTTAAAATCATAATGATATTTCAGTAACGCTGAGTGTTCTGATGTCTAAGCATTTCCCTGAGCTACATTTCCTGCATCAAGTATAAATTTTATTTGTAATGATGAAAGAAGTAAAGCGAATAGAGAAAGTTTATTTCTCTCTTCAGTTTTGCTTTTGTATTATAAGTAATAATGAAATTTAGTGTTAGGAGACCATTAGAAAGAAACAAATGAGCATGGCCTGCGAATTAGTAGTTATTGGATGTAATTTTATCAACTGTGAAGACTTCTCTAAGGCTTTTCAATATTAAAAATATAAATATATGGAACTATGATGAATCAATCTGAAACTATAGTAATGCTAGGTACTTTTTAAAATTAGAAGAACAAAGTAGCAATTGCTGGATGCTATAGAAAGACAGTAACCATGCTACAGAATCATTCTTTTGACAGATTCTTCGCTCTAGATAAAAAAGGGGAAAGTTGATGCCTTGCGCCTTTACAAAGTTGTCCTTGGAGTGTTGATTGGGCAGGGAAATTTCTGCTGTTCCTCTGTGGTTGAAACAGGCTGCAGCGTACCTTGCACCCACAGGAAGCTTTAGTGTCAGTTATGCTAGAGCTGTAGTGGGCTCAAAAATGGTTCTCTTGAGGTAATATCTTGAGAAGCAGATTGTGAAATTATGCTTGAAACTGTTTAGACTGTCCAGTTGAATGTCTTTGTACATCAGGCAAAAGTTCCTTGTTATAGTATTTGGTAATACAGTGCACATACACGGAAAGTAATTCTATGTCATTTGAATGTTTGCTTTCTTTACCTAGGAGTGAGAAGAATGTTTATTAGTAAGCCCAGAGAATACTCTAGCAAGGGTTCAGGCTGAGAAATTTTTTAGTCTACTTCTTTTTTCAGTTTTGCCACTGCTTTCCTGTAAAGCTCGGAGCCATAATTTCTCACCTTTTGTGTGTGTGTGTGTGTGTGTGTGTGTGTGTGTGTGGTGCTGGGGATTAAGACCAGGGACCTGTACTTGCTCTGCTGCTGAGCTATACCTTCAGTCCTTGTACTGCTTCGTTCTTTGGTTTCTTAAAGGCAGGGACTGAGGGGGTAGCTCACTGGTAGTGTGCTTGTCTAGCATACATGAGACCTTGGGTTCTATCCCAAGGGCTGTGGAGAAAGCTGCCTCCTCCAGGTTCCTTTGAACCCTGTGATTTTGGAGAGGTGATGGTTTCTGCAGGTATGTTTTCTGAACTGCAGAAAATCCTTATGCTAGAGAATCCATTGATAGGTACCATGGGGTAAGGATTCTTTGGATTTCCATAATGGTGGTGCGAGCAATGATATTTTGACCTGGATAGTTTTGATTAATTTTTTGTTCATGCTGAAGGAGATTTGGAATGGTTGCACTGTCGTTATTCAACATGAATGCAGGATGTTGTGTTTCTGAACACTGAATTAATAATTGTGCGTGATGGATGATCTGGTGTTGTGAAATTATATGGAAGGTAAAGCTGTTCTGTATAATGTGTTGCCTGGAGACTTAGGACAACATCAAGTCTTTCTAATATGGGGATAGAATATACCGAACAAATCTTTTTAGATCCATTCTCAGCAGTGATGAATGACAAGCTTCACATTTTTTATTGTTTCAACTGCTCAATGTAAGCACTGCTAAGTCTTTGACTTTAATCTATTTTTCTTGTATTTTCAGTTCCCCTACTATTATATGTACATTTACTCAAATACTTTTTAGTGACTCCATTCAGGAGTCCCTAATTGTTCTTAGGGAAGAAAAACTTTTGAAAGCCTCTTGATTTTTAAAAGTTTAATTGGCGTTAAACTAGTACAGCTTGTTGAAGGCCGTCGCAAAGAAGATGGACTAGGGTCAAACTATTTCAGGATCCTGTATGAATGCAACCTCTGTGGGGGATTTTGTAAGTAAGGAGTCTCTCCAGTGTTAAGATAAAAATATTCTTTTCTTTTAAAAGAATAATAAAAGGAATGGGGTAACAATAGAGTGAATCTTTTGCAACATGTTTTTCAAACTGTATACTTGTAGACTGGTTGGATGCTTGGCTGCTGTGATTGGCCAAGACTTGATTATCTGTTGTAAGAATATACTTCCTCGTTAAATTGTGGTTTGTTTACATATTAAATTAGGTAATTGCTCCCTATACATAGAAACAGATTTTAGATTAATTTAATATGTAAAAAATATGTGACAGATTATACATATATGCTTTATATAATGGGCATTCTATGTGGTTTACCATATATTCAAAATTTAATGCTCTGTAGCCTTTTCCTCTCATTGCTCAATCTCTGCTGCCCTTCAACTGCCTAAATATTCTGATTACTGCTCAGATATCTTGGGTTCTTTCTGATATCACTGACAATATTTTTGGGAGAACAAACTCCATTCATTGATGTTTCCATTTCATGACAAAACTCCCTGTACTAGTCCAGACAGAACTCTTCATTTTATTCCATTCCCACATTTTATTTTCTATTCTCAGATCCCTATGGACATAGAAGACTGTTTTTGTATATTTGGAACTATGTGTACTTAGTAAAATATGTAGTATTTCTCCGTGTGTATGTGCTTTGTATAAATACAGTACTCTGGAACTGTAGACCTCATTTGTTTGTTAAGTGTGACTGACTTTGGAAAAAAAATCTGCAAATTTCTCTGGGTAAATTTCTGAGCAGCTTAATGCTTCTTACTGTTGTATAGTATTCCAAAGGGTGAATGTTCTACTGGGCTGTACAACACCAGTGGCACCATTCACCTTTTATGGTAGGTGCTTAATGTTTTTTTCCGAGTTGCCTGATGTCCTAGCTATGGTGCATTCCCTAGATTTTGCTTAAACGATTGTGCAGTGATGGCCATCTAGATTCTCTCACTGCTCAGACCAGCGCAGAAAATGCTCTGAGAAATATGCTCATAAAGGGTCCTATGTGAGAATTTCTCTGACATGTCTGTTAAGCAGTGAGATTCCTCAGTCATACAATAAAGATTTATTTAATTTGTCTAGGTAGGCTCAGATTAGTTTCCAGAATGTCTCCCCCAGTTTATACTTCATTTGTGCAATAAATTGCCATTATGTACTTTTTCCTCCTATGAGGGAAAGTTGTTACTGTTCTGCTTTGCAGTATGTGCTCTTGGGATGACCAGTGCTTTTGAGAAAACCTGTGATTTTTAATTTTTTTCCATTTGAATTTATCTTCCGGGGAATTGCCTGTTCATAGCCTTTTACATTTTTCTGTAGGGTTTCCTGATTTTTGCTGTTATTCACATGTGTTCCTAATGGGTTCTAGATCTTATCCTATTGCCAACATTAGGAATATAATACATTATACAAAGCTTCCTTCTTTCTTCTTTCCTTACATTAAAGGTCAGGAATTTGAAAATGACATATCTCACAGTTCTGTGATGTATGTTTGATAATTTTGCACCATACGTAAAAGGCCATGTATGGTCAGGCCTAAGACTCTTATTGTTTCTAATTTCAGTCACAGCTGAGGAGCTGTCTAACTCTTCCAGGGCAATGTGAGCAGGGTCTCTTGTCCAGGCACTAACTTTGCGGGACCATGGGTGGGGTGGGGTGTGTCCGTACAAGCAAAGTATACTTTTAGGGTCCAAGACTTTAGATCAGAGAGGACATAGCTGTTTCTTTGGTGGCCTGCTTCTGTGTTGTGGCTTTGTGAGTAGTTTCTGAAAAGATCTAGGACCTTTTAATTCATGCTAAGATTCTGTAAACCTAAGTCATGTCTTATAGTAAATCTCTTCCTAGTTAAAAGATGTGGAGTAGATTCAGTTGTGTGTAATTATTGAATCTTGACATGGAGAAATGGTTTTAGATAGCAAATATCATCCACTAGTTTTTATCCTTTAAAATTTGTAGCATGCCTAGTTGGACAGAGATACTTAAATTTAATATAATCCAATTTATTTCTAACTTATGGTTGGCACCATTTCTCTCATTTAAGAAAGTTTCTTTGACTCCTACGTAACAAAAATTCTCCCCTCTAGTTTTCTATTAGCACTTTACCATTTATATTTGCATTCTTAATTAGAGCCCTCGAGTATACACTGTAAGGTAAGGATATAGTTTTATTTTTCTCCACATGGCAAGGCAGTTTTTCCAGTATAATCTACTAATTTTACTCAGTGACTTTTGATACCACATTTATAGCATTCATATATATAGATAAATCTGTTTCTGAGGTTTCTGCTCTTTCCTTTTATGTGTTTTTTTTTTTTTTTTTTCTGTTTTCAGCCGGTACCATATGGTTCTTATAAGTATGACTTTGCAGAGAAGTATACTTTATTCAAAGTTGACTTAGTCCTCAATGTGTACATTATATGTAGTTGTCTATGTAAATTTAGAATAGGCTTTTGACTGTCTCTAATAAAGCCTAGTTGCATTTGGTTGGATTTTTATTACATTGATAGATTAGGTTTAGGATTGTTATCATTTTTATAGTATCATCTAATTAAAAAATATGAAGGATTTCCTCATTTATTTAAATGATCTTTAAATCCTTCTAGTAGAACTACAGATAGTTTGTGTTTTCTTTGCTGACCTGGTTTCTGGATACTTACTAATTTATCCCTTCTTGGATAAATAAGGGACTGTGTATGACTTCTAGTTGTGTATGACTTCTAGTTGTTGGGAAAGGAAATGTTTTTAATGTCTTTCAGTTATAAGTATTATATGATTTAGCTTATGGTTATCTTTAAACCTGAAGTTTATTCAGTAATATAAAGTTATGAGATTTTAAAGGCACTCTCTTTATTTATTATTTTTACAGCACAATAATGTCAATATAATCATAGAACATATAATAAGAACTGGGTTAATGCAGTTCAAATTATTGTGGTGTTCCTTATGGCCTTGTACATTATCATTTTTTGTAGAGATTCCGTGCTGTCTTTGGGGAGTCACAATCCTAAACTCCAGAAACCTTAACATTTTTATTTAGGAAGTTGTGCCATATATTAAACCTTAATAAGAATCTTTCTGATTACTTTAAATACTTCAAAAGCGCCACTGAAACACCCATGTAATATTTTATCCAATCAGAACAGCCACCCTTGAGCATCCATTATATTACTTCATTTTTTTTGGCGTGGTACTGGGATCAAACCCAGAGCTTCACACATGCTCAAAACATACTCTACCACCAAGCCACATTCCTAGTCCTTTCATTTACCTTTGGGGCTGTATTCTAAATACTTGTGTACGGTCTTTCTTCCATCTAACCCTTGCTGATTAAGTCCTGTTTCCCCCTGATGCTTCGTATGCAGTTCATCTTTACATTCATTAGATCCACTTTTATGGGTTTACCTTATACATTAATGTTATTTCTCTTAAAGGGTTTTTCTCTTAACATTTCTATATTTTTCTTATGGACATTGTTTTGTTTCACGATTAATCAAAAAATAACCAAAGCCAGGCATGGTGGCGAGTGCCTGCAGTTGCAGCTATGTGAGGATCAGTTGGACCCACACATTCAATACATCTGAAGACACATGAGAGGTACTCACGTATGAACAACAGGGTGAGGCCATCTTTGAAAAAGTCCATAATCTGTCATCGTGTTCTCAAAAATGGTGGGTACTCATTCTCATCGTTGTCATGTGTGTTTTATGATAGTTTTGGCCAATTATTTTGAAGGTTTTTTGGTGAGGGAGATCCAACTTAGGGCTCTGTGCATGCTGAGTTTGCATTCTACTGCTACTGAGCTATACCCCCTGTTCAGCTTTATTGTTTATTACATTTATCTATTTTGTCATTTTTGTCTTTTTGGGACAGGGTCTTGCTATGCAGTTCAGGCTGGACTCGAGCTTACTTTGTAGCCTAGGCTGGTCCCACACTCCCGATGATCCTCTTGTCTCAGCCTTCTGAGTGTTGGGATTATAGGCGTGCATCATCATGCCCAGCTATTTTGTCATTTTTAGCCTTTGGTTAATGTTGACTGCATGGCTCCTCTTTTGACTTCCTCAGGGAAAAAAAATCCTTCATAGAAACCTTAACTGAACTTTAAATTTATCTCAGTTTTAATAGACTGTAGAGCAACTATATTTGGAGCACTCTGCATACAAAAGTCACTTTGTATGCCGGGTTTCAGTGTGATACATGTGCTACAGTTGACGTGGGACATATTTTTTTCTTCTTTTATCTCCCTTTACAATACTGTTGGTGACCAGCAACATAGACGCAACAAATGTGTGTCTCAGTTCACAACAAAGAGCAGTCTATGTCTTCAAAAATACATCTGAAGACACATGAGAGGTACTTACGGTTGGGGATTCAGAGGACGGGAATCTTCCCATAAGCGTGTCTGTGTCAGAACGATACATAGGTGTGGTAGCAGTGCTCCCTTGAGGGAGGCAGAGTTCCACCCTCTTTATGGCCCAGTCCCTCCGGGAGCCCTGGGCATCTTCTTCGCACGTGTAGGCAGGGGTTCCTTGTCTCATGGCTCCTGTTACTTGTTCTTCCAGTGATATGTCCAGGCTTCATGTTTGTCTGTTTTTCTTGAGCCAATCCTCGATATTTCACCTTGGTTTCCTCTTATTATAAAACTTGCAGCACTTTGAATCTGAAACTAGGCATGTTAATTTCTATTTGATCACCATTGAGCTTCCTTATCTAAGTTTGTTCTCTTAAGTCAGCATGGGCCATCAATACGTGAGACTATTTAATAAGTGGTACCTCTGTGTTCACTGACATGATACACTTATGTAATTATCAATGTCTGATTGTAGATTTGCTTGTCAACAACCTCATTTCTTCGTAATATTTCAACTGATAGATAAGACAGAATTTTAGAGGAAAATGTATTAAATATATCTGAGCTATAAGATCAGAGAAAAGTTTCCTGTAAGAGACATTTGTTTTAGTTTTCATTTTGTGTAAGATATAGTTGCTTGGGAGAAATACAGTTATATTGACACCTTTAAAAATATAGCAGTTATCTCACTTATCCTGTAACCATTAAAAAAATGCAAGAGGGAATTAGATAAGTTGCTATGCCTGTAAGGGGCTTAGGAAGGTGGAGGCAAAAGGATCTTTTGAGCCCAGGAGCCTGAGCAACATAGGAAGACTCCATCTCTTAAAAAAACTAAGGCTAGGGCATAGCTCAGTGGGAGAGTGCTTGACTAGCATGCACAAGGCCATGGGTTCCATCCCCACCTCGGCACGTGCACGCGCACACACACACACACACAAACACATGCATACATAATAAGAAAAACATACCAATGTCATCTTTGTAGGTGTTAAGACAGATTACTAAAAGTGGATGGTATTTTAGAATGTAAACCTCACCAAAAAAGTTCACACTTGGTATTTTCCCCCCTATGTATAAACTTACACATCTTACTCAAATATTTAGGCCTTGATTTCTTTACTGGAGAAATTAGGGTTTGAGGTAGAGGATCTCTAAGGTTTGTTCAGGCTCTAAAATACTTAGGATTAAAAGAATAGTAGTAGAATGTCACCACATAATTTGATCCTGTTGACAAAAAATTATTTGTCTTTGGAGTCAATAAAAACAGAAACGTTACAAGCATCGTCATGGCTAACAGAAACAAAACAAAACAACATGATAACAAGAACCACCAAACCCGTGGAATTCTCCTGTTGTCTCCATGGGGAAGTTTCTGTATTAAAAGTTTTTATTTCTGTTTAGATACTTTATTCTGTCAGGCAAGTGTGGAAGAGCCAGGGACACTCCCTGCTCTGTATCGTCACCAGTTAGGAGCCTCATCTCTTCTGTAAGAGTGAGATGCATTGACTTACTGTGTGTTAGCCAGGGCAAGAAGCATGTTTTCTTCACAGTTGTAGGCTCTGCTGGGCCCGTGGCATTCTTTGACATATGATGGACTCCTATGTACTTGGTTGCCTTTGCTGCTCCCTGCATCCTGACTCCACTAAAGATGTTTAATTAAGGAAGTGTGTTCTAAACAGACTGTTTTTACCGTGTTCCTTCTCGAGCTGTGGTCATTGTAACTAGGTTGTTCGCCCCTGCAGGGTGCAGACCGCATGGTCTGTTTCTTTTATGTCTTAGTGCAAAATGTCGGCCAGAAGCTTTTCCAGAAGTTGCTGGCTTACTCAGAAGTAGAAGGTCCCTGGAATAAAAATGAGGAGAGCAGAGTGTGGGTCCAGCTTTGGCACTGTCACTCTCTAGTCTTCTGACCTCAGGCAGATTCTGGAACCTTCTCCTTGCCCAGTTAGTTCCTTTGAAATTAGAAAGATAAATCCTTGCTCTGCAGAGACTGGTGGCACGGCCCAGTGGCGGCGTGCGTGCATAGCATGCCCATGGCCCCATGTACTTCACAAAACTCACAGTAAATGTGGAAATGCTTTTAACACTGTAGTGTGCTAGCCAACTCAAAGGTTTCTACTTTTTTCCAGTGCTGGAGATTGAATCCAGGGCTTTGTGCATGTTGAGCAAATGCTGGCTTTTTTTGTTTTTTTATGGTGTCACTGAATAGGCTCAGTGGAGCTCCAGTCCAAGGATGGATGATTTCATTTCATTCTGCTAGAGGATTGTCACATTTGCAGTGATAATAAATAGTTCTCTCCACATTCTAGCTGCTGTTTCCATGTTTATCAAGTCCTCTAATTTTTGCTTACCCAACTAAATTATTAGTAGTATTTGTATCTATTGTATGACAGCAAAAGTAATAATGTGTGCTTTTTTATTAACCATGATGTGGAAGTATATGTGAGAAGAGAGAAAGGGGATTAGTGCAGAAGTTATTGGAAGATATTAATGATTAATAAGTTCTCTGTATTTGATTGAATATTATTTTAATATGAATTTCATAAATATAATTAAAAAATGCAAGATTTGAAAAAACAAAGTTAGGACTTATAGCAAGCATGATTTAGACAGTGCCTTGTTAAAGTCTACTGAATGTAAAAAAAAAAAAACAAGAAACAAAAGCAAATCCTTGGGGCTGGGGATTTAGCTCAGTGGCAAAAGCGCCTGCCTGGCAAGCGCAAGGTCGTGAGTTCAGTTCCCGGTACCGGAGAAAAACCAAAAAAAAAAGCAAATCCTTGGGGAATGAAGATGGTTTAAGCTGTAATCACATTACTTAATATCATACTTTTTCAAAAGTAGGCTTTTAGAACCCACTTAATGATTTTCTTCAAGGTAAAACAAATTTTTATTTCATATTTACAATAAAGAACATTTAAAGTATATCTTGTCAACAATAGTAATAATGGGTAACATTTACTAGCATTGTGTGATGCTTTCTGTTTTTGCTTTTTTGAGATAAGGTCTCACTGGGTAGCCTTGGCTGGCCTCAAATGCTCATTCCCTCTGCCTCCGCTACCTGAGTGCTCAGATTACAGGTAGGACCACAAGGCTCACCTTGTGTTATGCTTACTAAGAAACTTATTTTAATTAATTTTCACAACAACTCAAGGAGGTAGTGAGGATGATTATTTTCAATTTAGAGATGAGAAAACGGCTGGAGAGTGTAGCTCAGTGGTTGAGTGCTTGTATAGTATGCCAAAGGCTGTTGGTTCTTTCCTAGCGCTGCAAAAAACCAAACCAAACCAAAACCAAAACAAAACAAGAAAAAAAAGGAAAAGAAAAGGAGAGAGATACCTAGAGACAGACAGAGCAGTACAGAGATAAGAAGCAGACTTAGGGAGTCCGAGTGACTTGTCCAGGGCTATTGCTTAGCGCTGGCAGTGTGGAGATTAGAACTCAGGCAGTGAGTTCCATAACTTCAACTCATAACTGGTTCACTACGCTTCCCCTCCTGGACACACTTCATGAAGACTGATGATAAAGTCCACGTGTTTCAAGCAGGAAAGATTGGGCAGAAAATAAAGAACATTTTATATTCTATACAAAAAGAGAAATTTTGCATGGGTAATACTTTTCTAGATTTCTTTAGGCTATACCCTAGGCACAGTGCACGTATTGTGCAGGATAAATGAGATAGGCAAGACACCCAACATCCTGGCATCTGCATTTCTAAATTTGTAAATGATGGTTGGGGGCTGGATTTGAAGGACAGGGAGAGTGTCCTTCCCACTGGCTCTTGCTTGAGTGGAGGAAGGGAGAGAGGAGGAAGAGAGAGCCTGAGAAATTGCCCTCTCCTGCTTTAGTCTTCATATAGTGATGAACTCACCAGTTTGTTTTATACAAGTACAAAATTTATAGCAGTTTGTGTTGTAGAGGATGGTTTTATTGGCCTGTGATAATTTTCTGAAGTTTTACTGTTACCATGATCACTAGGGGAGTGTTCCTAGGCAGTGGTAGGATCTAGTTCTTCCTGTGTATGTGATTCCACACCCAGCAGCATGTTTTCTGATGGTTGTAGAGCCAGCCATCATGTGTAGAAAGACATCTTTCAAAACTGGACATGTGTAATCCCTACACTCTGAAAGGCTAAGGCAGGAGGATCACAAGTTTAAAACCAGACTGGCAACTTAGCAACTTGTGAGACCCTGCCTCAAAATAAAAACAGAGCTGGGGATATTGCTGAATGGGAAGGTCCTGTGTTCAGTTTTCAATATGAAAACAAAACAAAACAAAACAAAACAAAACTCTCTTGCTAGCATGTATTGTTTTTGTGTTCTTGGTGATACCTATGCTGACTAGGGTAGATAGAAACTGAATGTAGGTTTGATTATTTTTTCTCTAACGGCCAGATGTTGCATATTTTTTCAAATCCTTACTTATTGGCCATGTCTACTTCTTTTGAGAAGTGTCTGTTCAATTCATTTGTCCATGTATTGATTGGGCTATTTGATTTTTTTGGTGTTGTTGTTTGGGTTCTTTATGTATTCAAGCTATTGATGCTCTGTCAGAAGAGCAGCTGGCAAAAGTTTTCTCCCATCCTGTAAGCTGTCACTCTACTCTGTTAGTTGTTCTTCTTGCTGTGCAGAAACATGTTAATCTGATATAGTTTCATTTGTTGATTCTTGCTATTATTTCCTGTGCCATTAGAATCCTTTTTAGGATGTCTGTCTGTGCCTGTGGCTTCAAGTGTTTCCCCTGTGTTTTCTTCTAGCCATTTTTAAAGCTTCAGGTCTTATACTTAGGTCTTGGACCCATTTTGAATTGATTTTTGTACAGGATGAAAGATAGTGATCTAATTTCAGTCTTCTATAAATAGATATCCAGTCTTCTGGCATCATTTGTTAGAGAGGCTGCCTTTTCTCTAATGAATGTTTTTGGTCCCTTGTCAAGAATCAAATGGCCGTAGTTGCATGGCTTTCTGTGTCATCTATTCTGTTTTATTGGTATACATACTCATTTTTGTGCTGGTACCACACTGTTTTTTTATTATGACTTTGTAGCATAATTTAAAATAAGGTATGGTGATGCCTCTAGGCTTGCTCTTGTTTTGCTTAGTATTGTTTTGGCTATTCTGGGTCTTTTGTGTTTCCATATGAATTTTAGGATTTTTTTCAATAGTTCTGTAAAGAATGTCATTTGAATTTTGATGGAGATTGTATTGAATCTGTGAATTGCTTTTGGTACTATGGTCATTTTAACAATATTAGTTTTGCCATCCATGAACATGGAAGGTCATTCTATCTTTTAGGGTAGTCTTCAGTGTTCTTAATTTTCAATGTGGAGCTATTTCACCTCTTTGTTTAGCTTGATTCCTCAGTATTTTTTGCAGCTATTGTGAATGGTCTTGTTTTCCTTATTTCTCAACTATTTCATTATTGGTGTGTAGCAAAATGATTTATTGTTGATTTTATATCCTGAAAAAAATTGTTTGTATTATTGTGCATTTAGTTTCTTCCATTTTTTAAAATTATTAATACTCCATAAACTATTACATCATGAACAATGCTAAGCACTTTAGATACATTATCTCACTGATTCTTCACAATAATCCTGAAACATAGATTCATAGTTTTCTATTCATTCTTTGATTCTACCTCTAATTACTTATCTGCCGTAGTTTCTCTAGGGTGAATTTTTGGGTGAAAAAGGTGAAGTATTTAAAGATCATTGACAAATATTATGAAAGTATCCCCTAAAACTTTCCCTGTCAATAGTACAGAAGCCACTTCTGGGTTTGGGGCTTCTGTGAATCAATATTGAGGGATACTGGAGGAAAAAAAAATGGTAAATTCACTACTGGTGTAGAGGTTCTCTGAATTCTTACCTTCATCTTCAGTCCTTTAATTGCTATAATGTAGCCCTTCAGATCTTTAGTAGCTACCCTAGGCATTCTGTACAGCTATGGTATGTAGTACTTGTGCATACACTTTTAGTTGTGGCAGTCACAAAATCATACCCAACTTCAAGAAGAAGAGGATGTATACATTGGTGGGATTATAGGCAAGAATATTGGAAGAGTTGAGAGAATAAGCCATAGAATGAGCCAGGCAGTGTGGAAATGTTGGGTTGATAATCCAGTAAAGGAAACTGGAAAAAAAATGGTCAACAAGTTAGAGAAAAATGAAGATGAGGAAGTGTTTTAAGGAGTAGGAGACCTAACAGTGAAAAATTTACCAGTGATTAAGAAATCGAGTACGGTAAAGACAGAAATATCACTGGTACCAAGCTGCTTATTAGTCCCTGTTGCATGATACGGATGGAAATCGAATTAGAGTGAACTGAGCCAGGAGTGAGTGGGTGAAGGTAGCAAGGTTAGATAATTTAGCTGGTAGTTTTAATGTGAAGGAAGTCAAGGAACGGGATAGTAGGGTGAGGACCCATGTGGGCCTAAGAAAATTTACTTTTTACAGTACCATGGCTTCACCTATACTAGGCAAGCACTCTGACCAGCATCCCCAGACTGAGATATATTTTAAAGCATGTTTGTGTGGTATTGGGAATGTCCGGAAAGAGGGAGGTGTTCATAGTTCAGGAGAGAGAGTGTGTAGCTGAAGAAGCAAAATTCTGAGCAGGCCACAAAGAATCTCATTTAGAACACAAAGGGGAACAACTTGCTTTTGTTTACTGCAGGGTCCATTTGCCCTGCAAGGAAGGCAAGAAGGTGGGCGTAGCAGGTACTTGTAGTTTGTCTCATATTCTTCCATTTTTCTCTCTAAATGAGGGAAGATCATTGTCTTAGCATGGGAAGGGGTGGGCTGGCAGAGAGGAGAATGTCTAAAACTTGTACTGGAGGGTGGAGGCTTAGAGAAGAATGCAGAGCAGTGTAGTGTTTAGGCGAGGTATTGCCAAAAGACAGTGTGTCTTCTACTTTGTCCACTCGTGCAGGCGTAGGCAAAGAAAAGGTAGGTGGCTAGACTGAGACATGTTCTGGTTTTATGAGGCAAATGTGATGGAGAGAGAGTGGAGTTAGGAGGCTGAAGTGACTGCAGGATTTAATTACAGCGGTGCAATGTAGAATTTACACTGGTAAGGAAGGAAGTGAAGACAGGGTCTGGGGCTGATGCATCATGTGACGGTAATAGCTACAACTAGCTCAAGGTCAGCCACGATAGACACGAAGGGTTCGAGGTCCATGTGGAGGAAGGAGCTTCCGAAAGGGCTTAGAGTAAGACGTGGAAGGATAGAAGGTAGTTGCTGAGGGTTAAATGTCCCATCCAGGCCTTTGCACCTATATTGATTCACTAATGTTCACAAAAATATAGTCAATCACCCCTTCCTAGCCAGTACTCCTTGAGTTCTTGGGTTGAAGGGGGTAAACAGCAAAGTTTGCTGAAATGGAGTTTATATTCTACCAAGTGACAGCCCACAGTGTTACCTAAATTCAAGGGCTAAGCTCTCTAAAGAGGAATAAGTGAATAATGGGAAAAAAGAGTGACAGGATGTGCTATTTTAGAAAGGGCCGTCAGGAAGTTCTCTCAGTGAGAGTGACAATTGAGCAGACCTCAGTGAGATGGAGTGAGTCATTCCAGCATCTGGGGGAAGAGTGTCTGGTGCCACAGCCTCTGGGAGAAAACTGAGCTCAGTTTGGCTAAGCAAAGGTGAAGGAGAGAGAGAGGAGGAGAAGGATGGAGAGAAGTGGAGAGGAGTTTGCTTTTACCCTCAGGGTGATTGGAAGCCGCTGGAGGAGGGGTTGGGGTAACTTTTGGAATTCATCTCCTGGAAATACTGGAGTTCCTGATGATGACCATCTCAAGGGTGCACCATGGGAATGGGGTGGTGATGGAGAGAATGCTGACTGGAGATAAAGAGCCAAGTTTTCAGATGAAATTTCTATCTCTGTGTCAGATCCCATGATGTCAAAACCCATGATAATGCTAGAGAGGCAGGAGGAGAGTAGGACGATGAGTCAAGAGTTTAAGGATGAAAATTCAATGAATGGTAGGGGTGAGGAGGGAATGAAAAGAATTTTGTGTACAGCAGAAAGGAAGAGGGATAGCAGGTGACCTAGGCAGTGGTGGGAGTTTTCAAAGGAGAAAAATCATCTGGAAGTGTTCCTGGGGATTAAGGGAGTTTCCCACCTACTTTCTATCTCTTAAATATGCAGGTTTTACATAAAATGCCTTCCTTTGAGAGGACCTAAGGACCAGGAGGTCCTCATGGGGCAGCTAGGTTACTATTAATGCAAGGCAGTGAAGTTCTCATCAGAAAGAGGCGAGGGCGGACTTCTCAGCGTGGGTCATAGGGGTCATAGTTCTGTCCTCCACATTATTCCATGACCCTTTGGTAATTTTTGGCTCAGTGTACTCATCCAGTCACCCCGCCATGTTTACTTACAGGAATATCAGACCCTATTTCCCTTTTTTTTTGTTACACAGTATGTGAGTTGTAGGAAAGAGCTGGAGTGGTATTAGGGCTGTTTTCTGTCTTTTGGCTATGTATGTATGATGGATATGCCGTTAGGGTAATGAATCCCTTGAGAATTAAGGGGTAGGGTTTCCTGGTATTTAGTCCCAGTTAAGTTTCTGTACAGGTAAACTTCAGTTCTGTTGGGGAAAAATCCTTCATTGCCTCTCAAAAAGTGACTTGAGAACCAAAGAGAGTTCTCTGATGAACCAAATGAATGGAGAAAATAAAGTCTCTTTTGTTCTACTTTGTCACTTCAGGTTTTGTTTTTGTTTTTGTGCCTGGGATTGAAGCTAGGGTCTCTGGCATGCTAAGCATGTGCTTTACCTCTGAGCTATGTGCCCAGCTCTTATGACACATATTAGAGCCAGTTTTTTACATTAGTTTTGTTTCACTGGCAGAATTAGAGAGAGGCAAAAAAAATTGCATACCTATTGACATGACTACTGTGTTGACAAATTATACATTTATTGTGTTTTAGTAGTTAGTTGTCACTAAAGTATAGGTCTCGGCCTGGTTTTGTGCAGATTGGAGCAAAGGACATCTATATAGTTATAGGTGTCTTAAAACAAAACGAACCCGAGGAGAATATGTAACAGCAACCTTACGTGGTGCACAAAGGCAAAAGTATTTACTATTTGGCCCTTTACAGAAAGAATGTGATGATGTAGTCTGATGTTTCATTTCCAGTTCTTACCATGTGGTGAATGAATCTGTGTCACAGAGTGAGAGCGTCATGTTAATTCAGAAATCCCACGAGTATTTATCAGTGTTTTTTCTGCGCAGTTGGCTGGGTTTGCAGGATATATACTGGCCTTCAGTTTGTGTTTTTATGAAGGAGGTAGACATTAAAAAAATATCGCACAACCAAGTAGATAATTAACATGGTTAATTAGGAAAAGCTGGGCACAGTGGCCGGTGCCTTTGGATCCCAGTTACTTGGGAGACCGAGGTACCAATAAGAGGATCACTTCAATTTAGCAACTAGAGAACAACCTGGGCAACATAGTGATAATCCCATCTACCAAAAACATGTTCTTACAGAAAGGAGTGTGTATGAAGTATTCCAAAAGGGTATGAGAGGAAGTCATTGAAGGTTTTCCTATGTAAGTGATTTTGGTCTCAAGTTCAATCCACCAATTAGATAGTGGGCATCAGGAGGATAAGAACTCAGGAACAGCTATGGCGCTGGAAGACACCCTAGCCAATTGTCTGTTTGCTCTGTCATGGATCATACACACAGAAAAAGCTCCATTAATGTGTGAAGGTTTGAGAACTAGGAGTGTTCATTCATGCGCCATGGTTCTCACCTCTGGCTGTCACTAGAATCAGTGGTGACCAGTACGGTACTGACGCCCAGGGCTCCAGCGACTCTGTTCTTCCACATGATTCTAAGGCACAGCCAAGATTGAGAACACTGGAGTGAAGAGCCTCAAGTCCTCGAAAGTCCTCAGTCAGTGTCTTCTCATTTCCTATCTCTCTTTTTGTTTGGTACCAGGAATCAAATTCAGGACCTTGTGCTTGCCAGGCAGGTGCTTCTGCCACTGAGCTATATCCCTGGCCCTCTCCTATCTCTTTTAGTAAAATAACGAGGAGTTAGGGTTCTGAGGAGCATGTGAAAACATGTTGCGCTTCTAGCTTTCTCTCTCTTCAGAGTGACCTTGTTGCTGGCCAACTGTGTTCCCTTCTCATGGGTTGGTGCCCTTGCCTGTCACCTTGTCACATTCTCTGTCCTTCCCTAAGGCCAAGCCCGAGACTGCTAATGTCAGACACTGACATTTCTAGGCCTCAACAGCGGCACACTGTGTTACTGTTGCCTTAGAGAACCTTCTGCAAGGTAAACAAAAAGAGAAGAGAACTGCTAATTAAATCCAAAAGTGTGATGCCAGGCATGGTGGCGCACGCCTGTAACCCCAGCACTTGGAAGACTGAGGCAAGAGGATCATGGCAAGTTCAAGACCAGCCTGGGCTACAAAGTGAGTCCAAGGCCAGCCTGAACTGCATAGTGAGACCCTGTTTCAAAAAGACAAAAACAAAACAAAACAAAACAAAACAAAAACCCCAAAAACAAAAGTGTGGGGGCTTCCTCAGGTGGGGGAGGTACGGCTGGCAACTGGGCTTGTTCTCTTGGGAGACAGGAGGTGATTTGGGGGCTGCCACAGCGAATACTCCCTGCCCTTTCCTGCAAGGTGTCTCCAGCCTGAGAGTGCAGTTTTCCTTGGTTTGAGAGGCCCTTTTCTACACGTCAGTAGCCTTGGAAACGGAGTTGCTCATTGCCTGTGTTTACGCAGCTCTCCCTGGAGAGTTGGAGGCAGGTGATCCAACAACTCTCCGTCCTAATGACTGTGTCTCTTCTGCAGGGCGGACTCTGCTGGAGAAGCTGTTCAGCCAGCAGGAGAATGGGCCTCCAGAAGAAGCAGAGAAGTTTTGCTCCCGGATCATTGCCATGGGTCTCCTGCTTCCTTTTAGCGACTGCTTCAGGGAGCCATGTAATCAGAATGCTCAGTCGAGTTCTGCTCCGTTTGATGTAAGTAGGAGACTTCCCTTCTGCCTGCGAGGTAGATTACAGCTGAAATAGCAACTGTGATGTGTGTCTGCCTGGATACTCTGATTTCAAAACAACACGTGATGCAAACCTTTCTCCCCTGGGCCATACAATGGCTCAGCAAATCTGTTTCTATGCTTTTCTTTTTGACTACAGTATTAAATATATTTGCCAAGCATCCTTAACTTAACAGTTGGCCACTCAACTCTTTCTAGCCTGGTCTAATCAGCAATGAACTTAAGATTAAATATTTTTAGAAAAAGGTTTTTGTGATGCTGGGATAGAATCCAGGACTAGGTAAGTGCTCTCCTATTGAGCTATATCCTCAGCCCATCAGTAATGATTTTAAAGGGGCTCTAAATCAGTATTTCTGGCTTTGCTGGTTATAGGCATTCCTTTGGAAGCAACTCCACAGGGCAAAATGCTGTCCCCATGGGTCGGCGGTTTCCATGGGTCCTAAGCCGCTATTTCAGCGCGTTCTTGACTCATTTATGTGCTAAATTCACATGGAGCAGCACCGTCTGCTTTGTTCCTCAGCTCCTACACCAAGAGTTAACTCTGTGGAGCAGTAACTCAAAAGGTGGGTTTATTATTTATCATGAATATCACAGCTGGATCATCCTTTGCAAGCCAGAGTCTCACTAATCTTTCTCAGGTACACAGTATGTGTGTGCGTGACACAGGTTGTGATGAGTATGCACCTGAAACCAGGTATGTAAAGATTCTCAGATTAGCTATTGGTTCCCTGGTGCAGCCCAGGATTTGAGCATTGGGAGCAAAGGGTCCTCATCCACACAGCTTCATTGCATTTGTTTGTTTGTTGTTAACTGCATCTCTTCTCTTGCTAGTCTTCTTCAGCGTATGTGCTGTGGTTCAGATAGTGAAATAGTGAAGTTTTAAAAGACAGCATAAATGAACAGAGGCTGAGGACAAAATGTCATAAATAAGAAACTGTAGCTGAGCGAGATGGTACCTATCCCTGCTCTCCCAGCTACTTGGCAGGCTGAGGCAGGAGGATTGCAAGTTCAAGCACAGCCTGAGAAATTTATTGTGATTCTGTCTCAAAATAAAAAAAAAAAAAAACTAAAAAGTAGTGAAAGGGACCTGGCAATGCGGTTCAGTGTAGAAGCCCTGGGTCTCTTTCCCAGTGCCATTGCAAACAAGTTCTGCATTTGCCTGTTTTTCTTTTTTCTCTTCCCTACCTGTGGTCCTCCTCAGTCTCCCTTCAGTATCTGTGAAGTGAGTCATAAACTATCCCGAGAACTTCTTGATTGTTTTCCATCTGAAAGAAAATTCTCTAGGTTATGCTGTTGCTTATAAACCTTCTTTATTTTTTTTTTAAATTTAAAATTATTCTTGTGACAGTTTTTTTGTTTTTTTTTTAAATCACTGCTACGTAGATCTTTTCTTTCTATGTGAAGAATTGTACAGTTTTAATTCTTTCCTGCTTTCTCTTCTATGAGAAATCTCTGGTATTGAAGAGGCAGAGCCTTAGGATTATTGTTCATTAAGTGTTGTCAAACTATGTTTTGGAAAATATATCAATTAGGCACGTTGGAATCTTAAATAAACATAGTACAGATAAAGGGACTAGCTAGCTATTAATAGCTCTTGATTTCTGATTAAAACTATTCCTAAATTAACTTCAGTTTTTTTCATTAAAGCTCAGAAGTAAACAGTCTTGTTAGGTAACAGATGTGGAGTCGGGTTAAACTGAAAGGAATATGATAACTCTTTTTTGTTCTCTCTTTTAAATTGTTTCTTACTTAGTTTGCATTATTGAGGATGAACCCGGGGCCTCACGCATACTGGGCAAGTGCTTCGCTGAGGAGCTACATCCCCAGCCCTTCTCTCTAGTTTTTACAATTCAGCTAACTTCTTACGCCTCACCTCTCTCCATTCTTGTGACCTTAGCGATGTTATTTTGGAGGGCAGCCGGGTGTGGCATAAAGAGTAAGAAACAAAATTAAACCCTGCTGTACTGTATGCAGTCCTTTCCTTAAAATGGGGGAATTTCTATCCCCCAGGTTGATGTGATTGTGTTTTCTTACTATATTTGTTGGCTCTGCACTAAGTCTTTCCTTGTACACACCAAAGTGAACACAAAACAAAGAAGACATTAAAGGTGCTCGCAGGAGAAGCATTCATTGCTCCATATACTTAAGGAGCAGCTCAGTAACAAAATCATGCACATACTGGATGCATAGTCAAGGATTTGCTTCAAAATCCAGCGAAATAACGATTCGGGGGTTATAGAGACTAAGGCATGGAAATGGGATTTGGAAGAATATGCTTATCCTTGGGGAGAAAAGTTGCTGATAATTAGTCTCTCTGCTGATTTCCTGAAAATAGCTGTTGGGAGCAATTCTAACCAATAATTCTCTTGATAACAGTTGCCCTTCAAGATAGAATACTCTGTAGGAATATACTCATAGTTGGCAATCTTCCCACCCTTGACTTTGTAACTTCCTTCCCTTCCTCAACTGGCTCTTACCCCATTTTCCATCTTCCCATACACATGTCATTTAAGCCCCAAAGACCTTGGATTGGGGTCTTACTGATAGTTTGTGAAGTGGCCTACTTCAGTGAACCCTTCTGATTTTAGTCTCCTCTTATTTTATACATGCCTAGGTCTATGAGCTATCATTTTGCTTTATAGAATGCTATGGAAAAGATCAACAGACTTCACATTTTCTCTCACATTCTAACTTAAGGATTTAAGAGCCTTGGAAGACATAAATAGCTTTGAGTGATTGTGTTAATGTACTTACAGATGTTTCCCACGAACATTCTACATGCCAGGTGTCAAGTTTTCTCTATGACATAATTCTAGGAAAAGGGGAGGCTTTTTGCAGGAAAGAAAAGAAAAGAAAAAAGAAAAGTTTGTAAATCAGGGATAGGCAGCCTTTGGCACAAATTGAGAGTGTGTTCTTTGATACCAGGAATTGAACTCAGGACCTTGCACTTGTCAGGCAGACGCTTTTGCCGCTGGGCTACACACCCAGCTGGGGGTGTGCTCTGTGGGAATAAGCGTGAGTATGTGGTTGGCTTCTGTGGAAAAAGACCTTGTGAAATTTAGACTTATGCAAATGATGGATCAAGCATGCTCAGTTCTGAGTAGGGCAGCTTTACGCAAATGCAACAAAATTCCTGATTGGTTGATATTTACATAGGACTATACTGTGGGTAGTAGTTCATTGATCAGATTCAGGTGGCAAAATGAGACTTACCGGAGGAGACTGTTTATCTTGGTAACTGAAGCAGGAGAGTGCCCCAGTGGAGGGCCACAAAGCTCAGTGTGTTGTTTTTCTGGGAACATCCCATCAAATAAAGGTTCTGCTCAGAATTTTAGGCCTGCTCGGGATGCTGCCGGGAAAGTCAACTTTTCTGAAATTTAGGTAATAATAGTTTAGGCTTCTGAAATGTTAGCAAGTGAGTGAAATACTGGGGAGCACCAACAAACACTAAAAGCACAGATGAATTTCTATCACATTCCAATAAGTGCTATGAAGGAAATAAACCCGAGTAATGTGGTGGAGGGGATGAGGTAGAGTAGGGTAAGTGCAGAGCGGGCCTCTCTGGGGACTCACAGGGCCACATGTGAGGAAAGGTCATTCCAAGTAACACCAGTGGCCAGTTCAGAAGGCATACGGAGGCACTGTGGGAGGGGCTGGGAAGCGGGGCTTGGTGAGCTAGGGATAGAAAGGAAAGGTTTTAGGAACCAGAATGGCAGTGTTTGGAAAACCATGACATGAATATGGATTTTTGTTTAACAAAGTGTGAGGTTTTGTGTAAGGGAAAAATATAGTTGCTTTATGTGTTGCGTAGATGATAAGAGTATTATTCTAACAAAGTCTCCAGTCCTTAGATAGTGAGGGTGGAGGGACAGAGGTAGAAATAGTAGCAGGGGGCTGTCACAGCTGTTGAGTGAGAGGTAGTCATAGCAGCTTGGGTGCGATGATGTGGGTTAGGGAGACGGAGTCGGCAATCTGGGACGGATTCTGGAGTTGGAGGGTCTCTTGGTGGAAGGCCAGGGAAAAAGAAATCAGGGATGACTTGGCTTTTGAAGTTGCTGGGCGGGTGGATGATTGTGACATTTACTGAGATGGAGAATTTAGGTTCATTTTCAGGAGGAAAATGTGAGGACAAAACTGGTGTTTATTATATGCTTTTCTTGAGGAAAATTCTCTTTCTTTAGACAATTCATGCTTAACTTACCCCTGATAAGCTGATAACTCAAATGTGAATTTTCCTTTGGCTGAGTGGAATGTTGACTTTATTAACCAATCACAGTTAGGGCCATCATACTTAAGATGATTTTAGGTATTGGAAGGACTGGTATTGCCTTCTATAAAGCAGAAATAAATTTTAAGCTCCTAATAATTCTTTTTGGTATTGGGATTGAGGCTAGAACTTCACATGTGCTAATAAGCAAGTGCTGTATGACTGAGTTATTTCCTCAGCACTTTTGATTTTGTTTTATGAGACATGGTCTCACAAATTTGCTCAGGCTGGCTTCTCACTTGCAGTTCTCCTGCCTCAGCCTCCTAAGCACTTGGAATTATAGGCATGGGCCACCATGTCTGATTTAAGGGTCAATAATATCATTCCAATATCTCATTACATTTCTGTGACTATGTAGGGACCTAGAAACCATCAACTTCTTATTCCCTTCTAGTATTTGCCAGTAGCTTTTTGTTTGTATTCTTTTTTCAGCTTTGTGTCTCAAATAGAGTTCTCTGATAGAAATGCCTCAAAGATAGCAAAACACACACACACACAGATAATATCATTTTTTGTTGCCTAGTAAATTATATTGTTGGGTTTGTTCATTATGTTTGTTTTTTTTTGTGGTTGGAGGGCTTTTTTTTTCTTTTGGAACTTGTTCTAATTATCTCTTATCACTCTTGACATTTTTATCACACTTCTAAAATCTCTACAAATAGTAAAACATTTGTTATCATCATGTTCCTCATCATATGAAGTTTCAAACCATTGTGATAGGGCCGGTGGAGAACCACATGGGTTTTCAACCAACTACAATCACGGGCTCAGAATCATTCCTCTTCGGTACTGATGGAGCTCATATTGCAAGAACAAGTCCAGTCTGTGGTCCCTTTAACACTGTTTTCCTTGCCTTGATAATGAGATCCCTTTTTGTGGATCATATTCACTGCAGCTGTTTTGAAACCAACCACGCTATCTTACATAATTGTTGATTACTCACTAACAAGCTTTCCTAGGATGTCTTTAATGCTAACTGCATTGGATATGATACTGTCTGTTTATATCACATAAAACTGGGCTAGTTTATTTGGCCTGAGCATTTTTGTAGGAGGGTATGTTTACAGCTACTTAATCTTTTGTGAATGGATCATAAATGCCTGTCTAAAAGAATATTTTTAGATGTGTGTGTTTGGATTCTGGACTTCTTTGAGTTGGGCAGATCTGCTGATTTTGCTACATGTGTGGTGATCCCATGCTAACCCGATGGCCAAGAGCTCTTCGGTGTGTATGCAAATAGACAAGTGTTTGGATGAATGCGCAAGTGAGGCTACAATTAAGACCAGGAAGGCATGGAAATTCAGTCCATGAAGTCATAAAAGAAACCACATCTTGAACTTGCTGAAAGATACCATTAGAAACACCAACAGCAGCCACTGCTAGAAAACTAATGGCCAGAATGAAACCCCTTTTTTTTTCCAACAGAGAAGAATACTTAGATGCTGTTTATTCAAGCCCATGCAAAAAGTCTTCCTGAGAAGCAGTGAAAGCCGTGACACACCTTCCAGCTCAGAGAATATATACATATGTACACACAGATATGCAGTTGTTTCTCAGTACCTGCTGGGATCGCCCACAGCTACTAAATCAAGTCTCTTAGATAAATGGGCATAGTATTTGCATTTAACCTAGGCACACCCTGTATACTTAAAATCATCTCTAGACTACTGTGTATAATGTAATATTCATAGTATATATACCTAATGTAATGTAAATCTTATGTAAATAGTTGTTATACTGAGTTGTTAGGGAGTAATGACCAAACACAAGTCCGTTCATATTTTGTATCGATGCCAGGTTTTTTTCCTTTTGAGTATTATCAATCCAAAGTTTGTTGAATCTGCAGATGCAGAACCCATGTATTCAGAGGACTGATTCTGTGTGTGTGTGTGTGTGTGTGTTTGTACACATTTTGCTGTCTTCTAATTTCTGAAACTCTATTCTGTGCACTGATGACAGCTGGAAAGTTTTTATTTTAAATACGATATAGCAATGGTAATTTTCAGACCAGCTTTAAAAACTTTTTTGGTTGACATTTCGTTTCCTTGTAGAGGTCTCTCTCATCTCAACCTAGGAGTCACTAATACAGTGTAAAACTTCATCATAATTTATTTTGTAGCCATGCATTGCAATTCCATGCATTCCATTAGCCAGGTAATCAGGTCACAAAACCCTGTGATAATGAGGGGAGAAAAATAGATTGAAACTGAAATTTCTTCCTCAATTTGACTTATTTCATTTTGTGCTTTAATTTAAAGGACTTATAGAGAGTTCCAGATTTCTATATTCAGATAGTTAAAGAGCAGAGAGATGACTTGACAAGCAGCAGCCCCTGCTCCCACTTTACATCCCCACCCTATGCCATACTCTTTGCTCTGGTTTGGCTGGGTTCACTGGAGACATTTTATCTTTGCTGGTAACCATTTTTTTGTTTGTTTTTTTGTTTTTTTCTGGTACCGGGAATCGAACTCATGATGTTGCGCTTGCCAGGCAGGTGCTGTGCTGCTGAGCTAAATCCCCAGCCCCGCTGGTAACCATTTTTGACACTGCTAGTGCCTTCTGACTGTCACAGGTGAGGGCTTGGCTCACTTATACCCTTTCCTATCCCTCTCTGTTCCTGTCAGTATAGTTAATATTGCTATTGCTAAATTTTTCTTTCTTTGAGACCAAATGTCACTGTTTCCCAGGCTAATCTCAAACTCCTGAGCTCCAGTGATCCTCCTGCCTCAGCCTTGCCTCCTGAGTAGCTATGTCTAATTTCTCTTTAGTAATTCTTTGAACTTTAAAAAAATATGCTTTTGATATTTTGCGGTTGTTCCATCAACTTTGGATAATATTTCTTGCCATGATACCTTATCTGATGAGGCTATTTTGCCTCTGCATTTGCCTCCAGAGACCGAGTCCCCAGCTGCCTCCTAGCTTCTGCCAGGTGCACTTTTATCTTTTGGGTCTTTTTTTTTTTTTTTTTTTTGTGGTTCAGTACTGGAACTTGAACCCAGTACTGGATCATGCATGCTGAGCCTGGCTGTACCAGTGAGGTACATCCCCAGTCCTAGGGTATACTCTTGAGGTATTTTACTATTTTATCTATAGCTTTATTCTGAAAACTGGAGAACACATGTAAATATTGCATTTCAGAGGCAGATAATGTGCTATGAATTCATTTCCTTCTTAATATCTAAGTATCTCAATATCACAGGTCCCACGCCACTCAAACAAGGACACCTTTCAGGTCAAGTTAAAATGGATTCTGTGTTTGTTTTTTTTGAGTCAGAGTTTCTTTAAATTGCTGAGGCTGTTCTAGAATTTGTGATTTTCCTCCCTCATCTCCTGAGTAGCTGGATTACAGGTGTGTGCCTGGCTATTTTCTATGTTTTTAATAAACAATCATGTGCTCAAAAGCATCCCGTATTTGGTTTGCATTTGGTTTGTCCCTTTCTTCTACAAGGAACGTCCATCCAGCACAACAATTTTTGATTGCTTTTAATTTTCTTTTCTAAGAGAAGAAACATGTCCTCTTCCTCCTGTACTTTCAACATATTTGAGTTTGCAACTCATTTTTACCATTTAATGGAATTCTTTAACTCTCTTTTTGGTCTTCTTTGGCAGTGTTGGTGGTCAAACCCAGGCCTCGCGGAATGCTAGTTGAGTGCTCTACCACTGAGCCACCCATGCCCCCAGCTTCTTAACTCTGCACTAAGGCTACTAATTTCTGTTCTGTTTAGATCAGGCTGCGCGTTTTGTCTTTCTTAGGACTTCCCTTCTCTCCTTCCCGCTCCTCGCAGTTACTAGGAACATGGAGAAAAGACTATTCTCAATTGGCTTTCAAGCATGAGACATGCAAACAAATTATTGGAGCCCAGTGGTTGAAATAGGATCTGTAGTCAGACTGTCCTAGATTTTCCACTTACTGTGAAAATTGCAGGGTCATCTCCTAAGCCCTGTGAAATGAGGGATAACATAGCAGATTCTGAGTGAGGCAGGCCTTTTGCATGTGACGAGGCGTCTAGGAAGTGTTCTGTGTTACTGGCACCGCAGGTCATGATTATGATTGAAGTCCTCATAGAGGTGCACACAGTAGGAGGAGCAAAGGGGAAGGGATAGCTGAGTCTCCTTGATAGCTCAGGAGATAACACTTGGGACAAGACTTGAGGAATGAGTAGGAGTTTGCTGCAGGGAGGTTTGCGTGAAGTTTGTACACAAGGCAGCAGCTAGAAAGGCATGGAGCTACACGCGAACGTAGTTTATAAGTATTTCTGGAGTGTTAAATGGGAGAATGTGGGTGGAAAGGAGCTTAGACATGCAAGGAAGGAATTTTGTGTGATGCCTTTGAGTACCTTTGAGTAGTTAAGCCATAAACAGACTGGCATTTATAAAATGCCTCTCTGTTGGCATAGTGAAGAATAGACTGAAGAATGTTAAAATTAGTCTCAGTGATCAGAAAAGAGCCTAAATTGAAAGTCAGAGCATTAGTAATGGAAAGAGGCAGATATGAGGGATATTTAGGAGTTAGAATTGGCACGAATTGCCATTCAATTGGATGTGGGAAAGTGAAGTACACCATTTCTTGGAGTTTTTGATTTGTATCTTGGATAATCTCCTAAGAGTCAGAATGCTGAAAGGAAAAGGTTTTAGGGAACATGATACTTCTTTTCTGGATATCTAAAAATTTGTGATTCTTTGGGACATCATAGTGGTGATTGATACAGGGCACGGGAACTGATATTGCTGGCATAAATGTTAAGTTTCATGCTAAAAGATAAGCAAATCAATAGATTAAGAGAAAGTTAACAAATCCAAAGATTAAACTTTTTCAGGACCATGAATAACAGGTGTAGTGAGAATGTAGTGAGAATGGGTTTACTGGTGGTTGTGGCCAGAGAGAAGAGTATTGATGTTTAGGATTTCAGAGGTGGAAGAGTGTCCTCTTGGTTCCAAAATTCGGTTGTCACGGAGGGGAAGACTTGCTGTCATTATGGTTGAGAAAACCAGGATGTTGGCTGGGATTTAATGTACCAGACGGCTGTGGATGTGTCAGTACTGTGAAGCAGACACTTGTGACAGTCCTTGACGAGTGTAAAAAAACTGATGAGTTCAATAAATGTCTAAGATGAGGAAGAATAGATCATGAAACTACTAGACGCTAGGAGTTTAAAGCTGAAGAGGGACTTTTGCACAGGAAGGACTTGGAATTTTGTCTGTCCGGTTCTACAAAGCTCGATAATGAGAACTTATCTCCTGTCACAGGAGGAGTGGGAGGGGGAGGGGAGAGGGGAGTGGGAACAGTCTCCTGTCACAGTCAGTTACCTCTTCCTTGACTTAGCACACTGGCCTCTTTATTACCTTCTTGGCTTTGCCTGTTTTGGTCTCTAGGCCACTTTCCTAACGTATCCTAGTGGTTCTCCGTTCTCAGGTATTTTACACTCCAGAGGACACGTGACAATGTCGGAAGACGTTTTAGGTTGCCACAGAGTAGGCAAGGGAGCAACTGGCACCTAGAGGGTAGACGCAGGGGTGCTGCCAAGCATTCTGCAGTGCACAGGACACCTCCTGCCCCAACAAGGAGTTATGCGGTGTAAAATGTCAGAAGTGCTGAGCTAGGAAGCCCTGTGATGACCATAGCAGCATATCACTTTTCTATATAAAACCTCTCGTGGTTTTTCCACCAGCATAAAGTCCGTATTCCTTGGACTTCTATGGTCTTTCTCTTGCTTTCAACCTTTCCTGCTTCTCTGGCTCATGGCTTCCCTTTCTGCTCCTCCACCTCTGTCTTTCACCATGCTGAAGTACTATTGCTTCTCCCTATTGTTTACATTTTCTCCCATCTCCCAGGCTCTTTGAGATCCTCTGCTTCTGTTATTTCCTAGTTAAATTCTACTCTTATTTGTGGGATGCTGCTCAGGTGTTCCTAAGGGGTGAAGAGCAGACTCCAGCTCAGACTGGATTCTAATCCTATTTCCTCCACTTGAGGTTAGAGTATTTACCCAGGGTCATATTACATATTTCTTGTGTGTAAAAATAAACTACTTCTGTGCTTTGAAGATTAAATGAGATTTTTAGCACAATACCAAGGCAAATAATATATGCCACAGAGTCATTAGTGCTTCTCTTGGTTACTATTTTTTATTGCTGAGACAAAAATACCCAATGCCCATAGTTAAAGGAGAAAAGGTTTATTGTAGCTCACAGTTTGTAGAGGTTTCAGTTCATAGTTGGCTGGCTCCAAGGTAGGGTGTCATGGCAGAGGGGAATCATAGAGGAGAAACAGTTCATGGTGGGTAGAAGGCAGCAAAGCAGCGAAGTAGTGAAGCAGGCTACTCACCCTTTGGATGGTGCTGCGCACATCTAGGGTGAGCCTTTCCATTTTCCACACCCAGAACTATGCCAAACCAATCAGTGGACTAATTTAGTAATCATATACCCCTGATTCCAGCATCACACACTCTAGATTCAGCCCCCTGAGAAAAGCCCATCTATGACCACATGTGGCTTTGTGGGGGGCGTCTAGACACAAGCCACAACAATGATCATAATTTTTAATTACTGTCTTCTAAGTTCCTATCACAGAGCCTGGCAGAACCATTCAACAAAGATACCTTGATTACAGTTCAGGAGGGAAAGCCATGGTGACTGAGGAGAGGAGAAATTGGAGAATCTATTATCTGGAAGAAGCAAGGGTTACCTCTATTTTGTAATCATGAAAGCACTTTTTGTTTTGTTTTGCTTTGAGGTAGGGCTTCTCTATGCAGTTCAAGCTGATCTTGAGCTCACTATGTAGCCCAGGCTGTCCTCAATCTCACAACAATCCTCCTGCCTCAGTCTCCTGAAGGCTGGGATTACAGGTGTGTGCCACTATGCCTGGCTTCATGAAAACACTTGGAGGGAGAGTTGAAGAATGTGGTGGAATATAGATTTTCTTGGGACTTAATTGGCCTAGGAATTGACCATATGTTGGATCCCTAATTTTGCTGTCATTGCCTTTCTTACCCCATTTACTATTGTTGGTTTTACTGCTTTAATTACCATGTTCTTGTTCCAGCCCTCACTGTTACACATCTTTCTGGATGTAATAGAGTGGAAATGGAAAGACGAGGAAAAGCTATGGGTCACGTTGATGACCATTCCACAGTGACTGCATTTCCCTGGCTTTCTGTGTACAAATGTTCCACTCCAATATTGGCACATGACCAACATATTTAGTGCCTGTGTGTATGTGCAACGTCGGGCGTACTTTGTAGATGATGTAGCATGAGGAAATGAAAGATACCACTTTCCATAACTTCTCACCAACTAAATGAGGACATCTAGCTCATCTAAAATTCCTAAGACAGAAAAAGGAATCAAAGAGGGCTGGAAATTGATTTTCTCTGCTTGTATGGCATTGCTCTTCTCTTTCAAAGATCTCTACCTTGTAGAATAAGTTTGGTGTTCTGGGTTAGATCATTCTTACAATTGACATTGTTGATGGGAACCATCAATAAATGTCAACAGGAAGAAATTTGCTTATAATTCTGAGTTTTTTCCAAGAGCCATTGTTTAAATTCAATTTTATTTTTAGTTTTAAAATAGATTTATTTCATAGAGAATTCAAATGGAAATTTATTATAACATTTCAGCTTGATTACATTCTTTGAAGACTGTACACTTGTTGTATGGTTTGGAAAAATTGCCCTACATTAGTAACTTTAAACTGCAGGATTGATTGTATGGTATCAAATTATGTCCCCTGTGCTTGTAATTAGATAGTTCAGAGTGAAGTAGAAGGCTTTTAGGATATATTCAAAACTTGTTCTTTTCCTGGATTGTCTTTTTTTTAAAAAGGACCTGTATTTATAGCAGCACGATTTCTTATAGCTGCATCTTGCAAGTGGCCTATATGTCCATCTATAGATTAATGGGCAAAGCAAATGTAGTATTTACACTCAACCTAGTACTACTGTACCCATAGAGAAAGATAATGTCCTTTGTAGGAAAATGGGTACATCTTCGGACCATAATGTTAAATAAAATAAATCAGACACACTGGCTTAACTATAGCATGGTTTCTCTTATATGGTTAGTCCAAATTAGAAATAAAGAGCAAGATAAAAGACAGATGATAGGCAGTAGGGAGATGAATCTTCCTCAAGTGGGAAGGGGATCAAGAGATGGAGAGATGGGAGGGAAAGGAGAGGGGGTGAAAGAAGGCGTTGGGATGTGTTATATATGTGTACCAGCTCCGCATAAGGAACGCACACATTATGTGCTACAAATGGGTACTAATAAAAAAGTTTTAAAAAGGCACACTCACAAAAAAGCACTCTTGTCACATATCTTTTTATCTCTACAATCTGTTCCCAGTGAGTCCTCTGTGAATGTGCATGTGACTTTATGCTGCAGTGATAAGCATCCAAGTTTTTATACATACATGTTTAAGCATATGTATTTTTGGGCCGGGGATATAGCTTAGTGGCACAGTGCCTGCCTGGCAAGTGTGAGGTTGTGGGTTCAATTCCCGTTACCAAAAACACTAACAAACAAAATAAAGCACATGCATTTTTAAGTATACTTGAGATTATTACTTAAGCCTATAGGTTATTTTAGTGTTCTGACCCAATATGTGCTGCTGTTTTTTGTGTATTTTATTTCAGAAGACAAAATAGGTGCTCCCTGCCCTTCCTTTATGTACAGTTGAGAAGTATGATTACAGGGCTGGGTGTAGCCCCAAAGGTAGAGCATGTGCTTAGCGTGTCCGAGGTTCTGGGTTCAATCCTGGAACAACCACAAAACCCCGCTCCAGAAGAACCCCAAAGAATATTGTTGTCAGTGTAGTAATGGTAATTATGGTCTTGCTCTCACCACAAAGCTTTCTGAGCTCAGAGGAAATGCTGCTGTTCAGTACTGTGGTGGGTGTTAAAATGTTTCCCAATCATAAAGGTCATTGACGTTTAGAAAAATGGATCCTAAAAAGACATTTTGTGGCAGTCACACTTGCTAAGGCAGGGACATACTTTCTTTGTCTCTGCTCATTTGAGAGGATCACGCTGTTTCACATACCCATTTGCTTTCACAACTGGTCCTGTTTATCACTTGCTTGGCAGATCATGTTGGGTGACTCAGAATTCGTTTTGAATTTGTATGCCGGACTGTCATGAAAATGGGTGATTCAGCCCAACTTTTCTTACCCTTTATCCTCTTATTCTTTTCTTACCCTTTTTCCTGGACATGCACTGAATATGGATTACTTCCTGTTAATGTGACTGGATTTCTTGTGGCCCTCAGTCCCTTATGAGGAGCCAGCACAAGTGTGGAACAGGGGAACGGGCACAGAGTGAAGATACTGGGACCTTCCACCAAGACAGCATCACGCCAGTCAGGAACTTGCAGGGCTTTCTTTTATCCCTGCCCAATTTTTCTAGGACTTTGAATACCCCAAAATGGATATGTTCTCTTCGTATTGTCTAGATCAGGCTTTTTTTTGTTTGGTAAAGGGCCAGATAGCAACTATTTTAGGCTTTGTACGTTTTTACTGTTTCAGTCAAACTACTCATCCTGCCGTTGTAGTATGAAATCAACCACTGACAACCTGCAATATATGAACATGACTGTGTTTCTTAATAAAACTTTTATTTACAAAACCAGTCACCTGGCCGGGTTTGGCTTGCAGGCTGAAGTTGACTGGCCCCTGGTCTGTACTCAGGTGATATTCTAGAAAGTGAATTTATTCTGTGAGTTGGACTTTTCTGTCTCTTTGTGTGTTCACCAGCTAGTCACACGGTATTTATTAAAATTGTGAAAAAATGCATATCTACTTCCTCTTCTTACATAGCTTACTCTCTAGGAGCGTCCTTGGGGAGCAGATGCAGTGTGTAGTATTTACTGGGAGATGAAAGAAAGTGTTGAGGTTGGGAATGGTCAGTGAGTGGCATAAAGGGCAGGCGCATAGAAACAGTCTAAGGGAGAGATGCCAGCTCATGCCCAGAGCTCTTTCTGTAGGCTTCTGCAGGGTGTCGGGCAGAGCGTGATAGGATCAGAGAAAGCATTCTGCGGCGTACAACTGAAGGGTGTGCCCTGAGTGTAGTGTGAAGGGTTGTGGACCAAGGGGGCTGTTGTCTTTAGTAATGAAGGGTGGCGAGGTAGATATTGGCGTCAGCTGTGAAGAGGTAGGTAGTGGAAGATTGTTTTATTTAAAAGGTACATGTTACAATCCACCTCTTTCTCATTTGAGGCACTCAGAAGGGAACCTAGGCACCTTCCACGCTAGGCAAGTTACTGACTTCAGAGCTACACTCCTAGGCCCTCCTTTTTAAAAAGACTTCAAAATATCTTGGGAGTTGTTCTAGTACAAGGGTCTCAGCTTTTCCCTTAAACTACGCATCTTAACTTTCTTCATGTATTATGCAAATAGCAAATAAATAAAACAATCTTACTGTTATTTGGGAATGAAATGAGAGATAAGAAAAGGGCAGATTCTCAGGATATTTAGATTAGTAGTATTACGAATGCTAATCTCAAACTCTAGATGGAGCCAGAATCCCCTGTGGGGCTTGATAAAATAGGAATTAACTGGGCTTCCCCTCCAGAGGGTCAGATTCAGGAGGTCTGGGATGGGGTATGAGTATTTACGTCTCTAACAAGTTCTCAGGTGATGCTGATGGCCAGGTACCACACTTTGAGAAGCATTGCTTTAGAAGGTAAGAATGACAAGCCCTGGAGTTTTGATTGATTGTATAAAAGTGAGGGAGAGGGTGGAGACAAGGAGGATATTCCCCAGTTTCTGGCTTGAGCAGTAAGGTACAGAGTGACTCTATTTGTGGTGTATACATAAGGAAGGACGGAAGGGCTGGGATATAGTTCAGTAGTATAGTACTTGCCTAGTGTGCATGAAGCTTCCAGTTTGATCCCCAGCACTGCCAAAACAAAACAAGAAAACAGGGAAAAGGAGAGGATTATAGAGACTGTGAGGACAGTTAGTTCAGTTTAGGTCCTACTGGATTTGAGGCAAGTCACTGACTTTTGAGATCCTATTAAATATATGCAAAAGCCATTAGTTGTTTGTGTCTAGGGGTCAGGAGAGAAAGCCTGAGAGAGAAGAGGAGGCGTCGTCAGCCTCTTGACGGTATTTGAAGCTGCTGTGCCCTGGAAGGTGCTCATGACATCACAGAGTGAGGAGCAAGAGGGGTCCGGCGTGTGGGCCAATAACTGTGCAGTGTGCAGAGAAGAAAAAGCTGCAAGCAGACCAGTGAGGATGGGCAAACGTTGAATGAAAAGATGGGCAGATTAAATGTTGCCAAAAGATGGAGTAAGATTAAGACTGAAAAGCAGTCACTGACTTTCCCCAAAGCTGCTGTGCATGCGCTCAGGGAGAGGAGTTTGAGTCAAGTGCTGAGAGCGCTGTCTGGACTTCTGGGGGCTGAACTGGCGAGGGATGGAAGGTGGCATCAGGAAGGGACATGGTGAGTGCAGGAGCTTTCTTGTGTGTAAGAAATTGGGGTGAAGAAGGAAGGAGAGCTCCGCCCCTTTGTAGCGTAGCAGTGTTTACGGCATGTTTGGATACTGAAGGAAGGGAATAGTGGTGACTGAGCAGGAGAAGGATAATTGATAACAGGTGTGGTGGCTGGGGCAGCTGTCACCTTGATTGGCTTTGGGACCCGCCCAGGGGCTGGCAGAGCTCACTTCTGGGTGTGTCTGGGTGCATCCTGGTGGTGTAGCTTTGGGTTTATGTCTGGTCGCTGGCTCCTTCCTCTCTGGCATACTTTCCTGGTCTGCATCCTGGTCACCATGCACCAAGCAGCTTTGCTCCACCCGACCCTTTCACCATGATCTTCCTGCCTTCCAGCCAGGTGACGTTCTCCTGAATCCCTTTACAACGCGGGCCAAATAAAACTTCTTTAAACTGTGAGTGTGGGGCGCTGGGGCTTAGTGAGGGGGAAGCTGATGAACACGATGTGGTTTTGAGGAACCAAAGGGCTGGGCTTGGAGGCGCAGGTTGGGGGTGGGCCTGGGTGGGAACAAGAACATCCTTGTGAATAAATGAAGGCAGGAAGGGGGCACGCAGGGAGGTGACCTTTTGAGGTTAGGAAAGCTGCCTGGCTTGAGTGTTCTCTGTGAGTAGGTGCCCCATCTACATAGGATCAAGAGGCATAGGTGGAGCCATATGCCGCAGGAATTGTGTGGAAAATGTTTTATTTGCACCCCACAAAAACTGTAAGGAGCATGGAGGAGGACACTGAGGGTGCTTCTGTAAAGCTGGGTGAGGTGTGGATAATGAAAGTACTGGCTTTGCCTCAGAGTTGGGTGTGTATGGGAAAGGTAAAACACTGGCCTGGTCTCAGGTTGTCTTTCTCCCAGGTAGATGCGTCTGAAGGTTAGCGAGGGTGGGAGTTGAGGGTGTTGGCCTAGGAGGGGTCAGAAGAGTGGACTACAGAGTCAAATGCCAACAAGAGATGGAGTTAGTGGTCAGACGTGGGGAAACCGGGATTCTCAAGGTGTATGGGGGAAGAGGCTCAGTACGATGTCTGTGGGATGAAGTCGTTGAAGGTGTGATCAGGTAAGTGGATCGCTGGCTGAGATCTGGGTATGGGCTGGTTCACTGGCATGGCATTGTTGTCATCCAGCATCGTGACGAAGGACAGACTTAATTTCAGAGTCAGTGTTAGACAATGTCCTTTAATAACAAATGGTCTAATTTAAACTGATGATTCCTACTTGGATTAACTCATATGTAGAAGGAACTTTATGAATTGACCAAGAAAAAGAAGAAAAAATTACATTTTCCATAACTCTCATGAGACTATAAATGATTTTGGATCTGAGTGCAGTGCCACATGCCTACATTCCCAGCTACTCAGGGGGTAGAGGTAGGGCCTTACACATTAAAGGCCAGCTGGGCCACTTAGCAAGACCCTGTCTCAAACTAAAATGAAAACAGGTATGGGGATGTGCCCTGCGTTCAGTCCCTAGTACTGACCTAAAAAGTGATTCTGCTTTAATCTTAGACCGAAACTGGGGTAAAGACCTTGGACAAGTGTGCTTTGGACCAGGGTGGCCGGGAGCCATTGTCCTGTACTTGCTGTGTTTGCATGTGCTTGCTCCAGCCCTTTCTCCTGCCTCTCCTGTGTATGAATTCTTTGCTAGCGATGGTTCCCATTCTAGTCTGTAACTAGACTGCAGAATATTCACAGTTCCTTTTCATGGTAGGTTCATCTTCCCAGGGCTGGGATTGAACCCAAGCCTCGGTCATGCTAAGCATGAGGTCTCCAACTGAGCTACACCCTTAGTCCTATGCACGTCCTTTTTGGGTGTTCACAGGGTTTACTAAAATATAGGACAGCTGATGTATAATCACTTCCAGGTTAAATGCATTGGAAAAAAGTCTCCCTTATTTAGCTGATATTATTGATTTGTGATATTGCCAGATTCACACTATCAAACATGCTCTCATGCGTTGGGAAAGATTATTCTTTTTTAACCATTTCAAGCCATGTGGGGGCTGGGGATTTAGCTCAGCGGCACAGCGCCTGCCTGGCAAGTGCAAGGTCATGAGTTTGATTCCTGGTACCGGAAAAAAACCAAAACCAAAAAAAAAAAAACCAAAAAAACCAAAACAACAAATCAAGCCATGTATTTGTACCGTGTACACACTTGATTAATTTTCTATGTTTGCGATGGAGTAATAAAGTATCAAAACTGGAGAATTTAAATGTCACTTAATTTAGCCTAATCTTCTTAAATTGAAAAATGAGGACACTCTAGAAAGGTAAAGTGACTGATCTGTGGCCAAATTAGCTTTCAGAGAGCTGGAGTTGCAGATGCCTTTACTCAGGTTAATTCACTTTTCCTCCCTGCCACACTGTTTCCCATTAGAGGAGGAGGTTTTCTTCCATCTAAAGCAGATTTTACCTTTCCTCATGTTATTGTTGGCTAACAGTCCCTTGTACATTCACTAAATGCGCTGAGTAATGAGTATTTCTTTCACAAACTAATTCTATGACTTCTGAATCAGGTGAAGGTGCCAATGAAGAATCCCACGCAGTTTTAGAGACGTTTGCAAAAGGTACCCAGGATACTTTCAGGAAAACATTACAGAGTCAAAGGGAAAATTCAAGATAGAAGGTAACTAAGAATGGAGAGGTGCTTAGTATTATATAAATCGCCTGAGAAATCTTCATGAGAATAAGGACAGACGACTGTACTTCAAATACTGCGGTGAAATGATACCTGCAGCAGGTGTGTGAATGTTGCTTGCTGCGTGGGTGTGTGTGCTGTCCTTGATTTTTCCTTAATCTCCAAAGAGGTTCCACCTTTCAGTTCTTGAGAGTTGTAACTGAACAGAGGAGAGATGCTGTGCTATTATTAAGTAGGCTTAATGATGGAATGTTTTTCCCGGATTGTTTAAGGCTTTGGTTAAGTTCTTGTATGTAATTGAGAAACTTCCAGCTGAGAGAGAGGTGGTGGGGGGAGAGGTTCTCCATCGTTAACAGAATCTTTGGTGGAATTAATGCCAGCTTTCATTTCTTACAGGAACTTCAACTCTTTCATTATTTTTATTTGGAAAAAGAAAAACAATAAAAGAAAACCTGAGTTGTAAAATGTAGATTTTAGACCTGAGAATGTGACAGAATAAAAACCCTATCTTTAAAAAGTATATTGAATTTAATCTCTTTTAATATTGATTGTACCCACAGGCTTAGCCCCTGAGGTTTTTCAACTTCTGCTTCTTCTCTCTATATTTGTCAGAATTTACTATTGCAGTACAAGTGGTTGTGAAACATTGAAGTTATGGAATATTAAAATTGATAATAATCATTTATGTATCAATTTCAGACAGCCCTAGAAACATTTAAAAACTTCTGTAGTAATCTTGTCTGTAGGATACATTCAGATTAAGAAGGTATCATGAAATACATATACAGATAAAGTTATAGACTAATTTGCACAGATTTTTATTTGCACTTTTATCACAGGTACTACTCTTTAAGTGTACCTGTGTGTTTGTATAAAATGAGAAACTCCTGGTGTTACATCATTCCATTTCTTTATTCTGTTAACTCAACATTCCCACTACATTAAATTATTGTATTGCAATCTTCATTCTTATTTCTTCATTTGGCCCTGAAGAGGATATCTGGTTGACATTTCTTCCTGGCCTTTCTCAAATCTCACCAGCATAGCAACTGAGGTGCTAAATTTCTCTCAAAAATAGAACTCAGCCTCCTTTTGGAAATTTCTTCTCAATCACGCGCAGGGATTGAGTAGCAAATCCTTAGCTCTGCCCTCTGGTGGTCACTTCAAATTATGCAAGGTGACTTCGCCATACAGGGTTGTGAGAAGACATGTAAAATTTTTTGCAGTGTAAAATATATTCACTGGAACATTAATTGTAGTGGTTTTTACTTTTAGTATGAAAAGCACTTCTATTTAGGTACATTTTTTAGGTTGGAGAGAAATGGAAGTTCTACATATTGCTCAAGAAAATTTGTGGGTTTTTTCCCCAAGTACAGCAGAAAACAGATATGAGTATGGTTAAGATTATAATAACATTAAGTAGTCTGATGTATATAAATTCTAACGCTGATGAAGTCAAAGGTTTTCTTTTGTCCTTTTCTAATGTCTTACTCCATTAAAGTCCCTTGATAGGTTAATGTAACACACCTTTCTTTTTAGATAAAATAGATTTTTACTTGAGTTGAATTTTCCAATGAATTAACTCTTTCTGAGGTCTTTTTTCATGCTTAAAGTCTTGCACAGATGCTGCAGGGGCTTACATCAAGATATTAAGGCTCATGAACACTTATAGGAATGATAGACTACAGCTGGAAATCTGAGGTCACCCCGTCATCAATCATAGTCTTCTAGTAGTGTGGGTGGAAACTGGTTAGTTTCTTGTATACCCAGAGCTAAAAGGATTATTAAGGAAACATCCTGTGTTCTCTTTAGCTATAAACAAGAAACTGTGTTTTCCAGCCTGAGAAAAGTTCTTATAAAAAAGCTAACACCAAGCAGAGGGCACAAGGAAGGCCTGTCTTGCTTATAACCTCGTTGGATGAAGTCTTTCAGGTCACTCTGACATCTAACGATCATTTGACACTAACACCCACAGAAAGTGTACTGGGGTCGGAGATGAAAATTGGTCTTGTTTCCAAGCTGTTAACTATGGGATTTCACTGGTAAGGGTCCAGCTAAAGGATCTCTACTGAGATCTGTAGATCATTCTCTACATTTTAGTAACAAGAGTCACCTTTTTTGAGCTTTTACATTGCTAAGAGTTTTACATATGGCATCCTTACAGCACCCCATGGAGATATTGTTATGCTTATTTTAGGGAGAAGGAAACTGGTCATAATAATTAGAGAAGTGATTCAACTTTAAGTCTGTTTTTTTTTTTTTGGTTTTTCTCTGGTACCGGGAACCGAACTCATGACCTTGCGCTTGCCAGGAACTTTAAGTCTGTTTAACTCTAACGGGCTGCTTTTTACCACCGTGCCTATTATGCAGAAGTCTTTGAGTCTGTTTCAGAATAATCATTACAGGCTATGAATACAAATATGCTAGCACTTCCCAAGTCTGCTCAAAGGCAAAGGGACAGTTCTAACAGGAAGGGGACAGTTCTAACAGGCAAAGGGACAGTTCTAACTTTCCTTTGTTCCTGAGACAGAAAATAGTACGTGGTAGAAACAACATTATGCTAATATTGGTGGTCTTTAGAAATAACTCTTCCCAAGTTTCTACTTTATTCTTTTAGATATATTTGAGCTCAGTGGCTCAAAGTACTGCACGTGCAGGAAGACCTTGTTTTTATATGATGATAATAACTGTATCACATCCCAACTGTTGACGCCATTCCTGGTCTAAGCCCCAGCTAGGAACCCTGGTCTATAAGTAGCACAGCCTGTCACAGATCTTCATCTCACTTCCAGCTTGCTTCCTGTGTGAGGCACGGAAGCGGTTGGTGACAAATTTTAAGGCTGAGCTTTTATTTTAGCTTCATTTTCTGTGAAAAGAGAGCCAACAGGCATCTTTAATATCTGTGCTCGTTCTGCTTCGTACGCATTTTCCTGGAACAGATTGTTAAACCTCACCTTCAGCTCACACCTTTGAGAAGTGTTAGTTATGGGGATGAAGTCTGGATTTTGAGGATGGGGGGGTCTTACCAAATTATGAATACAGTTTCTTACAGTATTTCATTTTGATTATGAAAATGTTCACCGTAGGCATGTAAATATTTTCATCTGTCCCAGCTTGAGACTTGTTACTATCTAATTATAAGATTCAATTATTAAAGAGGTTATGTCTGCTTCCTACCATGCAGAACTGTATGTTCAGCACCAGGAGAAGGACCGAAGAACTGGTTAACAAGTACCATGC
>NW_004955406.1:11587183-11617425 GCF_000276665.1 Chinchilla lanigera | reverse complement strand
TTCCTTCCTTCCTATCTCCAACTTCACCTCCACCCCGCACTCCTACCCCAACCTCCTATCCCATCTCTTTCTTTGATCTAGACTCCCAGAAAGTCAGGAGGGGCGTGTCTATGTGATGGACAGCTTCCAAATACTTGACCCTTTGCTTCTGTTTCCAAATTGGTTCCTATGATTGTGTCGTGGAGCAGCTTCATGCCGGCCTCTTCTCTTCCTGGGCTTGTCCTACATTGCCGGGAAGCATCAGCGCAGTGGCCCTATAGCATGTGCCTACATCTGGGGTCAGCTGGAGTCTTCAGCACAGATAGGATCCCTAGAAACTAACGTCTTGCTAGACTATCAGTTTAGGAAATTCTACTTCCGGAACCTTTGCTGCTTGAGTAAGCAGAACTGGGTAGAGAGAAGCCTGCTGCTCTTCTGCAGTCCTCAGCCTTCTGACCTTTTATAGTGTCTGTTTGGCTTCTCACGGCTTCTCGCTCCCTTACTCATGGCTTTCAGGGGTTGGCAGAGAGAGCCACAAGATGGTGACAGTGAACCACCCTTGACTTTCCTGAGGCCCTGTCCATGCCATCTGCTTGCTTCTTATGCTTAGCAGGCGTTTTGTTCTGCACCGTTGATGCCTGCTCTCCGCCCTTCCTTGTTCTCAGCACCTTCTCCTCTTCCTCAGCAACAACCCAGCCCACCCTGACCTGGGAAAGTTGGTGAATTTTACTGAGACCTTTGTAGTTTTATATGCATTTCCCAATTTCATCTTAAGTCTATCTCTTCTTACAAAATTCCTGGAGCAATGACTTCGGTTTTTCTACCATTATTTCAACCCTTATTATCTAGTATCTTGTCCCATTAATGTACTTAAGCTATTTCCGAAAAGATATGTGTGTTCCCTGAGTTTGGAGAATTTCCTTTACTCCTGGTAAGATTTGGGGCAGTTAATCAAGGCTTGCTAAAAACTCTTCATTACTTGGATTTCTACAAAACACATTTTTTTGTCCTTCCTTTTTCCTGCTGTTGAAATGTGGTGGCTTCCCAATGGAAAATCCTCGATTTCTCCCTGCTCCAGTTCCTTTTGCCTTTCTGCACGCATAGGTGCATACTTATGCCCTTGTATGCAGATTCCTGCCTCCAGCCACTTTTCCAAGTTCCGTCTGTGCATCTCTGTCCACCTGATGACCGTCTCCAGCTTGGCGTTCCATAGGCTTCTTACATCCACAGTATCTGAAGCTAGATCCCTTTGAAAAACGTCATCAGATGGTCCCACTTCATTGGAGTGGCGTTGCTCTTCTGCTGTGTTCCGGGCTCTGACCTTTGCTGTCTGCCTCAATGACTCTATCACCTCTCACTTGGATCCTCAGCATTGTGGAGGATCTCCCTGTCAAGCCCTTAGGGCCACCACCTCTACTCTGCTGTAGGCTACTTGCCTGGATTCACTCCCTATTTTCTTACTCTCTGTGATATGTTTTGGACTGACCAGGTGAGATTTATTTCATTTTAATTCTCAAACTTCAAGAGCTCTCCATTCCTGCTTTTTTCTTTCTTTTCTTTGTAAAATATATTGTGTTGCTATGTTGCCCAGGTTGACTCTGAACTCCTGGAGAAATGCTTCTTCTGCCTCAGTCTCCCAAGTAGCTGGGATTACAGGCATGCACCACCATGCTTAGCTCTAATTAAACACATGTCCTGACTATGTTTGAGGCGCTCATACTCCTCGCTTCTCCTTTGTCCTTGCTTTTACTTTTCTGCTCCTCTTGATGGACAGGTGCACTGTTCCACTCACCCCCCGCCCCACCCCATAATTCTTTGTCCCTGATTTGCTGGTTTTCTCTCCTTTTCTGAAAGCTCTTCTTTCATGGTTTTGGTTTTTAATATAGTAGTTTTCAAAATTTTTTTTAACTTTAATTTTTACTTTTCTAATACTTCTAATACCTCTGTTCTTTGAGGAACTTTTTGCTCATAACCCTGCCCACAGGGACTCTTATTTTGACTTACAACATTGGCACCTTTCCTGAGGCACACATCATTCTTCTCCATCTTCAAATATGCTTATCACTTTTATAGTAGTCCATGGGCTGTTGACCAAAGGGCACTTGGATTTTGAGTTTAGGCGTATTTGGATTTGAATTCTATCTTATTCACCCTGCAGCTCTATGACTTTGTGTAAATTACTTAATTTCTTCTGTATAATAAGGAACGTAGAAGGGGTTTTCACTTATGAAGAGAGCATTATGGAGTATGGGGTCGACTCCACAGATGAGCTTGAGTTTGGGATTTGCTTTCTACTGACAGTGCAGCAGTGGTCAGCTCTCTCGTTTTACATGAGCCTTGGTTCCTATTGGTGACACGGACAGTTCACGATGTGTTCTAGGTCATTTCCAGAGACATTACTTGATTTTGTTTTTATATTCCTGCCAGCCTGAGAGAATTCATATACTGTATTATCTTACTTAGTATTATCTTACTTAGTCTCCCTTGATTATCAAAAAGCATTTCTTGAACTGGTTATATATTTTTCTTGTGGGCAGAGAAGCCAGGATTGCACAGTTAAGTTTCTAGAAGAAGGTGGAGCTAGGAGGAAATCCCACATGTTGCCTCCACTGAGTTTCATACACCTTTTATTAGATTTTGGTAAAGCTAACTGATAGAGAATTCAATAAATGGCATCTACAGCGCCTTCCCATTTAAGAATAATGCATAGTCCTGGTCTTAGGAGAGTGTATGTGCTATTCAGGTTGTCTCTGTCACAGACAGTGTGTGAGAGAGAACTCGTAGCTCTAACAGAGGAAGTGCTGGTGTAAGTACTACAAAGTACCATGGAACACAGGAGTGCAGCAGTTGATTCTGCCTGGGGAAGAAGGCCCCCACTCTCGAAAGATGGCATTTCAACCTGCACTGAAAAGTTGAGTAGGAGTGTGCAAGTTGGAAAAGGCAAATTGTTTTGAGAAAGAAAATTAACCTCTGCCTCGGAGGCCTGGAGCTCTGAAAGATCCAGACACACTCAGGAAATGGTGAACCATCCTGGTGGCAGAAACAAAGGGCAATTGTGAAGCACGAAAGGAGACAGCGATGAGCAGTTGGGCATCGCTGAGGACTTCTTTACGTGCTCCTCAACAGGGCAAGTTCTACCTCTGAATCATTACAGGCCTCAGAGACTTTAAGGACTAAGAAATGAACATGCTCCTCTTTGTTCTTTGATGAAGATGGCTTGTTGCATGGTGGAGGGGAAGCTACAAGGAAGCCATGCCTGTAAGAGATCAATGAAATCTTTAAATGAAGTCCGAGAGCAAGGGGTTGGGAATGAATGAGAAGGGGGTTCTAGGGCCATATCCGACATGGCAAGGTTTGATATTGGGGGCTTACTGGATTTCGGAGGTGTCATCCTATCAAAGATCAAGGCTTCTACTTTGGCAGATTGAATGGGTGTAGTATTTGAGAGGTAATTTTTGATGTTTCCTATTCTCAAAAGTTTTGATGAACACTTTTCAGTTTGTTAGTCCTTAGTTACTTCTCAGGAAAAAAGTCTATGTGTATACTGGTATATCTAAGTCAGTTAGAGGCTTTACTCTTTTAAGTGGGATTTTTATAAATGTGTATTGCTGAGGGATACACTGAAGTAGATCAAGAACGATTTGCTTAAATTCCAAGCCATTCTTGACGTAGAGAAATTTCTTTTAGGATACTTAAAAATGTATTGATTACCTGCTCAAAAGATATGGGTCTGGAGAGGGGTTTTGTTCTAACCCATCCCCGTTGCTCAAGCTGCATTTCAAAGGAAGTGTGAGGGAGGATGCTGAGTCAGGAAATTGGGTCTGGTAATGGTGTGGGAGGAGGAAGCAATAGCAGGTTTTAGTCTCTGAAATGGAGACAGTAAACAGACTTCATAAGAGGAACTTCTAAAAATTACTTCCCACCTCTGCATTAGAACAGACTAAAGCTGTCTGGCTGGAGATCCCGGTTGGCTCCGGGATGGTAGGGGAGATAAGATCTACTCTGTGGTGGGAGGGCCTCATGAAATCTAGAAAAGGTCCATTGGGACCTGTATCTAGCAAAGATAAAGTGAAATGTTTTGATGAGGAAGGAGTGGTATTTGAATGTCTACAGGTCAGTGAGATATTTTAGATTATTAGCTTAATACATGCAATCATCAGTTGAATAATACATAGGAAAGACAAGAAGAAAACTAAGTTTTAGAAACAAACAAAAAAAGATTTACATTGATGGTTGAACAATCTTTTAAAAGTCCTTAAGAAGAGTGGATAACAATAGAATTACAAATTTTTAAAGCTCATTTGCTTTTTTTTGTTGTTTGGTTTTTTTTTTTTTTTTTTTGGGTTTTCTCCGGTACCAGGAACTGAACTCACGACCTTGCGCTTGCCAGGCAGGTGCTTTGCCGCTGAGCTAAATCCCCAGCCCCTTGTTGTTTGGTTTTTTTTTTTGAGGTGGGGTCTCACTATGTAGCCCAGGCTGGCCTTCAACTCATAGCAATCCTCCTGTCTTAGCCTCCTGAATGCTGGGATTACAGGCAGGTACCACCACACCCAGCTATGTTTACTCTTAACTGTACTTTCTGAGACCTAAAAAAATGAAAGTTAAGAAAAAAAAATTTTTGTGTGATAAAAGGCATTTAACTGCTGATTTTACAAAATAATAGATCTACCTATCAGGATTCATTATTTATTTAAGTGAGAAGATTACTTTCTATGCAAAGAAAGTAATCTGTAAGAGTATATGGATGGCTTCAGTAAAACAATTCCTTAGTCATAATTATATTAGTTAAACATTTACCTTGAAATCTCTGCCATTGAGAAATAATAGCCTTGGTAATGGCTGTGTGCTGCTGTCCTGTAATTTATTTTCATTTTTTTCAGAAGTATTGTAATGGAAAAGATCTAAGCTTTTTGTCTGGATTATTTAAAGGTAAAACTAGTAATGCTCCTAATAACTTATTAATAACTGGGGCTGGTATTATTTATTGAACATATACTATAAAATCGAGGCACCATGATTTGCAAAAGTTATCTCATAATGTCCTCATGTTACAAAGGGAAAATTGAGTTTCAAGGAGATTAATGTATTTGTTTGAGATTAAAAGTAAGATACAGCATTTAAAATTAATTTTCTTTAACTCCAAAAGTATTCCCTAACTGCCATATGATCTTGCATTTCTCATTTGATTTTTTACTTCTTTCAGCTGGATAATTCTAAAAAGATACTTTAAATATTTAATTCAGTCAGGATGCCAATTTAAATTCAGCTTGGATGTTTAAAAAAACATTATTTTTTCGAGACTCCAAAGTATAAAGTCAACCTTCTAATACAGGGAAGCCTATATGCTTAATTAGATATAGGAAAACCAGGCTTTATTTTTCAGGATTTCTATGACCTTGGGTAAATCAGCTCACTTCCCTGGGGGTGCTCAGCACAGTGCTGATGTTATGGAATTTATTAAGACCGTAAGATTGGTTAGATGTTCTTCCTCACTACTGCCTGATTAGGGAAGAGACATTTAGACTTGAGTGGTTTTTTTTTCCTTCTTCTTTTTTCATCAAGGTTAAACAACAATTCAGTTGTCATGTTGAATGGAAATGAATTTCTAAATATAGATCATCTTTTTCCTCAAAAAAAAAAAAATCACATAACTCATTTCCCCTATACCCAAATTTGATCTACCTACTGAGAAGCTTTCCCATGGTGCTTCTCAGGCTCTGTTGTGAGGCCTTACTGACTCAATATAACCGTCCCATGTTTTGTGCCTGATTAATTGATAATGAACATTCCTCCTGGCCTCTCATACATCTTTCTTTTTTTGTCTTTTTGAGACAGTGTCTCCCTATGCAGTTCAGGCTGGCCTTGAGCTCACTTTGTAGCCCAGGCTGGTCTCGAACTCACTGATCCTCCTGCCTCAGCCTCCTGAGTGCTGGGATTATGGGTGTGCACCACAGCGCCTGGCTCAGGTGGTTTTTTTTTTTTCCTCATACATCTCTCATGCAAATCCGTGTTCTTACACAGTATCCGGGTGTTAGAACGACAGGCTGAATATTACTAACCTAAGAACTTCCATTCTGATGTAGCACCTCTTAAGACTTGAGCTAATTAATACTACAGTTGTATTCTTAATATATTTGCAATTTATCTTTTGTTTCTTAATTCTTAATCTCCTCCTGAAGACCCCCCACTTCCCAACCAAACATGAAGATCATTGGGCCTGCAAAGAGAGTTCATGTGATCTTTTCTTTCCAGTTGGTTTCTCAACTAGTTGGGTTAACAGCAGTCATCATTTGACCAACTACATCCTCTAGATAATAAAAGATAATCAAAGTGAGGCAAACTATTTCCAGCTTCTTGTCTTTAGGTGGTGTGGGAATAGCATCCATATTGTTTCATCTTCACCCAAAGATTTGAGGGTGTTGCTCACTGGTACAGCACATACGGTGTGTGCATTATTTCTCTACCCCCTAACTGTTTTATTTCCCTTAACTCTGAGATTTGATGAGATTTGCATTGTGTAGTTGACGGTAGAATGTTCTTGTGATACCAAAGAAGCAGATGAGCAATGAATGAATTTTAAGAAGTTGGCTGCTTGTCCACGTAACTAAATTATACAGACTGCCTTTTCCTGTGGTTTACTAAATTTACTGCTTGGAACTTCTCTTTGTACCTGTCTTCCACCTACTGTACTTAGATTGAAAGAGTTGCTTTAGCTTCATTAGAAATAAAAGATACTGTGTTTGGGTCTTCCAGATGACCTTTAGTAATTTGTTATTAGTCCTAGAAGATCACTATTACCCATTTTTTTTCTAGGTTCTACACTTACTTTTTTCTTTTGCTGTTATTTCTAGCCCATTTAGCTTCTCTATTGAGCAATAACAGCCCCGCTCTTAACACACCTGAGCGATCACTTTTCTCTCTTGTCATGGAGTTCAGAGTGGTATTCCTTACTCATCCAAGAGCTGGTGGTTATTGCTGTGTTCTGACTACATGAGAATTGGAAGTTTAGTAAAATAAATTAACAGAATCTTCAAAGTGAAACAGACTTTATACCAAACTTATAACCATATCAGAAAGCCTATGTATACTATCATTCAAATCTCAGAACATAGTATGGGGAGATCCTGTTTCATTTTGAATAGCTCTGATTACTCATTTATTGCTTTCCTCTGAGCTTTATAATTTTTTTTTAGCTTTCTTGAGGTATAAAGAATTGTATGCATATACACATACATTCTCTTTTAGCTTTTATCCCTCCCCATTTTTATTTATTTTTTAGTCATCAGTAAACAGGTTTATTAACAAAACAAGGAAATTCTGGGTCCAGATGGCTTCATTGTTGAATTGTACCAAATATTTAAAGAAGAAATAATACAAGTCATGTAGGCTCTTTCACAAAATAGAAGAGGAACAAAAGATGCCCAGCTTATATTTGAGACAAAATTCCCTGATACCAGAACCAGATGTCATCAGAGAGCAAGCAGATAGTATCCTTGATGAATATAAATAAAATACTCCTTAACAAAACATTTGCAGATTTAATACAGAAATGTATAAATGGAATGGAAACCTGGTTTCATATTTTAAAGTCCATTAAATTATATGTCACAACCAAGTGGGGTTAATTCCAGGAAAGTAAGGTAGGCTTTTTCTTTAAAATGAAGTGTTTGCAATTTTCTATATTAATACAATAAAGCAGAAAAAAGTACACTGTAATTCTCAGTAGAGGTAATCAGAAATAAATTTGATAAACTATATCAAATTCTATCATCCAATAATGATAGAAATTCTTAGGAAACAGAAGGAAACTTCATGTGATAGAGGGCAATTACAAAAATGCTACAGCAAATGTTATTATATGTATTTGTTTTTTAAAGTTTGGGAGTGAGAAAAGAGTGCTTCACTATCATTGCTCTGTCTTATATTTAACAGTTATTTCTATCCAGTCTTTTTTTTCTTAATGGTAGCAAAGTTTTATGAAAAGTAGAAAAAGAAACAGGCTCTGAAGCGCCACTGTGGGCCAAGGAAAAGTAGGAAAAGACATACCTCCATAGTGTGAGGGTGGGTCACCATACAGGATAGAGCCCGGTGATGACTACCCCGTCTTGAGGGTAAAGAAAGAAGAAACTGAAGGACTAAAATGGCCATATTTAATGACATGATTTTATAAATTTTTAGAATAAATTCACAGATAAAATGTCAAATGTACAGATTAATAGAAATAATGAAATTTCCATGATTACTAATTCAAAATCAATATTCAGAAATCAGTTACGTTTCCCTGTCAGCAAACATAAGCTTTTAAGTCTTTTACAAAGAATGCTTTTAAAGCAGCATTAAAAGCATCATAATCAAATATCTAAGAAGTCACTGAATAAAAATGTGGGTCTGCTTGCACAGGGCCTTGATTTTGATCCCCAGCACTTCAGAAAAAAAGTCCATGGCCTCTGCAGAAACTGATCAACTTTTATGAAAGAAATTAGAAATGACTGAAATATATGGACATATCACACTGGATTGGAAGATTTTCACTTGTCTTCAAACCGCTTTAATGGAATGTGACAAACTGAAACAAAAATTTACATTAGAGGATTCTACAATAAGCAAGATAATCTAAAAATGGTACTGTTCCAGATACCAAGACCTATTGCAATGCAGCAGCAAGTGAGAAAGTAAGCTTCCGAATACTTGTGCAGGGGTACAGTTAACAACAAAGGCGCTACTGTGTTAGAGCATTGAAATAAACAGAAGGGGCTTGCCCAACTGGGTTGTCATATAAAGCATATAACGATACGTGATCTCCCACTCACACAGCACTTCTTTTCAGGTGATCGTAGATTTAGATGTGAAAGACGAAATAACAAAGCGGCCAGAAGATAATGTAAGAGGGTACTCTGTTGCTTGTGTGATAGGCAAATCCATCTCACTTTGCAGAGGAAAAGAGTCATTATTGGGACTACTGTACAAGTAATCACCAAGACGCCACAAAGAACATCAAAGTTAGTTCTGGGGCCCTTTACATTTTCTGTTTTTGGTTAGTTGCATTTTAAAATAAAATGTATCCACTTTCTTTAATAAAATTTTTTGATATAAAGTTTTTCTAATGTCTTCTTACCACTTTAACAATTATAGTTGCAATTTTTTTTCATTTTTGACATTACTTATTTGTATCTCTACTGGCTATTTACACTGTCAAATGTGTTCCATTTTATTCGCTTTGCTAGAGGACTTCTTTGAAGACTATTTTACTAGTACTTTAGTCTGTACTTTACTAGTATTTTATCTAGTATTTTACAAGTGCTTTTTTCTGCTCCCTTCTTTGGACTACATAGTGGGGGATTTCCTTCCCCTCTAAACTCTTGTTTTGAGGTAGGTCCTGGGGATTAAACTCAGAGCACTCCCATGGGCTCACATCCTTACTCTGTTTTATTTTGAGACATGGTCTAAGTCACTGGGTTGCCCAGGCTGGGCTCAAACTTGCGATCTTCCTGTTTCAGCCTCTCAGATTTCTGGGATTACCAACATGCACCACCATGCCCCGATCCCCACCTCCCTAAATTCTTGAAATAGATATTTAACTTACTGGTTTTCAGCCTTCTTTTTTTAATATGTATGTTGAGACCTCAACATTTTCCGCTTAGCATAACTAGCTGCATCCCGAAAGTGATGGCATGAGGTATTTTCATTATTTTTTCAAAAATACTTTCTACTTTTGATTCTGTGTGTTGGCTTTTTTGAATAATAGGTGATTTAGAATTTTACTGTTCAATTTCCAAAAATGGAGACCTAAGAGCAGAATATATGTATTGAGGGAAAGAAAGCTTCTGTCCAAGAAAGGGACAGAAGGGGGCTGGGTGGGCTGCCTTTAGTGACTATCTTTAAAACACACAATTTTGCTTTATCTTTTGATACCTGCAAATTTTTGGCATGTACAGTTTTGCCTGCACTCTTCCTTTATACTAGATCATCTACCTCCAAAATTCTCCGTTATCTTTCAGTGTGCTCATTAGAAAGCTTATGCCGATAGGTTATATATAACCAGATACCTACATGCTCACAGCATTTATGCTTTCATAATTAAAAGCAAATATTGCACACATCTATTGCACTTTGAAATTCTTATATACTGTGTATATTATGTACTGCTTAATGTTCTGATAAGTTCTTTTCTGTAGCTTTTGTTGGTGGTGGCATATACCCTTTTTATTTTAATAATAGCTTTTTTCAGATATAATGAACATACCATACCATTCACCCATGTGAAGTATACAGGTCAATGATTTTTCCTCTATTTATGGAATGGTGCCACAAATACCACAGTCACATTTAGAATATTTTCATCATCCCAGCAGAGGCCGCTTCTCATTAATAGGCACTCCCATGTCCCTGCAAACTTCCAGGCTAGGCACGCATCGGTCCCCTTTCTACCTCGAGAGACATTGTGTTTGCCTGTTTCCAGACAAACTAGGCAATCTTAAGATTCTTTAACTTAAAAATTTCACTCCCAACTTACATACTGTTCTCTTAAGTCTTTTTCTATATGAAATCCACCAGACATTAATGCTGCTTGCAGTGTCAGTATTCATTTGCTGTCTCTTTTGTGTGTAGTACTGAGTATTAAACCCAGGGCCTCATTCATGGTAAGCAAGTGCTGTACTACTGAGTCACTAGTCAGTATTTACTGAATTAATTCATTCCATCTTGGTTCGTTCTTCCTGTATCTCCAGGCTCTGGAGATGGAGGCCTTTATGGTTTTCCCAGTGTTACGTTTCACCAGCTCAGCAGTGAGTTCCAAGGCAGCAGAGTACTGTGCTTTCTGTCCTGCTCAACCCTCAGCAAGTGGGGTTTTGCTCCGTGCTCTGATGTCCAAGATTAGGGTAACATTGGTGAAAGCAGGCCCTTGGCTACCAGGGCTGGTTTGCATCTGACTCTCGTAGCCTAAAGGTCCTGAGCAGTATAACAGGGGACAACCCAAGGCCCACAGTGAGGCTGGCAGTGAGGTAGCCTGAGACATGTCTGTCTGTCTCTGTAGTATATGGGTCGCTACTTGGTGCCTAGGCAGCTCTTAAGGTTCTGTCCTTGATCAGTGGCATGGGCATAGCTGTGCTGGCGAAATGGAGGGTGCAGACAGCCACCAAGGCTGGGGATAAAGTGAGTCTCATCTTCGTTTCATAGCCTGGGAGACCTCTGCAGTCAGGGTGGTGGGGGAGTGTGCCCAGGTCCACTCCAAGACTGGTAGTGATGTAGGGCAAACCTTGAGTCTGTTCTCCCAAGGTGAAGGTTTTCACCTGATGCTGGACAGATCTAGAGGTTCCATCTGTGAGCTCTGGCCTATGTATCTATCTGGGCCTTTGGTTTCCGCCTGGTGCTAAATCTCACACAGTAGGCCCAATAATGAGCTCCGTGGTGAAGTTCTGTGCCGGCAACTCATGGAAGCTTGGTCTCCAGTCTGCTGCCTGAGTTTGGGGACAGGTTGGCGGAGACAGTCCTTGTGTTAGTCAGCTGGTTGTCATAGTAACCAACTACTTGAAAGTACCAGCTTAGAAGAGGAAAGGTTTATTGTGGCTCATGGTTGTAGAGGTTTCAGTCCATGGTTGGGTGGTTCCATTGCTGTGGGCCTGCGATGAAACAGAACATCATGGCAAAAGGGCATGGAAGAGTAAAGCTGCTTAGCTTGTGGCAGCCAGGAAGCAGGGAGAAAGGAAAAAAATTGGAGAGGAAAAGGTGTATCCCTAAGGTTATGGCCCCATGATCCACTCGCTTCAGCTAACCCCTACCTGTGTCCGTCACTGCCCAATTAGTGCCATCAAATTCAGATCTCATTAGTGGATTAATCCATTTAAGGAACTTAGGGTCCTCCATAACTAATTGCCTTCCAGAAGCTTATCAGCTTACCTTTGGGGAATATTTTAGATTCAAACCATATAGTCACTTAGCTGCCTAACTAATGCAGTTTCAGTTGGGGCGATCCTTGAGTCTTGGCCCAGGTGAAGGGGTCGTGGAGCTCCACCAAGTGCTGTGTTTCAGTGTAGAAGGCCTGCTACTGGGTTTCAAGTCTAAGGCCTGAACTTACCTCCTTCTGTGTACCCCAAGCAAGAGGCATCTGTCTCTGCTTTGGAGCTGGGGAGTGGTCAGGCAGGCAACTCTTTATGTCCTTTCACTGCATCTTTTCTCGTTACATCAAAGTCAGGCAATGTAGTCCCTAATCTGGCCTTGTGAGCTCTTGGGATGGCTGTAGTTTGGTATATGGTTACCTGTTCAGAATGACGTGTCTGGGGAATAGACTGACTGGATTACTTAGTTGCCTTTTTGCTCTGCCGTTGAGATATAATTTTAAAGGTTTCTGATTACTTCACCATATATGCATACTGTTTTATTCATATTTTTATTTTTTTTGCAATTCTGTTCTTTTTGAATGTAAGTAACACTGGAATAAATATATTCTAATGTATGAATAGTTTTGCTTATCACTGTTTTATTTTCCCCTTAGGAAATGCTTCTGTAAGAATTGTCTCAAAAAGAATTAGTTGTTTTACATTCTTTTGATGCTAACTTCCTCTCAAGAAAATCTGCTCTCTCCTTAGTAGTGATATTAGTGCTTCTTTGAACACAACCAAGAAAACATTTTATGTTATCTTTAAACATTTCAGTGACTCCAGCTCATCCTGAGATTGGTCTTTTTGATATTTTTATTATTTATTCATATTTATCATTTTAATATCCTCTTCTAGCTTTAGAATTCTTTCAAAGGGAGCTGGAGATGCTTTGGGTGTTTGCATTTATGCATTCTATCCAAAACTGCTTATAATAACTGGTGTTATTATACAGTTGAGTGTGAAGATTGTAGCAGAAATACAAAAGTGTGAGGATGATGTAGTTATTTAAAAAATCTATGTTATGTTATCAAAAGCATGTGAATCATGATTACAGCTACACAAAACATTTGAAGATCAGAAAATAATGTATACTGCAGACACTGTTGCTCTGATTCTGATTAGTTATTGCTATTCTTCTAATCTCTACCACCTCAAAACAATTCCATAGAGTTGTCCTAATCCTTAAAATAATTAAATGATAAATGTAAACCAAGGTATTGTGAGTTCAATTCAGCCTACAATCAGTAAATCTATTTTCTATTCAGTCTTTCATCTTATAAACGAGTCAAATAAATTACAATCAATAAATAGACTTTATATAATTCCCCTGATAGTCATAATGTCTTTATTCACATATAGGCCAAAGATTAGTAAGAACAGATACAATAAAAGAAATAAAAATAAGCTGTCAGACAAAAAGTTAAAGAAAAAAAGAGGAAAAACATATACTCTGGAACCCCAAAACATGTGACAGGTAGGCCACATACTTACTTCAAGTTTTCTGATAGTCAACATATGAAGGGCAACTCTGGTCACCACAATTCATGTTGTCCTTAAGATTAACACACACACACACACACACACACACACACACGCGTGCACGCGCACATGCATGCGCACACACACACACACCATCTGTTTGAATTCTTCAGGCAGAGGTGTGAAATTCTAACACCAGCGTTGACTGTATCTTTGTAGCCCTCCCACAGATTATGTAAGATGGTGGGCATTTTTAGCGGTCTTCTTCAGTGGACTGCACCAATTCAGAGGTCACAGCCAAGCACAGTTTGGTGAAAGCTGTTCTGTTGGAAGTCAATAGGAGAAGAGGTAGAGCCCTCTACTGGCCTGAGATAGGTCTTACTTAATTCAATCAAAACTTCAATTTTAAAGTGTCCATGAAGAGCTCAAAGAACGTGTACCCTGAGTATTTTTATACTTTTCCCCTTCATGCAGACTTTTGCTCTGTGGTGGGAGATTGTACTTCCTGGTGTGTCTGGGATACGGCGGCCATATTTTTCCACTTAAATCTGGGTCTGCTGGGCTCATGGACACTGGAACAAGGGTGGTGCTGATAGCATCTGATAAAGCAAGTTATGCAACTGAGATTTATTCCCACATAGATGGACACGCCCTCTCTACTCTCTGATGGGCCAGCACAGGTGGGGATGGCCACAACTCCTGTCAGACAGTAATTAGATTCCGCATAGAAGTGATTTTGCAATTTATCAGTCTTGTTTCCTTATAACTGAATTAACCATATATGTATATTTTTAATTTTCACATTTAGCAAGATCAGCTTTACACCTGGGCTGCGGTTAGTCAACCCACGCACACCCTGGATTACGCAGAAGGCCAGTTTCCCAGGCGAGTCCCATCTGTGTGGCCGCCATCGAGACCTCCTGATGAAGAATGCAGGCCTAAGGATGCGGAGACAGGTAGGACCTGGGCAGCAAGGGCTCTAAGGGTGTGTGACATGACATGTGCGTGCAGTACTTACTGGATGTCTTCTGAAGTTGAAGAATTTTATCCCTCATTCTCGAGGTTGTGGAGTTACAATGGTAGGGAACAGGGCAGCGTTCTCCAGTAGTTGCTGTGTACACTGAAGCTTGAAGGTTCTTCCCTGAACACATCTAGCTGGAGCCATGACTGAAAGCCGAAGCTCCACTTCCTATCTGAGCCAAGATGCCCCTAGAGAGCCTTTTCTGCCCTTGCTTCTTCATTCTGTTTTTCACCTTGGTTCTGGGGATCGAACTCAGGACCTTACACTTGCCAGGCAGGTGCTTATGCCACTGAGCTATATCCCTGGCCCCACGCCTCTTCACTCTGAATGCCCTCACTTAACTGCTTTCTTTGGCTTTTCTTAATCATTGTCTTTACCAGCAGAGATAACTGGGATAGCAGGATAAAACTTTTATTAACTCTAGGGCTTAAATAACTTAAAAAAAATCTACAATTCAGATGTCATTTTTTTCTTTAAAATTTTTGTTTTTTCTCTTGGTTCTTTTTATTGTCTTAAAGTATGTTTTGCTATTGGATGGGAAGATTACATGAGATGAGCATCAGCTTTATCATCAGTAGCACGAAGATCTGATCTAGGGACTCAGATCATCAGCCTGATTCTAGGGAAACATTTCGCACTGTCATACAGAATTGAGGATCACTTTGGTGTAACAATGCTTTATGGAATTCGTTTGCTTTTAATCCATTTTGACACCATAAAGTCTTAATTTTCTCTTGGTGCTCTGATCAAGAAGTAACACTCCTGATAAATGAGTGAAGAGTAGATAGAAGGGCATCACTGTTGTTCACAGATCTCATGCCAGCAGATTTTGTGAATGGCAGCATGGGTACGGAGTTCTCTGACACTCTGCCATACCTTCATTGGCTTACTGAAAGAAAGATAGTCATTGGAAACTTAATTTGGGCTTGTAGTAAAAAAGAATAACATAAGAGCAAGGAGACTGGGCTCTGCCACTTTATGACTTTAGGAAATTTCCTAAATAATGTACTCTATTTAGTTATCTATAGAATAGTCACACAAATAATATTATGGGGCTATTTTGAGGATTTCATGGGTTCATGAAACTTATTAATGTGTAATGCAGTGCCTTGCTTAGTATATTTGCTGCTGTTGCTATAATGATTTTGTCATTACCTTTCTTATAAATTCCCTTATAAATTCCTGGGCATACTGGCACATGCCTGTAATTCCAGCACTCAGGAGACTGAGGAGGAGGATGGTTTCGAGTTTGAGGTGAGCCTGGGCTACAAAGTGAGCTCAAGGCCAGCATGAACTGCATAGGGAGACCCTGTCTCAAAAAGAGAAAAAAAAAATTAAAACAAAAAAGTTCCCTTTAAAACCAAGAGTGACTCATCACGTCAAAGGTTTGCTGAGCCCAACCCAGCTTTCATCGCAGTCTGGGCCGGGAGTGTATTTTTTCCTGTCTGTTTTCCACCAGGGCACTGTGGAGGCCTAACCTCAGCCCTGTGTGTCCCTTTTTAAACATCTGTTGCTTTTGAAACACTGCTTAGTATGTACTAGGTGAGCTCTACTTCCTGAAATGAACAGAAAATGAGAACCAGGATAAGAACATTTGTTCCATGTAGGACTCTGTTTATTAAAACACACACAGAGAGCAGTTAATCAAGTGCTCAGAGATAGTTCCTTGAAGATCTTCAGAGATGAGGGAGTTCCAACCTAGTACCTGAAAATAAAGCAAATGAGTAAAAATGTTTTTAGTCTTAAAAGAAAAAGTGTACAACTAAATGTATCAATCCCTTTATATGTACACTATTTATGTTAAAATTTATTAAGCCATTCATAGGTGTAGATATAGTAGAATTAACCAATTTCATTAGGAGCCCTTTTAACAGTTGTTCATATCCTGTGAACAATTTTGCATCACTGATTATGATAATATTGTGGTGTTTTTTTCTTCCCTACAGTATCTTTCTAAACTTTTCTAACTGAAATATAATAACACATGCTAAAATTTAGGGCCCTTTATAAAGTTATGAAACATGTTATTGGTCATCTATACTGGAAGAACACTTAATAAAGAATTGATTGAAAACAGTCATCTGAATTTTAGTTGGAAGATGATAATTGGATTTGAGACTTTTTTTCTTCATTATTTGATGTAGCTTACAAAATGCCAGAGTAAGTAATTTTTAATACAATAACTTGTCTTTTTTTTAAAATATGCATTCTTGAAGAGGATGATGGAGGTAAGTGGAAATTCAACTCAGTGCATTATTTTTCTCCAGCTAATCTGTATTCATCCCAGCAGCCATAAAGCATTCGTCCATCCAAAGTGATCAAAGGGTGTTCTCTGCACTTTTATTGCTGTGACCTCATCGCATGCATGTGGAGAGATCTTTCTGTGTCAGTCTCATTGCCAAGGAGCCATGCCATCCTCTCCCTTCTAGTCAGCTCCAAGAGTGAGAACGTCAGTATGGCAGGGAAAACCTTCTCAGAGAATGTAATGTTGTCTTTTATCAACTGCGAACTTTGACAATGTGATTATTAATAGTTTACTTAACTGATGACTACACATTATTGGATAGTGACATAATGATCCAGTGGCTAAGTGCAGCATGTTGTCCCTTTCTGTTGTAAAGAAGATCTCAATGACTTTTTTCTTATTGAAGAGGAAAGACTGTCAGGTTCATCTTAGAAAACTGAGAACACTTTTTTTTGCCCCCTTTCTCTTTCATTTTACATAAAACATTAGTTGCTAATTCAATCTGGTAATTCAGATTTGTGGTAATTATGTCCAGGTAATTCAGATTTGTGGTACTTGCCTCTTTGGCCTTTCTTGTGTATCTCACTTTAGTTTTTCCGTTCTATAGAAGAGTTTTTTCCTCTACCTTCATGCACTGATGAAAGTGTTGACCTTTTTATATGGACTTGCAATGCTGAGGCCAAAGTGAAATCTCAGGCCATTTTCTCACCAGTGAGTTGTGGAAGGACTGCAGATTTCTGCGCATCCTTTGCTTCCCTCCTGGCTCCCAGAGCAGTTCACACTGTTTCCGCAGATGGGTCTAAGGTGTATAAATGGATATTTTAAGTCTATGGAATGCCTCCCGGAAGGGTAAGGCTGGCTGGAGAGAAAGTTAGGAAGTAATTAGCTCTAATGCTCTGTTGCGATGGCAACATTGATAAGAAAATCTTTCCTTTTGTCTTGCTTTCTCTCTTCACTCTCTGTTCCTTGTGTCCTGCATCTACTCATCCTGGCTTTCTTTTCTGGAGTCTTGTGATGTTTTATTCATCGCAATATCATTGGAACTATTTATGTATTATAGTTTATTAATTTATGTATACTTGTCTTTTTATAGATTTTAAGCATGTCAAGAATTTTTGGCATATACTTCATTTTTAAATATTTGAGTGAATAAATGAAGATATCTTTCATTGGAAAAAATCCAAATATATAAAATATCTACTCAGTCTATGAATGCAAGATTGGAGGGAGAGTTTTTGCATATGTTGAATCACTTCCTGGGCCATTTTAGGAGCTTCGATTCCAAGTTTCAAAGATCATCCAATTGACAGAGACAAAATCAAAGAGATAATTAACTTGAGGTACCAAGTTTGTTGACACTAGAAGAAGCAAGGTGTGTAGATGTGAACAGGGATTTGCTTATTCTTATGTCATCTATGGAAAATCAAGTTCTTCATCTTTCTCTAAAAATGTGCATGCCCAAGAGATCAAACAGATGATTGATTTCAGTCCTGGGATCAAATCCGAGGCCCCTTACATGTTAGGCCAGTGCTCCACCACAGAACTATGCCCCCAACAAAAGGACTGATTTTAGAAAGACCATCCAGGCACAGAAAATAAGAGATGAAAAAATACATATACAAATGGGGCTGGAGAATAGTTCAGTAATAGAGTGCCTAGTATGTGTGAAAGACCTGTGTTCTATCCCTAGCATGCAAAAAAGTACATATGTACACACACACACACACACACACACACATGCACATACACATGTACAGATCTGGTAGAAATAGATTTTTTTTTAGAAATCTTAATATATGTGCTGGCTGAGTGCATTATAACCTCCCTTTGTTCCAAGAACATCTGAACAGCTTATAAATTTATATGGTGTGCATGAGGATCACAAAGGGAAATGGGTCAAACCAGAATGGATTTAGGATGAAACGGTAAAGTGCAGTTGGGATAACTAGCACCCTGAAACACAGCTCAGAAAGATCTACAGTTTTTAGAGCGATTTTTGGATCTACAGTTTTCAATTTGGAATTTATCCCTTAGGTTAAAAGCAGACAGGAAATGTGAGCAATTCTATATCATCTTCAGTATCTAGGAGACTGAAAATAAGTCACTCAGAAAAGTGCAGTCTTTCTGGTCTCAATGTCTCAAAGCAGTGGCTTGTATGTTCTTTAAGAAAAGAGATTGTGTGTGATGTAATTCAGACACAGTCTCATTGTCTCACTTCTCTGTTTTGTCCAAATACTTTATGTTCAGTTGAGGTCATGCAGGGCTTCTGTGAGGAAGCAGGGGTGAGATGACACTACCCTACATCCCAAACTTCCATCAAATCAGGAGGCAAAATGTTCTAGCATGGATGGACTGTGTTTCCTGCGGAGAGTACTTATGTATGCATATCCTACTACGTATGCCTTTCTCATTGATATAAATACAGTATAAAGCTTATCCAAGAATGTTTCCTTTTATAGTAGTAGGCTTATTTTATGATAATAAAAAATCATTTCTGAAACAATTGTAATTGTATGTAACCTAGAATTTTAAATTATGCTGAGAATTTTCTGAGGTAACTTTGAAAAACTGGAATATGCATTCTTTTTCAGGAATGTGTTTTCTTCATCTTTGCTTCATAATACTTATTTTCTGACCCGTAATGGGGTTTGAACCCCAAATTTCCCACCTGTAGGAAGATACTCTACCAGGGTGGGGATATAGCTCAGTGGCACAGTGCCTGCCTGGCAAGTGCGAGGTCCTGAGTTCTATTCCTGGTACAAAAAAAAAAAAAAATCCCCCAAATAAGAAGATACTCTGCCACTAAATTATATCCCCAGCCTCTGGATTTTCTTTTAAATATTCTAATTTCTTAATTTTTCAAAAAGGTTAGTAAAGGAGGTGGTAGTTCTAAATATACCTTTGAGATCAGTCTATCTTGGTTGCTTTTTTAAAAAGAACCATTCCAGTCAATGAATATTGAATAGAGACTAGGTCCCAGAACTGGGGTGAAGGCAGTGCTGGAGGGTGTCCAGGCCCTGGCGGAGCGTGTTGGTCACAAGAGCATCATTTTGCATGGGCGGCTTCTGTTGATCTGGAGCTTTGTGTATCCTCAGGGACTCCTGCCCAGGGAATCTTGTGTTGAGCTTTTTACTTCCCATTTCCTCCCAGTGTGCCAGCCTCTGTACTCACAGCTCTTCATGCCACTTTGGCTTTTTTTTTTTTTTTTTGACTCTTTTTGCTTCCTGTACCTTTTTCCTCCATTTCTCTTTTATGGTCTATTATTTTTCTACCTCTTCATTTTTCTTTCTTTTCATTGTTTCCATGTATTTCCCTTTTATCTGACAGTAGTTATTCTGTACATCTTTCTTTCTTTTTTTTCCAGTACCAGGAATCAAACTCATGACCTTGCGCTTGCCAGGCAGGCACTGTGACACTGAGCTAAATCCCCAGCCCCTATTCTGTACATCTTTCATCTTAAAATCTTTACTGCCTAGAACGCCTACATTCCAGTCTATGATTATGAGGAATCCCTTTTGTTACATAAATTTCTCTTAGATGTTTCAATGAAAATAGAGTGTACGGTGCAAAGAATGGAGAGAAGGGAATGAATTCCCTTCTAGAAGTTACTGAGTTAGAAGGAGTGATTAGAACGTACCATAAATGTTTAAATTAATTATCCCAGTAAAAGACACATTGCCATTAGTCTCTGTGAAAATGCTCTGCCTCACTTTGAACACACTACCCCATCATTCTTGCCACTTTCTAAAGCGCTTCTGGAAGTTCTTTATGTGTCTTTATGAGGTGTGATTAAAAAGACAGTGAATGCTGCTGCCAGGTGCCTCCTGACAGAGAGGCAGCCTTGTGAGAACACTGCGATGTGTCCTCGTCCACCTGATTCCCTGGATGTGGCATCATGGGGCTTCTGGCCTTTCCCTAAAGTCAAAATGACCATGAAATGAGGGCATCAGGGGAGCCATGATGGTACAACTAAAGACACTCATGAAAGAGAGCTCCCAGAACTCCGTTAGAAAGTGGCAAGGACAATGGGATAAGTGTTTTTGAAGTGAGGGGGAGAACTTTAATAAACATTAACTGTGATGTATCTTTTGCTACAATAAAATTTTTAACCCCCCTGAAAATTCACTGTATTTTTTAATACTACCTTGTAAATGAAGGAAAACTGAGAATTTGGGTATAGATATTCAGAATATTTGGTCCCAATCTTTCTAGTAAATGCCAGGATTTTTAAAAAATGTGGGTCACCAGGTCAAGGAGTATAGAAAAAAATCTGGGAAGCATTTCCAAGGTAAGGAATTACTAGGACACCATTAGGAGATCTGCTGGGTTCCTACTGCACTATGTACATACAAAAAAGAGGGAAAGACACTTTCCTACATATGTACAAAGCCAGAACTGGGCTTGAGTCTGCTAGAGAGGTTTTGGAAGTGAAGAACTCCAGAAAGCAGGAGTGTTACCTCATTCTGAACTGTTGACTGGCTTGATGCCTGATGTCAAATCAGACTCTGTATTTTTCAGCATAGGAGAGAAGACAGAGCTGAGGAAGGGGACCCAAGGATTCTGGGGAGAAGAAGGAGCATTCAGAGCAGGAACAGCAGCCACTGTGGCTTTGGAAGCCCTGGGGAGGTGGCCTGGCTGGTGTAGCAGAGGACAGCGAGCAAGTGGAGAAAGGTGGAGGGAGTTGGTTAGGAAGTTTGGGCAGAAGAAACAGTCCTGAAAAGCCTGTGTTGAGACTGACACTCCTCTGAGTGCACTGAAAACTTTAATGGTAACTTTGTATTCTTATGCTGTTTAGATAGTAAGTGGTCTTCAGGCCAGGCAGTTAAGGGGGAGGAATGTGACAGTCAGTGTAGGGAACTCAGCGGTCTCTTGGTGTGTAACCCAGGGAGCAACAGCGGTGAGTATGAGGAAAAGATAGATAAGGGACAAGAGCTGGGTCAGGTGGAGGCACACAACAGTAGGGGTGTTTATTTATACTCTTGCAAAGTTAGTATCATGAGATACAAGGTTGCCTAGCAACTAATGACTGAACTTGTTCAGGCAGGATGGTCTTCTCAAGACTGAGGTAGCCTGACTGCTTGAGGCACCCTGGCTCTGTCCTGCCCTCAAACATATGACCACTTTCCAGCTCCAGCTGCTCCCAGAGACATAAGCTGCAGTCAGGAGACATAAGCCCTAGTTTTTATCTTGCCACCGTGGGTGCTATGGAGCCGGGCCTCCTTCCTTACAGAGCCATGGAGGGATAAGAATTAGTGGTTTTTACACTGACCCGCAGAACTCTGGGGATCCTGGCAGCTTTTTATTTTTATGGTTTTGAATTTGCATGCAAGCTTCGTTTAGGAGAAGGTGTCCTTCAGTTTAAACAAAGCTTCCAGACTTGGTTATCCCTTAGGGTTTCTAGCATGATGAATTTGCAATCTCATAGTCTCAAATGATAAAAACACAGAAGGAGCAAAGTGCTTTGTTACTCAATTTCTCTTGGTAGCCATATTCCCTCCCTCATGGAAACCACAGGTAATTTGTCAGTAGTTTACAGAAGACTTCTGAGATGCCATCCTTCAAGACCGAGGTGGCTTCCATCATCATTAGGATTTCCTGACACAGTAAAAAAAATTAGCAGTTGAGAAAAATAGCTATGGCTAATGTGCAAAGAAGAGGATAGGACTGTTCCAGTTTTTAAAAATAATGATATGAGCATCATTGTATGAATGTTACATCCTGAAAAGCTTTTGAATTGTCATAATAGTGTAATAATTGGAAGAGACTGGGTATTTTTGGTACTTATCAAGATATATTTTACCAAAAGTTTTATTTTTTTGACTGGGGAAAATGTTTCTTTTTTTTTTTTTCTGTCTGTCTTTTAAGATATTGACTGTCTGCTTCGTTTCCTATCCAGAATCTCAATCTGCTATTTCGGAAACTCCAAAAAAAACTTCAGACGCTGTTCAACAGGTAAGATCTTATTTTGTTGTTGAATCACCGTTTTATTTGTCCTGAAGCTGTCATAGGCTCCATGGTTTGTCTCCTCGTCTGCCTGGCTGTCTAGGCCAGCCTCGTTTCCCTCAGTCTGTGGGAACCCAGTCAGGTGGAAAGGGATGTTTTCTCTGTTTATATTTTGCAAAGAAATCAGCTTTGAGGTGAAACTGAGTATGAGCTTTTCAGAAGCTGCCTTATTCCATATCCAGCGAGAGAACTTGTCAAAGATTTTTGAAATCAAATAAGATTGCCTGGGGGCTGGGGATTTAGCTCAGCGGCAAAAGCGCCTGCCTGGCATGCGCAACGTCGTGAGTTCAGTTCCCGGTACCGGAGAAAAACCAAAAAAACAAAAACAAAAACAAAAACAAAAAAAACAAATAAGATTGCCCTTCCCCTTTTCAGAGGACAGTGGGAGGGATGTGGTCAAGGTCCCCTCCCATGCTCAGCAAGTGCTCTGCCACTGAGCTGTAGCCACAACCGCTAAGATTCTTCTATTGCTTGGGTGGATAAATATTAATGTCTGTTCGATTTCTATGGCACCACTTTTTTTTCTATTATTAAAGAAGCCAAATTTTGTCTTTTTTGCCCCCCCTTCTACTCAAGTGGACTTACTATAAAAAATACTAAGGCAATAAAGTAAACATTTGTAAGGAACAGTAATTTTGGATAGCAGTTGTTGTTTTATATGTAAAACCACTTTTTAAATTTATTTTTACGTTCACCCAACTGTGCTTTCGAAAATAATATTATATTAGAAATCAACAGTAAGAAGATAAGTTCTGTTCTGTGGAGTGTGGTCTAATAGGAAATAAGAGTACTTGCTCCTAGGTTCTACACCAAGATTTGTTTCTAGTTAGTGTGTGACGACATATGTAGCTTATCTGTGACATAGCGTTGTTTTCTGTAAAATTAAAGAATTGGTGATCTTTGTAAATTTATGAAAGTACACGCTGATGTCCCCTTTACAAGGAATCCTTGCGTCATACATGGATGTTGTGCTCCCCCTGGAGGAAAAGCGGGGGTATAGTACTAGCTGAGAATTTGTTTCACAAATAACTTAAAAAAAAAAAACAACAAAAAACTAGCTGGGCTATTACCTTTAAGAGTAAAGCTACACTTAAGAATAGTGTCATTAAAAAAAGTTTCCCCAGCATTTTTTTTTTTATCAGAACAGAAACTTGCATTGATCTGAAGATGCTTGGCAGGCTCAACTGGTGGTTATTAACTACAATGACTAGTGAATAGTGGGGGAGGGAGGTTTTAGTAATCAAGATTTTGACCTCAAAATATCCTTTCATATTTTCTTTTTGGTGGGTGGGGGCAGACAAACATAGCTAAATTAGATTTTTAAAAATTTTATGTCCAGAACACATATGACTGAATTTTTTATTATATATGGTAAGGCCAAAGAGGACCTAGACACAAAGTACTGCATTGTGTAATAACAACAATAAAAAGTGAATAACACTGTTCTTTATATCAAGAGTACAATTACAGTATTTTATGATATGTTCTCATGTGCAAAATTACAGAGTGGTCTTCTGCTTTTCTTGAGCTATCTCACATAATAAAATATCTTGGTATAAGCGGAAAACCTAATGGACTGGATGATTTAGAACAGACTCAAGGATGAACTAGATTGAATAAAAACCACATCTTATCCTTTCCTTCTTGACAGTGAAGTCATTGAGAAGTAACACTGTTTGGAAGCAGTTGAGGTTAAGTACTCAACAACAGCATCACTAACGTTTGGAATCATTGGCCCTTTCTCATAAAATTTTTTTTAATGGGCTGGCTCTTTAAATGATACAGATGTGTACATAGGGCTCTAAAGTAACAGGCTATTAAGGGATTATAAGGAACTAAAATTAATTATTAACAACTGTGTTCTTTTCCTGCATTACTCCTGTAATCCTTATAATAATCCCTTCACACAGCTATTATAATTCACATGTATCTGATAAAGACAAAGATGCCTGCCTGTTGTCATGCCTGCCTGCCTGTAGGAGTTAGATGTAACTTGATAAATGATAAAGTTAAAATTTGAGCTTAGGCATCAAGTTTTATATCTCTTCCTTGATGAAAGTTTATACTTATAGATGAGTAATCACCTCATGGTTATTTAGTACAATCTGATTCCAAAACCATCAGATGGATGAGAAATTTATTGAAAAGTTATTCTTTTACTTTTAAACTACACCTTTTATAAAAGTCACATGTGAAGATATATCCTGAAGTGACATACATGCATTAAAGTATACATGTTGAGGTTGTTCGACTTGGATGTGCTAAATTGTGTTAATGTTACAAATTTTAGTTTTGTATTTAATAAAAGCTTACAGTTTTCCATGTAAAGCCCCTTGCTCTTTTCTCCCTAGTCACTAGGTGGCAGCTCTGTATCTGTAAATCACCACTGCCGCAGGAAATGAGAGGTGTTTCAAACCAGTTTGCTCAGAGTAAATGATGAACAGAGGTTTGCTGCTCCGGTCCCCGCCGCCTGCGGTATTCTGTGGTCAGAGTAGGAGCGCCCAGGACTGCCTGGTCAGGCCTGCAGCGGATCTGGAAACACTCTCTAAGCTTTTCTTCAGCTGTGTACTCAGGCACCTGTTCTTTCACTTGGAGCTCATTGAAGTTTATTGAATGAATTTTGTCTTTTATTTTCTCCCTGTAGTTAATAATTCTGAGAATTCAATACCCCTTGAAAAAAACACGTGGCTCTTAACGCTTTTTCTTCAGCTAAAATATCAAAGGATGGAGGTTTCCAGTTTAAAGTGAATAGTACAACTGTCACTTGTGAAAGGAAAGGAATATGGCTGCTTCTTTAGTACTTCTATGGATGTCTTATAGAATTAGGAGGTTTTAAAATTGAACTACATTATCTAGGTTGTCAAGTTTTTATTTATGTAATTTTAAGTTTTTTAAAATTTGAGACAGGCATCTTGCTGAAGAAACTCAGGACAATAAAATTGCCCAGGTGGCCCTCTAACTCCTGGACAACCGCAACCTTCCTGACTCAGCCTCTGGAATAGCTGGGACTGCAGGCATGGGCCACTAGGCCTGGAACTTACTCATTATTTTAAGTATTATTTTAAATTCAAGGAATATTCTCTGAAAACTCTGCATAGTATAAAGAACTATGGTGGAAAATTGAACTGAGAAGCTCAATTTCCTTTTATTTTAACCTCTGGTACTCTGGTACTTGAAATGCTATTTCAACTGTAACTACTCTTATATTCCATAACATATAAATAGCTAAATGTCAATTATTTCCTTGAAAAATGTTTGCTTTAAAGATTGGTGCATGTAGCATGCTTTACTTGATTGTTTCCCGGGTTTTAACTTATTCTTTACTTTTAAAGAAATATATAAAAAATTTTTGAAGCATTTTCTTAAAACTCCTGACATATTTCTAATGTAAATAGATTACTTGAAAGAGAAATAGAATAAAATTTTAATCTTTCACAATTAGTTTTAGGTAAGGAATGATAATATTAATTTCAAGTTGGGTGTCTACACTTTACAATACAGTGAATAGCCATACAAAGTGGTAGATAAGAAGAAATTAGACCCTGTCTTTATAAACACTGTCTTTCTCTGTATGTTGTACAATTTATATGCTAATAAACTGTCAAATGTCAGAAAAATTTTCTGCTCACATCCGTCCTACTGCATCACCTCAATGCCCAATTCAGTTAGAGATTTTATTTGTACTGACTACTATTTTCCATTGAATCTCCTTAAAGTATATATTACAGTACTCTTTATACAGTGGCCAATCAGTAGAAATTTATTTATTTATTTGTTTGTCTTTTTGAGACAGGGTCTAGCTCTGCAGTTCAGCTTGAGCTCACTTTGTAGCCCAGGCTGGTCTCCAACTCGCAACGATCCTCCTGCCTCAGCTTCCTGAGTGCTGGGATTCAGGCGTGCACCACCACGCCCGCCTAAGTCAGTATAATTTTAGTGTCAGAGCATTTTTATTTAGGAACAGATCAAAGAAACTCAGGACAATAAAGTGCAGTAGCTCAGTGGAGGGTGCCCAAGGGCAGATTTACAACCTTCTCATGGGAAAGTTTGAAGATTCATAGAGCATTGTTTGGATCAAAAGAAAGATGCAGGGTGAAAGTATTTCTCAAGAAACAATGATGGAGACTTGCAAAAGTAAGAAGCATGTGAATTTTTAAAATTTTTTTTTGGTACTGGGAATCGAACTCAGGACCTTGCACTTGCCAGGCAGGTGCTGTGTCACTGAGCTAAATCCCCAGCCCTGAATTGGTGTGGAATGTAGTGAACGTACAGAAAAGTTGGGGAGAAACATTTAATGTATGCTTCTTCTCAACTCTAAGAGAGAGTAGTTCACATAGACTGTCCATTTCTAGCCCCCAAAGCTCTGAAGTCTGAAGTTTTTTGAGCACCAGTATGATACCAAAGTAGAAAATTCCTCATTATAAAGTTTTCCTTCAAAAAATAATTAAAAATATTTGTATAAAATGACCTTAGGTTATTTTTGCATGCAGACTAAGGTCTATATAAAACTCTAATGATTTTAGTGTGTAGCTCTGGGCCCCATCCCCAAGATATATCATTATGTATGTGCAAAATTCCAAAATTTTAAAAAAAAAGGCTTTGAAGCACTTCTGGTTTGAAGCATTTTGGACAAGCGATACTCAGCCTGTATAAATTTAGAAGGTGATTAAACCCAGCAAAACCACAATCCACAAGACAAGTAAATATCTAAAACATAAAACAGTTTGACAAATAGGGCTGAAAGGAGACAGACTCTGTGAGTTAGTCATCCTTGCAACCTGCCTTAATGTCCATCATTCTTAGGTGCTCAGTGAAGTCTGTGACCACTGAGTCTGGGGCTGGGGAGAGGCCAGTACAAGCCAGCTAGGAAAAGCAGCAAGGATATCCCTGCAGGGGTGTGGGCATTGCAAGCAGGTAACGTTTCAGTGGGTGTTTATGATACTATGTGAAGGGGAAGCAAGAGCTTTTCTGGATAAGACATTTTTATGTTGCAGAAGCTGCAACATGCTGAGAGAACAGTGTAGACATCTTAGCAGCAGAAATGAAGGGAGGAATTTGAGAATGAAAACCATCAGTTACTATCCAGAGGACAGCTGGAATCGGAGATGAGGATGAGCAGAGAGATTTGAAAGTGGGTGGTAGGGCTTGGAGGTGCAATGAAGTTACATCTTTGCCCTCCTGGGTTATAGATGGTGTAGGCTACTATGTGCCATGTGGCAGGATTAATGAGCTGTTCAAGAAAGCAACTGTTCAAGCAGCTGATTGAAGGGGACAAGTGAGCTCATAAAAGTTCTTTTTTGTTTTTTTTTTTTAATAAAGGATGCTAGTCTTTTACCCACTGCCTGCTGACCTGCTGTTGTACATGATATTTTTGGTGAATATGGAAGGCAATACAAAGAATTCTAAGATAACATCCCAGCTATTTGGAAGCCGAGAGCTGAGTTAGAGGGATATATCCTTACGTGTATGCGAAATGATTTGTGAGATGCAATTCTGCCAAGATGTTTGGTGTATGTTGTATTACAGGCTTTAAACATGGGGAAGCTGTGGAGAAACTTTCACAACTGTTTCCTAGGAAAGGTGCTGCCTAGTTCAACCCCTTATTTAGCACAGGTGGAAGAGGAATGTTTTAGGTGGGAGAAGAGAGTGCAAGCACAGACGTGGGCATGAAGGAGGCACTGGGTGGAAGGTGCCGCCCAGCAGTCCAGGTGAGGTGGGTGCCGCCTCAGGAGACTCCTCCTGCAGAGACCCGGGCTTGCTTTCAGCCCCCTGGGTGGCCCGTGTGGTGCAGCTCAGCAGCAGCACAGCCCATCTTATCTGGATTCCTGCACAGACTCCTAATAGGTCTCCCTACTTGCAGTCTTAATCCCTCCTAATCTCCCACAGGGCCTCCAGAGTTATCTTCCTCAAAATCAAAACTTGCTTCTGTCTGATATCTGCTTGGAGTCACTCGGGCTCCTCATAGATTTTGAGAAAGTATTCAGACCCTTGAGTTCGACATATAGGGTTTTCTCTGGATATGCTGTTTTTACCTTGTCATTCACTCTTTCCTATGATTTGGCCTTGAAACGCACCCAAGTTTTCTGAAAACTTCCTTCATATTCTCTTTATGTGTTTCTTCTACACATAGCTTATTTACACATATTTGTGTTTGTGTTTCTCCCTCTGTTAAACATCTCTGTAACTCCTGTTAATCTAAGCTCATCAAACTTGACTTCTTAGACTAACTATACCGGAGAGACTTATTTCCATGTTCCTACTCTATGACCCCCTAAAACTGTTGAGTTATTCAAAGGCAATTGAGCTCCTTAGGGACAAGACTGTCTCTACTTTCTTTGCCCCTCCTGTGTCTAATATGGTGCCCAACATTTTCTGAGGAGCTCAGAAAAAAATTTTTAGTGCAAGAATACATGTGAGACCACGCTGATGAGAATCCCTGAAGGTCCGTTTGGGGACCAGTTTATTGCACCGTGAACCGAGGAACTGTCAAAGAGAAGACCAGACACTAGTTAAGTGATAAGGACAGATTTTTAATCAGCAGTAACGCTTGGAATAGGGAAAAGAGCTGCAAACTGAACTTTGATTTGAGGTAATTGAGCATTTTAAAGAGAGAACGAGGGAACAGAGAGGATGGGGAGCAGAAGCTCAGGAGAATCCAGGAGAAGTGTAAGTGAGGTCAGGCCAGCTGTGTTTGCTCATTGGTACTTGTGGAAGTTAGGATTCTGTCCTCCCCCAGAGGCTGGGAGGCAGTTCCTATCCTCAGGTGTTGCCGGCGCCAGCAGTAAATTTTGGGCGATCTTGGGTTTTCTTACATAAGCACTTCCAAGAGTGCTAGGTCATCCTAGGGATGTCCCTTGACTTACTAGAAACCGTGATGACATTTGCTCAGGTCGTCCAAGATTGGGGCCTCCTTGACAAGAGTGCTCAGAGGAGTCTGTCTAGAGTTTGAGATGAGAGAGTCTTTGTGGAGCTTGTCCTAGTCTGTTTTCTGTTGCCACAGAAAGCACTACCACAGACTAGGAAAAAATAGAGATGTATTTAGCTTGTAATTCTGATGACTGGGAAGTCCAAATGCATGTTGCTGGTATCTAGCAATGTTGGCAGAGGGCAGTGGGTAGAGGGGCAGAGCAAGCGTGTGAGCTGGGCCTTGCTTCCTATTTGGATAAAGCCACTAGTGCTGTCAAGGGGGGCCGGGTCTTGTGACCTCATCTGACTCTAACTACTCCCAAAGACCCTACCTCCAAGCACCACTTCTGGAGTTATTTAATCAACTTAATTTGGAGATTAAATTCCCAATGCATGACTTGGGGGATATATTCAAGCTATAGCAGAACTTAAGCAGAACTGCCAATGAAACGTAATTTATCAAAGTCAGTTTAAAATTTATTATTCTCTTCAGAGAAAGTATTTTGCTCAATGCTTTAAGCTATAAACTAGGCATGATAATTCCTGTCTCATAGAGCTTTTGTGGATTTTAAATACATTAATTTGCTGGGCGTAGGGCGCACCCTTGTAATCCCAGCACTGGGGAGGCTGAGGCAGGAGAATCGTTGCACGTTTGAGGCCAGCCTGGGCTACAAAGTGAGCTCAAGGCCAGCCTGAACTACCTAGTGAGACCCTGTCTTGAAAAGACAAAAAAAAA
>NW_004955406.1:11578525-11587083 GCF_000276665.1 Chinchilla lanigera | reverse complement strand
AAAAAAAAAAAAAGAAAAAAAAAAGAAAAAAAAAAGAAAAGCATTAATTCATGTAAAATGTTTTGAAGAGCTTCTGGCATATTAGTAAACACTCAAAATATTAGCTACTATTTTTACTATTCTTCTTGTTCTATCTGAGCAATTCTCTGGTTTTAAAAGTTAATTTCATAATATGATCGTCCTCATTATTCACATATTCTGTACTCACAGATTCAAATACTTGCCCACATGTCTTTTATCCCCCAAGCAACACTCATGCCGCACTTTCAGTCTTTTCCCAAGTCTCTCCTCCTGTTGCCTGATTATTGGCAAACATACACAAAGCGGTAAAATTTTCTTGCACCTCCCAGGGGAGGTTCAGCAAGTTCTGCTTTCACGGTTCAGCCCTATTCTGTAAGCAAGTTGGTGTTTTCGTGGTGTGTGTAATGGTACGGTTTTCACATCTGGGGGCTTTTGCCTGGCAGCTTCACTGTCTGAAATGGCCTCAAGCTTAGTGCTCAGTGGTTGGTGCTCTTAAGCCAGGAAAGCTGCGATGTGCCCTGTGGAGAAAATGCACGTCCAAGACAAGCTTCCTTCAGGCATGGATTACAGTGTTCGTGGGCATCAGTTCAATGTTAATGAGTCAGTATTAGGTGTTAAATAAGTGTCTTTCAACAGGGATGCAGATTTAAAAGGGATTGTACATTGGTCAGTTGGTAAAAATGTCACCAAAGACTTATGGGCATCTCACCTTGCATTTTTCTAGGAGCAATAGTTCAGTATTGACTAATCAGCGCTTGCTGCAACTCTTCATAACTACTGTGAGTGACACGAATTGCTTGTACCTTAGTATGACATTCTATGGAGGAGGGCGAGTAGAACCAGTTAGGGTGAATAGTACCCTTTAAAGTGCTTATGTAAACTCCTGAAGTGACTCCCTGCCATGATGAGAATCTTAACTTATTTGTTGATATGAAGCAGGAAAAATAGCAACCAAAGACTGAAATACTGTTGTGGTAACTATTGCTATGGTGTAAGTTAGCCTGTGGGTCCCTAAGTATGGTCGCTGAGCTAGCAAATTGGCATCAACTGGGGACTGGTTAGAAATGCAAATTCTTAGACCTGACTGACTCCAGATTTACTGAAGTATTTACTTTCCCCCCAAATCCAGGGGAGGGAACACAGACAAATAAACGGGAAGATGAGAGTGTAAAGTTATAGAAGGTGTGGATTAACAGTCTTCAATTTTTTATAACAGCCAGTGTTAAAGCTACAGTATTTGGCAATGAGGAGAATATCAGCGATCCTGAGAGAGTGATTCCCTCAGAGTGGTGGGGCAAAAGGCAGCCGCACCAGCCTCACTAATATTCCTAATTCTTGCCATTTGATTTGACTTCCCACAAGCTTTGTTCTTCAGGAAGTTTCTTTATGACATTTAAGAATAGTTGAGTGTTAATGCCAGGAAGGTGGTTAGAAAGTCAAAAGAAAGCAAAAAAGCAGAGCTGCTCTTTATACCGACAGATCACTAAAGGAATGTGAAAGATGAATGAAGGAGTGTTTTTCTTCCTTGCATTATTAGAGTAAGGCACATATTATTCTTAGAGTACGGTCTAGGACATTGCCGCAACACAAGTTCAAAAAACTAGAGACGAAGTTCAGAAGCCATGAGAGGGAACAACACCAGATTCCTTCCTTTCTGCTTATTTCCTTCTTGACCCTCTTTCCCACACATATTATTATTATTCCATGGAGTTTCTTCCTGGTGATGAGTCCTTTAACCTTTACATCAACCTGTTTATGAGCTACCATGCTAAATACTTGTGATTTCTAACTTATATCTCCTTTCTTTCACGTATATTTCTCACACAGTGAAGGTCTTGGAAAAGTTTATCATGCATTCCAGTTCAAGAACATAATTTTCAATGATTCATTATTTGTTTCACTCTAAAGATTCTATAGATGCCCTTTGAGTTCTCTTTGTGTGCAGCTTTTCTTTTCTATGCTGTGTTCTACATAAGAAGCCCTAGATAAGTTATTTACAGTTTATCCTGTTTTGATATTTCCTTCTTTCTTAATTTCCTTTTAAGCCTGATAATTTTGTACTTTATTGTGATACATAATCATATCTATTTAAAATCTGGATTTTTAAAAATTTAGGATCATTTCTAGGATCAATCTGTTGGTGTATTGCAGATTTGGAATTCTATTGGTTTGTTCCAATAGAATGCTTTAGAAGTTAAAATATGACAGATATAGAATTTACATGAATCAATGAAAAGTAAGATTCCTGTTTTATAAATGTCTACTAGAGTTTCCTAACCTGCCAGTGATAAAGCCTTAGATTTTAATAGAACTTGAGTATAGTAGGAAATAAATTATATACCTCATACAAAAATGTGCAAGGCAAACTATTAGTGTTAACTTACCAATAAGCAGTTTTTGTATTCTAGGCTCTGAAAGTTTCCTGCCTAAATAATAAACACAAAGTTTCATAGATGAGCAAATTAACTTTTCAGCAAAAGCTTTACTTGAGTGTATCTTGGCTTCCTTCTTGACAGTTGTAACCTTAATGTTACAGCAATGTTTTCTTTTTCTGGGAATCAGATAATTTTGCATTTGGAGAAATATTTTTTGGTGAATATATTATTTTTCAATGGCAATTTGTAATTCATGATATGCAAGTGTTCAAACAATTTAAAAGATCTATCACCACCCGCATATAAGGTTATACAGAAATGGAAGAATTTTGGCTGACTTATTGTATATAATTATTGAGCCAAAGTGGATGGCAAACTCTGCCACTTTTAATGATTTAGGGTTTTGAAACAATATTTTAAAATATTAATAATCTCAAATACTACTTAAAGTATATTACTTATTGTGTTGACTGAAATATGTTTATCTTTCCTCCATTTACAAGGATCTCCTGATTGCATAAGTTCTGTACAAAATTGCCACTATCATAGTTTTCTATTTCATCTTTTAAAAAATTATTTAGTTTTTGCTCATAAGACATTGACAGTGGGTGAACTGTTGCACAAATTCTGGAAATGCTGAGTGTCTTTTTGAAAAGTAAAGTCTAAAAATAATGGAAGTACATTTCTCCAATGTCGTGTCTCTTGAGAACCTGATTGGCTGCCCTCTAGCTGTACCCTGGAGGGACACAGATAAAGTTTCAGGAACTGGACATAGGGTAGCAGCCTTCTAGCTTGAGGGCTTTCTGTGGACCTCCCAGCACCTCGTGGTCTCTTAGAGATTAAATCTGGGCTTTGTCAATGAGTGGGGCCTGCAGATCTTTTTTTTTGTTTTTTACTTCCTATGGATCCTGAGAGTAATATCTTTGACAAAATAGTCAGAAAATAGACATTTTTTTCTTAATAATGATCACTATTTACTATGTAACTTTCTTTCTAAATCTCTGGGAAGAAAATAACGCAGAGAGAAATTAGCTTTTAACTGCTGACAAACGGGGCAGCCTGATCGAGAGAGCTCTTGAAAAAAAAATCTCTGCTAACACTGAGAATTGGTCCTCTCCAAAAGCCAGCCATCCCTCCACAGATAGCTTTGATAAGAAAGGCCAGATAAGATTCTTTGATGACTCTTAGCTAAATTCAGAACCCAAAACCCCACATACATTTGGCTACCTTAGCAGTGAGTGGATGGCCTTATTTTACAGGCTATTCAGTTAAGGTTTGAAATGAGTTTAACTGCTGTTTCCTGGAATGGGAAAGGAAGATTATAACACTGACTCAGGGCCAGCAGTTCATGGTGTGGGTGAGGATGGGTCATGGAGGAGAATGATCATTCCAGCAAATTGATTGTTTTGTTCTTGCTATACTGAGAATCAGATAATCTCTCACCCCAGCTTTTCTTTAGTGATGTCTGTCTATTAAACTTATCCATTTAAAAAGTTCTCTATAAAAGTTTCAGTCCTTTTGTTTTATGGTTTGCTTATTATTATCTTTAAGATTCTTTAACTCTGCCACCTTCCTGACACCATATGGCTAACGCTGGTCTATTATAGATTCGGGTTTGGAATTTTATTCTCCTACAGTTTGTCATTTCTTTTCATTTTTTTCATTCTAGTTCTTATTATATTTTACATTTGAAACCTTTACAGGTTATTAATTATATATATATATATATATATATTTAAAAATATATCAGTACCTTATTTTCTAATTTTTTTATTACTATGTACCCTTAATTATCTGTTTAAAGATAAGTAAAATACAAAACAAAAATACATATTAATAAGTAGGCCATTTATAGAATCAGGTTCAACTCTAAATCTTTCCCCAAACCCAGAACAGGCCATCTGTTGCTACTATTTGCTTTAGTTGTGACAGGGTGAATTTACCAGTGATTTTAGGGTCATATCACATAAACATAATACAAGGTAAAATTGCTAATTTTGCAGAAGGTGTTAGATTTCTTGAAGTTGGGGAAGGTTTTGGTGGAGTATTTGAATCACATGCAAAGCAACTGGTTCATGAATACCTGGCAGAGTTAGTTAACATGGCAAGGGTGATTATGTGACAGATGTTTTAAAAAATTAAGTTGTACTTATAATTGTCAAAGGCCATTGGGAAATTAATGAGATTCTCAAATATTATCAAAAATGACCATCTTTTCATATATAATATATCATAGCATCATATATTTCCCCCCAAAATTTGCACCGAAAATATTTTTATTTTTATTGACTTATTTTTGGTACTGGTAATCAAACTTATGACCTTGTGCTTGCCAGGCAAGTGTTGTGCCACTGAGCTATATAGCTAGCCCTGAAAATAATTTTAGATCTAGTATTTGTGTGTATATATGTATATATATGTATATTAATTTTAAAGAGAATAAAAAATAATAAATAATAAAAAAACATTAGAAGCGATACAGAATTTCACTAAACAAGAGGGTAGGAATTCAGCAATGTTTGTTATAGTGCATATTGTTGTCTTCAAATGAGTTGTTCAGATTATCAGATATGTATATATACACAGGATAGCTGGGATAATTGTACTGCTATTTTGTACTGGTCTATTGAATGGAACAGTTAATGCTTAAAATATTTTTTCTTCTTTTTAATTTTTTTTGACTAATTTTGTATACGTTTTTACAGTGGCACCTGAGTTCACGAACCCTTGTGTTTGCAAACTATTTGGTTTGCAAACAGAAGTGTTTGGGAAAGTTTTCTTTTTGTTTGCAAAGTCTGCATTGGGTGACAAACATGACTGTGGGAATCTTTTTCATACAAACACAAACATGGCCATGTTTTCTGAAATTGTAGGACAAATTAAGTTTGTGAACCAAGATATTGCTGTATAATAAAATAATTTTTAGAAATAAGGATATGGTTGCTTAGTTTTTAATTTTTCTTATCAGGGAAATAAACCTGAATGCTTCTCACAGTTCAGTGTGAAGTACTGGTATCTGCTTATAGCAGTAAAGCCTTGTTGTAGGAACCAGAAAATACGTTAGGTCTATTAAACAGAAGGTTTTAATGAATCAGGTAGTCCTTTAGAAAGGTGGAAGACTTAAAGGGTCTGTTTCTAAATGGAAACTTTCATAGCTTTTGAATCATGATCTGCCAGGCAAGCTAAAACCTTGGAGATCACTATTGCCAACTAGAGAGTGGATGCTGGAGTGTTGTCCCGGGAAGCTTTAAACTTTCACATCTTCATTGTCGACAGAACAATCAAGACACAGAGGAGCATGGCTCTCAGTTCTAAACCTGTGTGTGATGAGTCGCATCTAATTGGTTCAACCTGGCTGCAAGAGAGTCTGTAAATACAGTTTTGTTTCCGCTGCAGTGTGTAGCAGGAGAAGGCGGGGCGGTTAGAGGAGCCACTTCAGCATCGTGGGCAATTCCAGCCCACCCCCATCTAGTGTATGAGAAATGGTGCTGAGGTGTGGTGAGACAAATAGAGGAGGCACAGAAGGGCACAGAGTGTGGTTGTTGGGAACTGGTGACAGGGCGGTTCTGGGCAGCAGCCGGGACCTCGCCCTCAGTTGGGACGAGAAGTAGGGTGAGTGCATATGGGTTAGGACGAATGTTTATCTCATGCTTATATCAGAGTCAGGAGCTGCATCGTAAAGCCCTACGTACCACTTTCCTGCCTTTTTCTGTTTATAGTAGGCTGGGAAACTGCAAGGAAAGCACAGGGTCGCTCATGGGGGTTCATGGCGGTAACACTCAATATGGTGGTCGTGTCAAGCTGTGTTCCCACACAAGTCTTTCTCTGGTGCCAGTTACCATGTGGAAAAGGGTTCTCTTTTATCTTTTGCTGTCCAGCTTTGTAAATTAAAATTTATAAATCCTAAATATCATTCCAGTGCCTATACTATTGTGTCTGTGGTCCCTCACTTCAGGATCTCTGTTGGAATGGCTGGCCTGTGACTGCGGGAGCATCCATCCATGTAGATAGGAGTGTAATAATTGCTACTGTGCTAGGAGTATTGTTTTGCTCACAGTCCTTCATTTTTATACTTTTTTGTTATAATCAAATCTAGGATGAAAAAACACTGCCCTAGGTAATGATATTTAAAAATTGAAAAAAAATAAAGATTGAGGTTTGGAAAATTTTCGCAGAATCTACTTGTGCATGTCATTAATCAGTTAACCTTTCTGTATGATAATCATTAGTGGGAAAATAAGAACTCTAGTTACATATACCAGACAGCCAAAAAAATAATGATTAATGATTAACTGTCACTTCTAAGGGTACACTGGAGAAGTGAACATAATCTGTATCCTTAGCTAATTCCGAGTAATAATGAATATTGAGTAGTTGTACGTACTTATATTAGGATGAATTGGAATGCTAGTGTTTTGTCTTTTGCTTATTTGTATTTATTAGCATCATAATTAGAGCATGGGATTAAGAGTGGCCAAAACAGGACACTAAAAATGTTTGTAATAGTTATTTCTTTTACCATAGACTATACAGGAAATATAGCACAATTTTCTAAACTGTATATTATAATATTTTACTCTTAGTTAGAAAAATAATGACTGATATGGTACATGTGTTTATAAATAATTAATATACGCATAGTTTAACTTAAAATATTGCCTGTTTGAAGTGTTAATCCTTATAAATAATTGTGGAAAACCATCAATTATCACTTTTTGAAATGCTTTGGGTAAAGTACTAAAGTTGTAGTAAATATGGTGTAAGTGACGTGATACATCCTCATGACATATGTACCCATGCTCCTAGAGATGTTAAAAATATTTCACTTATTAGAAACTTAATACTTTAAAAATAATTCAGTGATTATTTTTAAAAGATAATGATTTCTATTAAGACTCAGAATTACTTTAAAAGTGTCTTTAAGGAATATCCTAATAGCAAATGTTCCCAGGCAGAAAAGAAGTTTATCTTGGAAATAGACTGTTGTTCAGCATGTTCTTTCCTATTCTCTGTCATCTGCTTGTCCTCAGTATCATTTGAATATGAGATAAATAAGCAACTTAGGATTTTGTGGTAATGTGTGTGAACCACTTTAACATCCAAGGGTAGAAAGAGAGGGCATACAGACAAGTTAATAATATCTCGCTATGAAAGGATCTCTCTGGAATTATTACAGCCAACAAGTACAATTTTGTTTAACTGTATAATTATTTTTCTGATATTTGGATTTTTTCTACTTTCATATTTAACTGTGTCTGTCGTTGTCCACCCTCAGGAAGTTTTTGACATGAAGTCTGGAGGACAGGCAACTGTAATTCAGCAGCTGGAACAGACCATTGAGGATCTGAGGACCAAAATAGCTGAACTAGAGAAGCAGTACCCTGCCCTGGACATGGAGGTGGGCAGTAGCCATCAAAGGGTTGAGAATGGAGTGACAGCCTCAGACGATGTCTGTCTGGAAGCTCTCAGATTAGGAGAAAAGGATGTACACCATCGAAGGATTGTACAGGCAAAATCAATACAGACTTCCCCAACAGAAGAGGGCGGGATCCTGACACTTCCACCCGCGGGCCCTCCATGCCCGCCTGGGGTTGAGACTGGAGAGTCTTCTGCTCCATCTTCAGCTTCTGGATCTCAGACAAAATTCTGTTCTGAGATTTCTTTGATTGTGTCTTCAAGGAGAATATCAGTACAGCTTGATGCCCATCAGCCCGTGCTGGGTGTGTCACAGCCTCCACCCCCTCCATCCCTTCTCTTGCCTGATGGTCAGGGACAGCCTGGGTCACAGCCCTCCCACTCTTCTCTTCATACTGACTCTGAAACCAGCCATGAACGCTCTGTTTCCTCCTCCTCTGGAAACAGCTGTAGCGTCCCGCCCCCGCCACCTCTGCCTTGCTCAGAGCTCTCCCGCTCCATGCCTGGCCTGGGCGTGGAGACTCTCCCACCTCCCCTTGGTGTGACAGTGCCTGCTCTGCCCAGTACAGCAGTCCCCCCACCGCCTCCTTTGCCAGGTTCTGAAATGCTGCCACCCCCTCCTCCCCCTTTGCCTGGTGAGGGAGTACTTCCTCTTCCTCCCCCTCCCCTTCCTGGAGTAGGAATACCCCCTCCCCCTCCCCTTCCAGGAGTGGGGATACCCCCTCCCCCTCCCCTCCCTGGAGTAGG
>NW_004955406.1:11565324-11578272 GCF_000276665.1 Chinchilla lanigera | reverse complement strand
TACCCCCTCCCCCTCCCCTTCCTGGAGTGGGGATTCCCCCTCCCCCTCCCCTTCCAGGAGTGGGAATACCCCCTCTCCCTCCCCTTCCAGGAGTGGGGATTCCCCCTCCCCCTCCCCTTCCAGGAGTGGGGATTTCCCCTCCCCCTCCCCTTCCAGGAGTGGGAGTACCCCCTCCCCCTCCCCTTCCAGGAGTGGGGATTCCCCCTCCCCCTCCCCTTCCTGGAATGGGGATACCCCCTCCCCCTCCCCTTCCAGGAGTGGGGATTCCTCCACCTCCTCCATTGCCAGGTATGGGGATTCTACCTCCTGCTGCCCCGCCTCTCGCTCCCCCTGGGGCAGGAGTTCCCCCACCCCCACCACCCCCTCTGCTCCCTGGATCAGATCCTCCACTCTCCCCACAAGTTGGGACCAGCACTTTACCAACACCACAAGTTTGTGGATTTCTTCCTCCTCCATTGCCAAGTGGCTTGTTTGGATTAGGGATGAATCAGGACAGAGGGAGTAGGAAGCAGCCAATAGAGCCTTGTCGGCCAATGAAGCCTCTTTATTGGACAAGAATTCAACTTCATAGTAAAAGGTAACATGAATGCAAGCTCATCTTTGCACAGTTTATCAGTATGAAGAGAGCAATGTATTTTACAGCTTTTGGAAAAAGTACAGTTTAATGTATTTTTTATGAATGACTGTAAACTTTTGTATAGATCTTTCCATCAATATTTAATGACACAATTTGTTATTTAAATTTCATTCTTTTCTCAGGCAATATCAAAGAGGTAAAACAAATAATATATATGTAACAAAATATATAAATGCTGTATAGTATTTTAACTACATAAAATATATCAGTATATGAGGCATACCTATATCCACCTATGGTTATCTACACATCTCTTAAGGACAGAAGGTTCTATTTTTCCTTGCATACATGCTTTGTTTTCTACTTGCAGGAGTTGATTGCTGTTCATCCCTGAATCCAAGTGAAATATTGCTTATATGCAAAATGAATAAGGGTTGATAAGCAAGACACTTTTAGCCCAACTGCTTTTCACACAAGAATCTACTCTGTTTTTGCTAAATTTTCATTTTCATTCAAATATTCATTTTTTACAATTTTCATTTTTTACAAGCGGACTCCCGAGGATGGTGTTGGCATCCTTTAAAAGGCACAAACTTGCCAGGAGTGGTGGCGCATGCCTGTAATCCCAGCACTCGGGAGGCGGAGGCAGGAGGATCTTGAGAGTTTAAAACCAGCTTGCACTACAAAGTGAGCTCAAGGCCAGCCTGAACTGCATAGTGAGACCCTGTCTCAAAAAGACAAAAAAAAAAAAAAAAAAAAAAAAAAAAAGAAGCACAAACTTGCTTTACTATTTTGTCCAGTTTGTAGGAGTCTTTTTTCCAGAAACTCATTATATAAAAATATATCCACTCCATGTGTGAAAAAGAATTTCAGGGCATGTCTATTGATTGGGAACGTATTGCATAGTGATAAAATCAGAGGTGGGCATCATGATCACAAAAGAATATGTTTTACTAGGTTTGCTGGTGATATACTGTTCATGTGTAGTCTGCGACCTGGTTCCCCAGTCCCCGAGACAGAGCTGGAGACTGGCAGGGGTGGGAAAAATATGTACATTAAACTTCACTGGCCTTCTTCTGTCTAACTTGTGATTCCTGTATGCATTTAGAATCAAGGTATTTACCAGGTTCACTTTCACTTTTTGTGTTAATTTTCTCTTTGCTAAATCCTATCAGGAGGCAATAATCTGTGTATCCTATTTTTAAAATTTGCAGTTCATTTTCTATGTAGAAATCATGCCATTTGTATGTGCTGATGAATCATTTCAAATCATGCCCCAAACTCATTTTCTCTAGATAGATGATATAAACTTTGTTTTTTTTTAAAAAATGCATTTATCAGGGTGTGGTGGCGCACGCCTGTAATCCCAGCGCAGAGGAGACCAAGGCAGGAGGATCACTGCGAGTTCAAGACCAGCCTGGGCTACAAAGTGAGCTCAAGGCCAACTGAACTGCATAGCGAGACCCTGTCTCAAAAAGACCAAAAAAAAATTGCATTTATACTTTTTAGGTAGTGCTAAATGAGTCTATAGTCAGTGAGAAACCAAATAATAGTGGGGTAGGGAAAGTGGAGGGATGGAGGATGCTATCCTGGATATTTAGCCAGTCCAGATGGGATTGTGAGATATCAAATGAATCTTGCCTGCATAGTCCTCTCTGAGAGGGACCTTCCTCTTATGTCTTTATGCAGTGATAACTGAGAATTACTGGAAATTATTTTTAGGCAAAAGTTTAATTGTATACGAATGGTATTGTAACTTTCTCATCAAGTTGATAAAAATTTTTTCTTATCTCTCTCTCTCTTCCTACTGCTCCCTCCCTCCCTCCACCTCTCCCTCCCTCCCTCCACCTCTCCCTCCCTCCCTCCACCTCTTCCTCCCTCCCTCCCTCCCTTCTTCTTTTCTCTTTATATTCCCCCTGGTGTAGTTCTGTTTGATGGCCCTTTCATTATTCTTTTGCTTAACTTTAGAGACTCCAGTCCTTCACTTATTTGGGAAAAAATTGAAGAGCCATCCATAGATTGTCATGAATTTGAGGAATTATTCTCTAAAACTGCTGTGAAGGAGAGAAAGAAACCTATTTCTGATACCATCTCAAAGACGAAGGCCAAACAAGTGAGTATTCTTGTGCTTTCTGAGCTTGGGCAGGGTTCCTGGCAGAAGTGTAAAGTTTGGAGAAAAATTTCAAAAAGATTATATACTTTGGACCATATGCAGATACAAAGGTTAGAATTTTCGAACATGCAGTTAACTGAGACTAGCCCAATACAGCAGCGGATAACTTACTTCAAGTGATAATGTCCTAAGGCTTTCATTTGTAATGCTGTAACACATGTTTCCAAAAGTCTCAACCTTTGCAGAAGTAGTTGTCTAGAAATAAATTTTTGCTTGATTGAAATCTGAGTGCTAAGGTAGGTGGAAATGGAAAGTGGGCAGAGAAAAATAAGCAGACCAATCCTTAGGAAGTAATGATGTGATTGCTATTTTTCTATTAGATATTAGAACTCAGCTAAATGGTCACACGGTACTTAAAATATGGAAGGTCTTAGACCGACTTCTAACATTTCCATTCCATGTTAGATCCTGTGATCTAACTTGTGACATGAGGCAGTGAAAGAGATGAGGACCAGCTAATGGGGTCATGCCTTGAGCTTTTGCCACCAACCTAGAAGTTGTAGCTGGAAACATGATCCAGAGTTGTTTCCATTGATATTTGTTTCAGTGTAGACACCCTCCTCATGCTTGGATGCCACCAAATCCAGCCAAGACAAGGATGGATCTGAATGGGAGAGCCAGACCATTGACTGGTGGCGGGGAGAGGCTTAGGCCAGAAATTTTATTATTCTCAGAAGGATACAAACCCTAACATGATGTAGTTGAATTTTTCAGAACTTTTTATTGCATTATAGCTGGTTTCTGATAATCTTAGGTCAGGGACTATAGTAAATGAGAGTATGCTAGACACATTGTAGACACTAAGTATCTGTTAAATTAGCAAGCTAGCTGACTGAGGGTGGAGGACTTTATAAATATCTATGGCCGTGTTCAGCAATGATTAAAAACAAGAAAATCATGCATATCATAATAACAAGCTCAAGGTGAATGGAAAAAACCACATTTCCTCTGGCTGGGATACATAACTTACAACTCTTCCATGGTGTATTTGCATATAATGCCTGGAGGAGGTGGTCATCGTATCTCTTCTTATAGACGTTGGCAGAGATGGAAAAGCTGGCTGGGCAAGGAGTAGGGATGGAGAGTGCAGACCCCGAGGAGAGCCAGACAGCTGGAATTGTTGTTTGACAGTGGGCAGATGTGGCATGGGAAGTCTCTTGTCCAATGACTACATTCTCAGAAAAACAAATCATGCCCTCCTCAGCTTCCAGGACCACTTTTTACACTCAGAGAATTCAGATAACGAAGATGTCTCGCATATTGTCCGAGACTGCGATTTCATGCTGTTTGGCACAGTATTCAGGTTTTAGCTCACTGAAGTATGAGTTATGTCTCATCAAAGCTACCGATGAAAGTAGTTGGCATGAGATGGCCTCCTGGCATGTAACCAGCACATGTGTATTGAGCGTCAGCTCAGCATACTCACCTCCGTCGTTAAGACATTTCATAAACTGTAGGTAAGAAACTTTGCCAGTGTTGTAATTTGCACGCGTTGATAATGACGCTACTGTTGACCTCCAGCTTCAAACAAGGTTTATGAAACCATCTCCATCATGGTTCCTGCTAAGGCTGTTCAGCAGATCTCTGGCCTGGGTCTTAGTTTGGAACTCTACATTTCAGGGCTGTTTCTGGGAGGACAAAAAAATTTTTTTTTCCTGTACAGAAGAGAAAAAAAGTGCTGCAAAATGATGTCTTACTGAAGAAACATAGTTTTATACAACTTTGTCCTGTTGAGAAGAAGAATCTATCCCTTCTGTTTCCTTGAGACATTTAGAATTTTGTTTAAGGAGTGTTGTAGTTTTCAGGACGCCTGCAAATAGTCCCCTGGGTTATGGGAAATGTGTACTTATTGTATGCGCAGACATTTTGGTACCTCATGATTCATTTGCAGTAAAATTAATAGCCTTTAATGCTGCGGCGTATGTTTATGGCGGTATTTCAAGCGATTCTTCTTATACACAGTGGAAGCGGGAAGTTCTGTTTTTCTTTAAATATTTAAAAATAGCCAAATAATTTTTCTGCGATCTGTCTTCTTGAAAGTAAGACTGTGGTCGAATACACTGGTATTTAATGAGGTGCCTGTGTTGCTTTTACTGTCACAGTAGAGACATTTTCAGGATGATAATAGAAGATTCTTCGGCTGGGCACATTGCCCTTTCACATAATGAGAAAGTGGGTTATTCTCTGGATATCCAGACTAAGAGTACTGGGGAATACCTTGTATTTAAAATCTCCTTTCCTCCAAGGAACTAAAGGTGAAAGAATTTTCTATTTTTCTCTTGAAACATATATTTAAGTGTACTCTGTGGTGATTTCTTCATCTGCCCTTTATTTTGAAGTCATACACGTCAGGAGATTAGCTGAGAAGCTATACAGTGGTTAAGAAGATTATAACGTGGCATAGCTGTTCATAAACAAACAAGTGTTACACTTGTACACTAGAGTTACATATTAACTTGCTAAGGTAAAATAGCAACAACCCTATCTCTTAAAGGAGGAAAGAGGAAAATGGGAAAAGCAATCTGATAAGGTGCCTATGTTTAAATATCCACACACATACATACTTGCCCAATTTTAAGGAATGCTCTAGCAATGTTAGCAAATATTTAATCTACCCTCTTCCTGATTGTCAGCCTAATAAGTGATTGTTAGTGTGGAAAGTAACCTCAAATCACCTCAGGATCTTCCCTGACCATGTAAAGAGTACATTAAATATAACCCAAGCTTATGAATAGAGAGAGAGTATTTAGTTTGGAATGATTTGGGTAGTAAGGACCGCCTCTGAAAGAAGTTTCTGGTCAATCTTCTGTCCTGTGGGGAACACGGTTATAGGAATAACTGACAATAGCGATGACAAAAACAGCAACTATGGAAACTACAAGGCGTGCTGTACAAGTTGTCGCTCCAGTTGTGGTTCTGAGCGCTTTATTTATGTTAACTCACTGCATCCTCATGCCTGTGAGACAGAGACCATCGCTCTTAGTTCCCAGCATAGAGAGCTGAAGTGTTAGGTGAATCCCAAGATTTTCCACACTGGGAAGTGCAGAGCCTGGGGTCAGACCCCTGCCATCCAGCCCCAGAACCTGTGTTCCTCCTAATTAAGTCGTAAATGTGGATGTGAAGTATTTTATGTGAATATCATATTTAGTTTATATAGAGATCAGAATATATACTTTAAAAATGATTTGAATTTGTATTGTTTTTCCTATATGTTCAATTTTTAAGTAACTATAGTTATGCTTATAAAATTTTATGTGGAGGCATTTTAAAAAACTTCTCCATATTCTAACTAATTTTGACAAGCACATAGACTGTGATGCGACCTAACATAATATTTGCCCAGTTAAATAAAAGTTCATCTGAGTGATTTGAGCTTTGTACACATAAGCTTCTGTACACAGTAAAGACGAGGGCCGTTGCTTGTGCGGCATGTAAATAGGGGTTAGAGGCGGGCAGCCACTGTGGTTAACCTTCACCAAATGTCAGCCGATGATACTTTTTATTCACCCACAAAAGAACCAGTTCCATAAAATACTCTTTTAGTAAGTAATGTCTAATCATGTTTATAATGTCTGCAAAGGAACGTGCTACTCATGATTTAAATTTGCACATGAAAGTTAAGCCTGAATAAGAAGAATCTGTGTTAATTTTAAAATACATTATTGGGGCTGGGGATTTAGCTCAGCAGCACAGTGCCTGCCTGGCAAGCATGAGGTCATGAGTTCAATTCCTGGTACTGGAAAAAAACAAAACAAAAATACATTATCAATATTTGTGCAACCATTTAATGCAACACAAATGAATCTCATCCTGGGTTTTTATTATTTATCAGATTAAAATACTCTGCCCAAAGAATTAGGCTAAGAACTATTTATTGTTGGGCTTCAGCCTCTGAATGTATGATTAGAAAAATAGATAGTTAAATGTGCTATTTATTATAAATGGGGGAGGAGGTAGTAAAGGGATTCTTTAAAATTCACATTTAATGCAGATGTTAAATATCAAGGAATTGGACATTTAGTATCCTGTTTAATCTTTCCATTGTACTTGATGACCTAACCTCTAAAAAAGTTTTTTTTTATGTTGTAAAAATTCATAATGATGATGAGAAAAGAAACATTTATCATTCAGATTCTTTCATATGTTATACATAACATAATACCCCTAAACATTCTTACATGAAGCAGTAATTGCCATTAAAAGGTTTTTTTCTGCTATGTTAAGGAATTAGGGAGAATGTGTGTGTCTGATGCTGTAATACAGCTATAGAAAGGAAAAAAGAGGTGTTATATTTTCTCTGTGAATCTCTGCTTCATCTTTATTCACTTATAGCAAGTATTCACTTTTAGAATTTTGAAAATATGTTTTATTATAATCAATGGAGATTTCAATGTTCACTAGGTGATAGGCTGAACAATAAACTCAGTAACAGAAGTCTAGATTTTTGTATTGGTTTTAATTATTGTAGTTGTTCTGGCAAAGGTATTTTGGTTGATTTGGACAATTACATTTGTCTTTTAGACTGATGACCTAAAATAATGCCTGAAACACCAAATATCTTATAAGAAGTCAATTTAGATTTTTTTGGGGGGATGCATAATAAGCATTTGGTACTTTGAAATTTTTAACATCTGCTTTTAATAGAGTACATTCCAATTGCAAGTCTTAAAAATGTATTTACATAGAAAACCACATCAAAATACAAAGCTATAATTAGACAAACATAGGTCTCGTGGAATCTGGATTTGTTTTAGATGTTGAAAGATTTATTATTTTTTGAAGATGCTATTCCTATAACTATTTGTAGAGCATACTCAATCAATTCAAAGAATGCAACAGTAATAACCTCTATTTTTTATTGTGTTTGAGCCAAAAAAAATTTTATACTTTTAAGTCAATGGCTTTTAAAAAGTCAACAGCATAGTAAGAAGGAAATGTAGTTAAGCTAATGATCCTTGACCTTGCTAGATTTTATATTAGGGAAATTATATTTGATTAATTGCACTTAGAATTGCATAAAGCTTAATCATAATGCCAAAGGTTAATTGTTTTGGATTTTCTATTCATATACCATGATGATATTAAGATTCTTTTGGACTAAATGTATAAGGAAAATGGTGTTGAATTTTAATGGCCAGGACTTCTGTTTTTTTCTGGTCTGTATGAATTGAAGAGAGTATAGAATAGAGCATACGTGCTATACTGTATAGTAGAGTGTTTCTCAGCACCACCATTTAGGGTAGAACAGCTGTTTTGATGAGCCCTGGAAAACCAAAGATAAGAAACTCTCTTCAGTTCTTTGGGTCTGATGGCAGCAGAGTTCATTTCAGCAGCAGAGTAGCAGAGAAAATAAGCTGAATATACCTGAGAGGGAGTAGGGGTTCGCTGGAGAACTAATTCATTACAACAAAAGAGAAACAGTTGTTAAATAGTTCAAGTGGTTATACTTGAACTAGTCATCAGGGTCTCTACTATGTATTTAAGATTGTCAAGGGTGTTTAGGAGTTGGACACAGTGTGTACATTGACTTAGGCTAAAGGCTGTGTGGAGGGGACACAACTTGAAGGGGGCCTTGAAGAATTTATTTGGTTTAGATCTGCACAGAAGATTAAGGGATGACTTTTGAGAGTGGAGCAGAGTAAAGATTTCTTTGGAACTTACTTGAATCCACTGTAAACCAGTTAACACTGTAGCAGGCTTCTACTCTGTGCTCCTAAAACCTTCAGGAAAGTGAATGTAGAGCATTCATATTCTTTTCCCTTAACTGAATGTTTCTTTCTTGGCCTCCAAGCAAGTTTTCAGGATTGTCATCTTAGAAATAAGTGTGACAACTGAATTTAGATAAACTAGATCCGAAGTGATTTGTTTGTGTTACAACAGAATGTATGTTTCTTTACCATGGACAGCAACAGAATTTTGGGTAATTCCAGAGGAAAGAAGGATTTTATTCCTTTTCTAACTCACATAGTTAGAATTATGATACCTCCAACCTTTTGACTGCAGGATAGTGGTGTGATTACACAGCGTGTAGTTCACTGTGACAACAATGTGACTGAACGATTCTTCTGATTATTTGAAGATACGAGTTTAAGACCTATAAGAAAATTTATTTTTTAATATGAAAATGAATTAGAACATAAATTTCTTCCTTTTCTGAATTCATGTTTGTAGTGGAAGGTTTCAAATGTTTCTGCTTAATTTCTTTGGTCAAGTGTTAATATGTGGGTCTTCAAAATTAAATCTGTAGCTTGAGACTCTCTGAAGTATCACTTTACACGGTTCTTCAGAGGTATCTGTGAGTAGAGTGAAGAGTTTGATGGATATATTTCTCAGCAAAACAACACTAACTGGTGAAAATTATAACAAAATATTCATTTAAGATAGCTAATAAATGTCTTAAGGGCATACAGGATATGGAGAAGCAAATATTCAAGGAAACTTACTAAAGCTCAGTAAGAAGAGTGAGAATCTTTGGGATTTGGCCAACCCCATTACCAGCTCCCCCCAGATTTGCCCTACCTCAGACATATGCAGGTAGAATACATGGGCTCCTCCTCCTGTAGCTCTGTTTGTGGCCATGGTCTCACACTAAGAGAGACAGGATGTTGACATTTACAGTCTTTTCAGTCCCCTGTTGCAGAAGCTGTACTATAGGCAGGTATGGAGAACCAGAGAAGGAGACAGCCAAGAAGGGCTCATTGTGGACTGCAGCAAACTCTGAGAGTCTAGAAGTCGTGGGTAGAACAATGCTGGACTGTACTCACCCAAGAGCAAATCAGAGCAAGATGTGGGTCACACATAAAAGCATTCCCTCTCCACACCCAGGCTCATCAAAAATGAGTGGAAGGTTCAGTGGCACAAGTCTTAACCATATCTCTGTCCAACAGTCACTGAACAATGAGCTATGCAGATCTAAGGGCAACTCCTAGGAAGCCAGCCACAGTCATCCTCTGCAGTCTGGAGACTGCATGCACAGGCTGTACACCCTTAGAAGCAACTGGGGGTCAGGGAAGCCAAGCTACTAGATCTTGAATACATGTGTAGGAAAAAAAATGAAATTCCTGAAATATGAAAACAACCTTGATGGCAAATCTCCCTCCAAATAATGGGTAAAGTCTAAAGAGTTCAGGAGACATAAGCACAATCTTTGTCTAATTAATGGCTCATGCCCACCAGGAGTAGACAGGCTAAAAGAGAAAAGGGAAGAAAAATGTACGCAGGAATGTTAGAGTGCACAGTGAGGCAGAAATAGACCTCACTGAATCAGCCCAGCTAGGTTACTAAACATGTAAGCAAACAACAGAAACAAGCTATCGAGTAGGGAGGGGGGAAATAAGCATTTAGGATGGTTAGACGAGTTATGTGAAATGTCTACTTTTCAACAAATACAAAATATACAGAAGAAACAGAAATGCATGTCCCATATGTAAGAAAGCAAACAGGCAATAGAAAAATTTAAAAAGCCCAGACATTGGGTTTAAAGACTGAAAAGAACCCATTCTGAATATCTTTGGAGAAATTAGGGAAACTATTACTAAGAATTCAACGAAGGTTTGATAGTGTTTCACCAATAGACATATAAATCATAAAGAATTCTGGAGTTAAAATGCAGTACCAAAAATGAAAAAAACTACATATTTTAGCAATTGATTTGTGGTGGCTGAAGAAACAGCAGATTTGAAGTGAGAAAAATCTAAAGAATGGAGAGAAAAAAGAATGAGAAATGACATCCTCACAAAAATGTGGGACATCGTTAGGTTTCCAACATGTATGAAATGCATCAGAAGGCAGGTCAGAGAGAAAGGGGCAGGAAAAATACTTGAAGATATAATGGCTGAAAACTTTCTAACTTTATTGAAAACAGTAACATATCCAGGAAGTTTGATGAATTCTATGTAGACAGACACAAAAGACTCACACCTTGACAGATCATAATTAAATTGTTGAAAGACAAAGAAACAATTCTTGAAAACAGTACAGGGAAAACAATACATCACATACAAAGGAACCCCAATATTGTTAACAGCAGACTTACCAGAAATATTACCAGCCAAAAGACAGTGAGATAACATTAAAAGTGCTGAAAAGGAAAAATTAATCTGTAATGTGATAGCTAAAGGGGCTGGGGATTTAGCTCAGTGGCACAGTGCCTGTCTGGCAAGTGTAAGGTCATGAGTTTGATTCCCGGTACCAGAAAAAAAAACAAAAAACAAACAAACAAACAAAAAAAAATGTGGTAGCTAGTGAGGCAGTTTTTCAAAATTGAAGACAAAAACATTTCCAGATTTTAAAAACTTATAGAATTTGTTGCTAACACACCTGCCTTTCAAGAAATACCACAGAGGGGCTGGGGATTTAGCTCAGCGGCAAAGTGCCTGCCTGGCAAGCACAAGGTCATGAGTTCGGTTCCCGGCACTGGAGAAAAACCAAAACCAAAAAAAAAAAAAAAAAAAAATTACCAAAGAACATCCTTTAAACTGCAAGTAGATGTCATAGGCAGTCATTTGTGATCACACACACATGCAGAACAAACATTCCCAGAGGGTTATGTTAAACATAATGTTGTCTACACAAAACATAATTACATAGTTCCTTGCTTTCTTTTTAGCTGATTTAAAAAAAAAATACCGCATGAAGCAATATTTGTATTATTGAGCCTCATATTTATAAGAGTGTTGTACACTGGAGAATAACAGCACAAAAGCAAAGAGTAGAAACACACTTAGGCTGGAATTAGAAAATGACATCAGATGGTAATTTAGGCATACAGGAAGAAATGAAGAGAATAAAAAAAGGTAAATAAGAAGGTTAATGTAACAAACTAATTCTCTCTTTTAAGTTCAACAGACAAGTATATAAACTAATAATTACAACAGCTTGAAGCATTTGTAGACATATTCCCACATATGTATATCCTCAGCTTTAAGAGACAACTATATAAACTAGTTTATGTGTACACGAATTTATGCATATCTGTAGGTATATGTATATATAGTTTAATGGTAATAGCATAAAAGTGTGAGAAGAGGCTGGGGCTACAGAGGAGTAAAATTTCCATGTAAATTAAAGCAAGATGAAGATCCAAGTAAACTGAACATGCTATGTTCATAGATGGCAAAATTTAATATTAATATCATTTAATATTATTCAGATGGCAGTACTTACCATGTTGACCTGCAGATTTAACACACTGTCTAGCAATATCCCAACTGCCTTTTCTTTCCTTATAAAGAAATGAGCTGATCTCAGAAATTTATATGAAAAAGTAACAGACTTAAAGTAGCCAAAAGAATGTATAAAAAGAACAATGTTGGAGGACTCATACTTTCTGCTCACAAAAGTCCCTAATTCGGGAGTTTGAAGTGCTCTGAAATCTGCAACTTTGCCAAAGCATTTTGGATATTTGGATTGGTGATGTTTTATCTGTAAAGTCTGTGCAGATATTCTACAGTCTGAAAAGCTCCAAACTCTGAAATATTTCTGTTTCCAAGCATTTCAGTTAAGAGGGATTTAACTTGTGCATAGGTAGACATATTGGTCAGTGGAATAATTTCAGAATCCAGAAATAAATCCTTACATGTATGGTCTACTGATTTTTGACAATGATGCTCAAATATTGGAAGAGTAAAATTATAGCCTTTTCCATAAACGGTACAGGAACAGCTGGATAGACACACTAAAAAAAATGGTATTGAACCTCTAGCTCAGGCCATTAGCAAAGTTAACTCAAAAAGAGTATGGACTTGAATATACCAGTTAAAACCATAGAACTCGGAAGAAAACTTAAAAGTAAACCTTTGTTACCTTTGTTTCAGTAGTGGTATCTTAGCTATGACTCCAAAAGCATGTATGACTAAAGAAAAAAACAAAATAGGCTACATAAAAATTAACAATTTTTGTGCTACAGACAATACTAAAAAGACAGCAGATCCACAAAAATGAAAAAAATTTTTGCAGATCATGTATCTAGTAAGAGGTCAATATCCTGAATATATAAGAACTCCAATGACGACAACAGCAACAACAACACAGCTTGATTAGAAAATAGGCAGAGAGTTTAATTTTTATTTTAAAAAATAAAAGAAGGAAAACATATTAACAGACAGACATCCATTTACAAAATAGCATAAGAACAATACAAACAAAACAGAGTTTCAGGGGCTGGGGATTTAGCTCAGCGGCAAAAGCGCCTGCCTGG
>NW_004955406.1:11553518-11562854 GCF_000276665.1 Chinchilla lanigera | reverse complement strand
AACCATTGCTGCATTCCTGGAATGAATTCAACTTGCTCGTGGTATATGATTTTCTTGATGATTTGCTGCATTCTATTTGCTGGTATTTTATTGAGTATCTTTGCATCTATATTCATTAGGGAGATTGGTCTGTAGTTCTCTTTCTTTGTTGGGTCTTTCCCTGGTTTTGGTATCAGTATAATACTTACTTCCAGAAATGGGTTAGGGAGAATTGCTTCCTTTTCAATTTCATTGAAGAGTTTGAGGAGTATTGGTATTAAATCCTCTCTGAATTTCTTATAATATTCTGCTGTGAATCCATCAGGGCCTGAGCTTTTCTTTGTTGGTAAGTTTTTAATCACATTTTCAATCTCATTAATTGATATTGGGTCATTCAGGATTTTTATATCTTCTTGACTCAACCTTGGTAATCCATATATATATATCTAGGAATCTGTCCATTTCTTCTGAGTTTTCTATCCTATGGGAGTAAAGATTTTCAAAGTAGGTATTAAAGATATTCTGAAATTCTGTAGAATCTGTAGTAATTTCATCCTTTTCATTCCTTACTGCATGAATTTGAGTTCTTTCCTTTCTTTGTTTGATAAGGTGGCTAGGGGTTTATCAATTTTATTTATTCTTTCAAAGAATCAACTCTTTGATTCATTTATTTTTTGTTGGGTTTTCTTCATATCAATTGCATTAATTTCTTCCTTGATCTTTATAATCTCTTCCCTTCTTTGGGCTTTGGGTTTGACTTGTTCTTCTGTTTTTAAAAGTTTGAGGTAAAGCATTAGACTATTTATTTATTCTCTTTCTGTTTTCTTTATGTGTGAGTTCACCACTATAAATTTCCCTCTGAGGACTGCTCTCATTGCATCTCACAGATTCCGGTAATTTGTATTTATATTTTCATTTGTTTGTAGGTATTTTTTAATTTCTTCTTTAATTTCTTCTGTGATGCATTGGTTGTTCAGGAGGTTGTTATTTAATTTCCAAGTATTTATGGAATTTTTGGAGTTCCTTTTGTCATTAATTTCCAATTTCCTTGCCCTGTGGTTAGATAATATGCATGGGAAAATTTCATTTGTTTTGCTTTTAGATAGATATGCTCTATGGGCTAGAATGTGGTCTATTTTAGAGAAAGTCCCATGTGCAGCTGAGAAAAATGTGTATTCTGATGTTGTGGGGTGGAACACTCTGTATACATCTACTAAGTCCATTTGTTCACAGGTTTGGTTCAGATCTTTGCTGATTTTTTCTTTGCTGATTATTTGTCCAGTTGATTTATCTCTTTGTGTCAAAGGAGTGTTGAGGTCCCCTATTAGAATAGTGTTATTTATTATATGAGTTTTCATGTCTGTTATGATTTGTCTTGTATAGTTTGGTGTGCCAGTATTTGGTGCATACATGTTTATGATTGTTAGCTCATCCTCTTGCAGTTTTCCCCTAACAAGTATGTAGTGACCTTCTTCATCTCTTTTGATCGTTGTCAGTTTGAAGTTTACATTGTCTGCAAACAGAATAGCTACACCTGCTTTTTTCTGGGTTCCTGTTGCATGGAGGATTGTTTTCCATCCTTAGACTTTCAGTCTATGGATTTCCTTTTGAGTAAAATGTGTTTCCTGTATCCAGCGTATCATTGGATTTTGTTTCTTAATCCACTCTGCCAATGTGTTTCTTCTGACTGGTGAATTGAGGCCATCTACATTTATGGTTATAACTGATATGTGTTGACATATCATTGTCATGTTATTTACTTGCTGTTGGTTTCCTACTTTTTCTACCTGTTTAATTGCTTGCTCTGCTTGAGGGTTCCTTTCTGTTGTTGTTCTTGAAATTGTGGTCATGTTTTTCTCTGTCTAGAATATCTTTTAGTAGCCTTTGCAATGATGGTTTGGCACTCATGAAGTTCTTCAGTTGTTCTTTGTTATGGAAATATTTTATTTGTCCATTTAATCTGGTTTTTTTTTTGGGGGGGGGTTTTCTCTGGTACCGGGAACCGAACTCACGACCTTGCGCTTGCCAGGCAGGTGCTTTGCTGCTGAACTAAATCCCCAGCCCCTGTCCATTTAATCTGAAGGAGAGTTTGGCAGGGTACATCAGTTTTAGTTGGAAGCTATTCATCTCAGGACTTGTAATACTTCACTTCAAGCTCTTCTTGATTGGATGGTTTGTGTTGAGAAGTCTGCTGTGCTTCTGATGGGCTTTCCTTTGTTGGTAATCTGTTTCTTTTCTCTAGCAGCTTTTAATATTCTGTTCTTTTGCTGAAGATCTGGGATCTTGACTATTATGTATTTGGGTGAAGTTTTATTTTGGTTATGGTTGGTTGGAGTTCCATATGCCTCATTTACCTGTACATCAGGTTCTGTTTCCATACTTGGAAAATTTTTTGCTATTATTTCTGCATATATTCTTTTTACGTCATTTGTGTTTCCTCCTGCTGTTTCATTGACTCCTATTAGTTATACATTATTCCTCTTTGCCTCGTGTTGCAACTGTTGAATTGATTTTTCCTGGTTCCTTGTTAATTTTAAGAGATCCTTTCTTTCATTGTTGCTAGCTGCCATGCTCTCTTCAAAATCTGATTCTATCTTCAGCTTCATTCAGGTGGTTTTGGCAGCTTTCAGTGGAAGCTTTGATTTCCTGGAAGTCTCTTTGAATTTGGTTCCTGTGTTCTAAATCATTTCTATATTTTTCATTTAACATTTCCATCCATTGCCTATGTTCTTCTATTTTCTTATATGTTTCTTCTTCAGATGTGCTGAGCAGTTCTTTCATTATTATTGTCATTTCACTTTTTTTCCTGAGAGATTATTTCTGATCTGATCTCTTCTAGGGCCTGATGAAGTTGTTTCTTTACTTCCATTGCAATCATTTCAGCAATTTCAGGTGTGTGTTTACCTATGTTGATGTCTCCTATGTTGATGTCTCCTGGACTTGTTCTGAGTGGGATGGAGTTCTGAGATTGTGTTTTAGTTCTTCGTCTTGTCCTGCTTAATACCGGATGCAGAAAGCTCAGTCTCTGTCTTCCCTGGCAGCTCAGCAAAGGCTGCTAGTAACCCTAGTTTTCCTGTTGGTCAGCCTTGCCCCTCAGTGTCCACTGAGATGCACTGCTTAGTCTGGGGTTTTCCAGCAGATGGTGAAGTATATATAGTTCTCCCAGGTCTCAGATGCAGACCGTGATGTCAGCTGATGTCAGTCCATCTGATTTAGCATCCCCTCAGTTCAGGGCATGTGTATGACCCAGAATTGGGTTCCACTGGTGGTGCAATCCCAGTTCAGTTGTCCTGTGTCCCCAGTCAGTCCAGGGTACAGGCAAACCCAGACACGAACTGCAGGGTCAGCAGTTTGTGGACCACCTAATTATGTGTCTCCAGGCAGTTCAGGATGTTCACAGGAGCTGGACATGGGCTGCAATGATAGCGATCACTGCCTGTGTCTGTGACCTCCAGGAGATCAGGGCACAAGCAAGGCCCAAACCCAAACTGTGGTGTCAGCAGCTTGTGCAGCGCCTGCTCCAGTACCTCACTGGGTGCTGGGCACATGCAGAGAAGGCCCACACGTGAACCCCAGTGAGAGCAGTTCATGGTCCTTCTGAGTGAGGATCTCCTGTGTCAGGCAAAGAGTTTGAATCAACATTTTTTCCCAGAGAAAGTATAGCACTATCTAGTAAGCACACCAAGGACACTGAACCTTATTACTAGCATGAGAGGAATGAAAATGAAAATCACCAGTGAAACACCACATGACATGTACTGGCATGATTATGAGAAGGACCATAACTGGTGTGATTTAATGATGTAGAGAAACTGGAACATGACACATGGCTGGTGGGAATGTAAAAACTGTTGAGCCATTTGAGTTTTAGTAAGAATTGTGATTCTTACCCTACTAATGCATGTATTTGCCAGTAGACATCTATGTTTCATAAAGAAATAAGTATTTCCTGGTACGTCTAGTTACCAATTAATGGAATGATTATGTCAGATGATAATTTTTCAAGTTCAAAAGACGTAAAGATAAAAATTTTCCTCTGAAAATACATGGTTAAAAGTGTAAGCTACTTTAAACTTTTAAAGAACAATATAATTTTCTAGGTAAGAGTTCTTTAACCTCTGGAGAAGTTTAAATTTTTGCTTTTTGTTTCTGACAAGGAGACTAATGAGAAATGACCTGTGATTTTTTCTTTAAAAAAATCTTCATCCTGGGAATATAATGAAAGGCCCTTTAGAAAACCAAATTGGCTTTCCAACAAGTGCTCACGGACAGTCACCAGAGTCTCCCAGAGGGCAGATTCGCTGTGTTCATGGAGGTTAGCGCCACTGTTGGTCTCATGTTTGACTATAAAATGGTTCACTGCTTGTGTTGGTGAGAGAAGAATGTTTCTTCCTGCCAGTCCTCACACAGGAAACAAGATTGAAAGTAACATCTAAGGACCTCTGTGTTTTTAATGTACATATTCAACAGACATATGTGAAGGAGATTTGCACATTTCAACCTAAATTTAAGTGAACCAATTAAAATTGGCCAGTACTACCCCCCAACTTGCAGGTGCAGGCTCCACCCTCCTGTCCCTGCCCCTTGACCCAGCTACCATTTGCTTCTCCTCTTCTCTCTCACCTCCTAAGGATCCTTCTTTCTTTATCTTTTGTTTCACTTCCCTTATCCTTCTTCTCATTTTCCCTTCTCCTCTCTGTCCTCTTCCTCCCATCTCTCTTTCCCTCTTTACCTGCTTTCCCCCCGCTGCCTTTTTCCTTCCTTCCTCTCTCCCACCCTTGTGTGGTGATAGTATTTGATAGCATTTGATGCTTTTGTGGGAATCAGCATCTCTTGGACTTCTCACACATGTAAAAAATATATACAGTGAATGTTTACACTGAAATTTATTATAATAAAAGATACATTGCCATTAATCACTCCCAAAACACACCCCCTCTCTCAGGACATTTATCCCATCATTCACGTATCTTTCTCAGGCAGTTCTGGAAGTCCTCTTTCATGAATGTTTTTACCAGGCATGATAAAAAGTATGGTGAATGCTATTGCTGAGTGCCATCCAATGGAAAGGCAAACTCATAAAAGCATAACGACGCATCCCCACCTCCCTTATTCATGGATCTGGTATTATGCAACTTCTGGCTCTCCACTAAAGTCAGAATGATCATGAAAGGTGAATATTTTGAATCAATTCAAGACATGGGAGCCCCAACAGTGTAACTAAAGACACTCATGAAAGACTTCCAGAACTGCTTGAGAAAGTTGTAAGAACATTGGCATAAGTGTGTTTGAAGTGTGTGTGTGTGTGTGTGTGTGTATGTGTGTGTGTACGTGAAAGAGAGTATTTTGAGAATGATTAATGGCAGTATGTCTTTTACTATAACCAATGTTCTAAAAACTTAAATGATGGAGACTACTACAAAGCAGACCTGAGCAGGACTTAAATTAATCAATTGGCTTTTCATGTTCACTTGTAAATCTCTCCAAGGCCAGACCTTCTTGTCTCGAAATGGCGGACTCATAGTAAGTGAACCTTTGTGAGTCACTACTAAAACCTGTACTGGTAATGAAGCTAGAAAGCCTCAAAGAATAAGACAAGATCACAGCCAAGGACATCTGGATCCAGTCTCAACTACATAAAGATTATAGCCTCAGGCATCTCACTCCTGGGATGATTAACTTAATCCTTATTAAGTATTAATTTAATACCTTACTTGGAGAAGTCCTTGGGTGATAACCAAGGACTTCTGATAACCAAATAAATGTGGGCCACTAAGAGAAGGTCTTGGTCGTAGTCCTAAGAAAATCTTGAATTCTGTGAGAGGGCTCTGATTCTCCTTGAGCCGTGAAATCGCTTCAGTTGCTTCTTTTTATTTAGCTTTCACTGTACACTCATCCAGGAGATTGTGGACCTGATCAGCCTGCAATAACTAAAGGATATTAACCTGATACTTAAACATTCACTCTATATTTGGAACATATGTCATTCATGACCAAAACATGTTGATTTCTTGGTGACACAGTTAACACTCTTCCCAGAAGTATCAGGTATCAATTTGATGCTCATAATAGTACCAAGACCGTATATTGTTTATATATGTTTAGTCTTAAAGTACTGTAGAAAAAAATGACTGAATTTGGGCCTTCTATTGATTCTTTTCATGTGGTATTATGCCAGGTTTGGAAGCAGATGAAATGTCAATGCTATCTTTATGGAGATGACAAGTTTTAAACAGAGTAGGGAAAATGTCAAGCTTTACAAAATCATTTAAGTAACTATGGTATAAATGTTGCTCCTCAAAATTTACAAGAAAGAATTTTAGAGAAGTAGAAGTGAAGTTAGAATGAATGGAAAAGAGTTGAGGTAACCTGAGACTTTTTGAGGTATTCAGAATATTTTTCTCACTTTTTCTCAGTAGCCATAAAGTTATTATGTTTTGGTATGCATATTGCTGGAAATGCAGTCAAGGGTTTTCTTTAATCGGCCCATGTGACAATCTTTTTGTGTGTATTTTAGGGTATTTCTCCATCTAGACTCTAATATTGTTACAAAAAAATTCACAAAGAAGGCGCCTTTAGAGTTTCTTAACCCTATAATTTTTTAAAAAACCACAATTTTTTTCTTTTCTTACTTTGCTGTATAACAGTATTGGTGTTATTTGTGGCCCTTTTCACTGAAGTTTTGTGTACTTAAATCAATTACCAAAGCTTTTGGTAATTAAGATAGAATTCCTCTTGTGCTTTTTCAAGTGCAAAAAAGCAAGAAAAAGAAAGAAAGAAAGAAAGAAAGAAACAAACAAACAAACTAGCATGTGCTTCAAGGCCACTAGGAGCCAAAATTTGAGTTGAGATTCATTTGAAGCTGAGTGCTCTTTAAATTATCAAGCCTTTCTTTTATGGCCTAGATTGGTACAAATCTCCATAAAAAACTGGCTTTGCACAAATTTCTGTCCTTTTAACTGACAAGGAAAGACAAAGTAGGGGCTGGGGATTTAGCTCAGTGGCAAAAGCGCCTGCCTGGCAAGTGCAAGGTCATGAGTTCGGTTCCCGGTACCGGAGAAAAACCAAAAAAAAAAAAAGAAAGACAAAGTAACTTGCTTTGTTTTGAAACAGTTTTTCCTTTTTTAAATTTTTTTTTTTAGTTTAAAGAGAATAAAAAGACAATAAAAATGATACAGAATTTCAAAACAAGATGATAGGAAATTAACAATGGTTGTTATATTGCATATTTTTTTGTCTTCAAAGTAGTTGATCAGATTACCAGATACAGGCATGCAAAATTGATCAAACATAAGCACTAACTGTTTCTTTCAATGAACTAATTGAAATTAGTAGTACAATTATTTTAGCTATCTTGTGTCTATTTGTCTCTGTCTGTCTGTCTATCTAGCTAGCTGTCTATTTATCTGTCCCTTCCTTCTTTTCTCCTTTCCCCTATCCCAGTTGTTCTTTCCTTTTGAGCAGTTTCTTTCTCTTTCACAGTATCTATTATACTTTTTAGATTTTATTTACTCTTTTACTTTCTTACACTAAGGAAACAATATGATGTTTACATCTATGAGTCTGACTTATTTCACTTATGAGTATGGTCTCTAGTTGCATCCATTTAGCTATAAAAGCCTTGAATTTATCTTTCTTTATAGCTGAGTAATATTCCATTGTATAAAAATACCACATCTTGTTATTCATTCCTCAACTGATGGGCATTTGAGTTGTTTGCAAGATTTAGCTACTACAAATTGTGCTGCTATAAACATATATTGCTGTGGAATGATGATTGCCTTTCTTCTGAAAAAGTACCCAGAAGGGGAATAGCTGGGTTGAATGAGACTTGTAATCCTAGTTTTTTGAGGAATAATCTTGAAGACATAGGGGCAGGCAGAGAGTTCATGAACAAAAGCCAAACTGCATGGAAAATACTTCAAAGAATCATCAACTGGAATCTCATCTTATTGAAAAATTTTTGCACATTAAAAGAAATCACCAACAGAGTGAAATGAAAACCCATGAACTGGTAAAACATTTTAGCCAACTGTCTGTCAGACAAAGGACTTCTCTCTAGAACATATAAAGAATTTTAAAAGTCAGCCCCCCCCCCAAATTCAAAGACCCAATCCAAAAATGGGCATCTGAGATGAATACACATTTCTCAGATGAAGAAATACAAATGGCAAATAAATATTTGAAAAAATGTTCAACATCATTGGTCACTGGAGAAATACAAATGAAAACAACACTGAGATTCCATCTCACCTCAGAGAGAGTGTTTTCAAATGTTGTACTGGTTGCAATATTCCTCTGGTCATGCCAGATTAAATTGGCTTTTTTTTTTTTTTGTAAGTAGAAATTTTCCTGTTTTAGTAATACCTGCTTGTTTCTGAATACTACCACACACAATGCAGGTAGATAGGGAGGTATTTCAAAAACAAGGAAACTATAAAAATATTCTCTCATATGATACTGTCTTTGCATTACACATTAAATCTTCCAAGAAATAGTACAGTGAAGCCAAATTAAGACCAAAACAAAATATTTCCTTTTAAAACCATTAGATTTATGCTTCTCCATTTTTCTATCAAGTATGTACAAAGCTTGGTTGTATTTCAATATATGATCATTGTAAAATACAGATGAAGGACAAATGGTAAGGTGGTTCAGTTTATTTAGAATATTTTGATGACATAGTGAATAAGAAAATAGGGTTATATAAAATATGCAATTTAAAAGCAAATTGTACTGCTGACTGTGCATTTAGTAGGAACAGCACAGACTTTGAAGAGAAATCTGAAAGCATAGTTGTTGGAGACCTTGAATGGTTTCATCCAGAATAATGTCTGAGGGGATTGGAATGGCTACACTGATGACTGGAAACAATAATTAGGTTTTGGAATGGATACCCTGGTTGGCATTTAAGATTTTCTTCATTCAGGGATTTTCCACCTAAACAGAGGAAAGTACTTATGTAAGATGATCCTTTTTGGTATTAATGTGATTCAACGAATATCTTCATGGGCAACAAACAGTGGTGAGGAAAAAATCCTCTTTTCACATTATCAGGTCTTTATTGCTCTTTTGAATTTGCTTCTTAAGAGAAAAAAAAAAATCCTGTTCTCCAAAGCATTTGCAGGTGGGACTTGAACTCATTTTTTTTTTCTCATTGCTTTGTTTCCTTCATGGTAACATGGTCTAGGAGTTGTCTCCACTTCTGCAGGAAATGGTACCGCCTATGTTCTGTATTTACCACACATATCTCGACATGTATGTTACTGAGTCTCTTCCACTTACCCTTCTTCTAATTTGAAATTATACAGCAGTATGGAGTTGAAGACTTACTTTAAACTGTTCTGGTTTTATATT
>NW_004955406.1:11446905-11553418 GCF_000276665.1 Chinchilla lanigera | reverse complement strand
TTTTTTTTTTTTTTTTTTTTTTTTTTTTTTTCCCATCCAGGTCATGTCAGTGTTTCTAAAAGGAATGAATGTAGCTTTCTTAACTACACTCAAAATTTCAGATTAACATCTGTATTCTTTGCCTTATATTTTGTGTCAGGATACAATTAGCACTTCGTATAAGGGAAACTAGCATTGCATGCAAAATTCTAGAAAGAACATATAACACATGACTCATACAAAACAGTAATTCATTGCTTTTAGCTGCCCCTCTTTTAAAAATATCTAGGTTAATAAGTAATGTTTGCCATTTTTGAGGTTACTAATATGGTTTCACAGATGTCCCTGTCCCGCTGTAATGTCCGTCCCATTTGTCTCATAGTAGTCTGCTGTACATTTTTCCCGCTGGGCCACCCAAGATTATACTAAAGCTATTATTGTCGTCATTGTCTTTCTTACTCATCTTACTGTGGTCTTGCTGTCTTGCTCATATATTTGTCTTATTTTTTTCCTATTTTTACTCACATTGATATTGTATTTTAAAAATGTAAGCCGGTTATAAATTTCCAGTGGTTTATGTATTGCTCACACCTTTTAAATTCACTCATTAACTCAAATAGGTACTTAATCAACATACCCTATTAGAAAACTACTATGTACGGTTCTGTCTTCAAAGTTTTATTCTGAAAGCATGTGAAATAATGTCTCTTGCTAGGGTCATTTTAAAATTTTTATTTTGTGAAGATTTAGCCACACAGAAGTCATTTGGATGGAGTAATATTTTTACAAAAGCTCATGCTAAATTGCCAAAAATGTGTTACTTAGTCTGAAAACTCAATGAAATAATTTTATAAGTAATGGAACCAAGTCCATCACTAATTAGGAATAAAGCCAGACTCACACCCCTCCACTCTTGTGTATGTCTGTAAAAAGAAGCAGAAGCAGGCAGATCTCATACTATACATTGATCTCCTCTCCACCTTGATGAGCCCAGTAGGCCATTGTAGTGGTCTGTGAACTTTGGAAATGGGTTCCTCACAGCTTGGGCGATACCCACTAGCAACAACAGACGTGTATTTCCGAGTTACTTTAAAGCCTGGAGCGCATAACAGTTGGCCTTTCAGATGAGAAAGGGATGCAGTAGGGGTAGAACTGCTATAAGACAGGAATTCATTTTGTTCTTGATTCCTTTTTACTCATGGAAACCAGAGATCATCAGTTTATTCCTTTTGACTCACTCCATTCAGGCTTTCTCTTAGCCCATCGTGCCAGCTGGTTTTTGTAGGGGATGAAGCAGGAAAAAAAAGGCAGGAAAAAATAGAAACAAGCTATTGAAGCTTTGTTGCATTGACAGCCTCCCAGGTGATACTCATCCTCCTGTCATCACTATGATCCTTACCTTCTTCCTGATGACCCATGAGAGGAGAGCAAAGGGGGAGGAGGGCCAAGGAGGTATCACACACTGGGCAGAAGTTCTGTTGGAGAAGATATCAAGGGGAAGAGATCTTCTAGAAAAGGGAAAGCCCATTGTAGAAGAGAGGGGAACAGGCCCTGGAAGGGTGAGTGCTCCTGAGCATTGTACATAAACATGCCCTTTTGTGTCTCTTTCCAAAGCCCTAATCCAGTCTGATTTACATGTCCATTTCTGGTGTGCCACAGAGAGACATATTCTGTCAATAATAATCACGTAACTTCTGCTTTAGAAGATGCCTAAAAAACTCTCCCTAGTCACTAAAATAAAGGATATGTGGGTATGAACCCTTGAACAGAGTAGTTATAATTAGTAAAGCATGTTGAGTCAGATGAGAACAACTTCCTGTCTTCCCTGTCATTGATCTGATTAATCTAAGGTTATTCTCTTCTTTATGAGTTTGTTCCCTTCCTTATTTCTCCAGTCTTTTTCTTAGCATGCTAGTTGGATAGACTCGAATTGTGTTTTTATCCCTGACACTCCTTTAGATCAGCACTTGGTTTCCTGCTCAGAAATGGGAAACAGAGAAAAGGAGAGAGACTGAGATATTGCTGTCAATCAGAAATGACTCCTTCTTGTCTCAGGATACCCTTAGACACAAGTTGAGACACAGTGCCTGGATATTGTCCTTGGGTGACTGAAGAGAGGAATTTCTAGGCCAAAATATCAACCTGGGATGAGGTTAAAATTGCCCTGATATGCGTTTGTTTTTCTTTTAAAAGACTTGTCATTTATATTATCTTTTGATATGTTAATTATATTATCTTGCCTCAGTGAAAGTCATAAATCTCAAGCTTTTTCTGCCTTTAGATGGTAGAAGTCAAGCAATACAGTAGATCCCCCCCAAAATTCATGGGGGTTATGTTCCTAGAGCACGCACGAATTGTGAAAAACTACAAATTTTGGATATGGTCATAAAAAGGCCTATACATGCCTGTTTTTATACTTTAAACCTTAAATATGCTATGTCTCCCACAGTTATGTAATTTAATGAAATACTGTATTAATAAGCATTAGAAGGTGCAGGACGTTTTGGCAGTGCCCTAGGGGTCTTTGGGCTTTGAGAAGAACAAAACTGAGAACATTGGAGATAGCTATGCCCAGTACAGCAACCTATTTTGATGCGGGAATGCTGGTGCATCTGCCTGAGATGGGTTACAGAGCAGCAGCCAATCAGCAGCAAGGAGAACTGAATAACGCTCTCAGATTGGTTATTTGCAAACCTCCCCCGCCCCAAGAAAAACAATTATGGAGGATATTCGTGGTTTCTGTGAAATTGTGAGGATTTCTGCTAACTTTTATTAGTTAGGTTCTGAGGAAAAATTATGAATGACAGGCCGCAAACTTTGAACTGTGACTTTGCAGGTGTATACTGTACTTTTGAGAATAAGGATCCATTTCTACACTCCTTTTCCTACCCCAGAATCAAAGTGGAATGGCAGAAAGAATCCCACCCAGAAAGTCTGGCAACTTATTCACTGGTCACTTCTGATTATTCACATATTTTTTTTCAAGTGTCTGTAAAGCTTTAAACTTTACGTTACTCATGTCCCTTATGTGATGTGTATACCTCCACCTTCCTGAAACTTTTTGACAGATACAGCGGTACCTTGGTTCACAAACTTGATTCTTTTAATAATTCTGGTCATAAACACAATTGGATGAGAACCATATCAATTTCCCCATAAGGTCAGCATTGAACCTAACCATTACATTTGATTTTGGTCCTTGTCCAATTGGTTTTGCAACTAGAATCTTGCAAAGAATTAAGTTTGTGAACTGAGGTGCAACTGTAGTTACCTGTGCTTGCAGTGGGAAAAAGATGCAGGCCCATGGTTCATACTACAGCAAATCAAGTCCATAAGTGATGTATGTACTGTGAAAGGTAAAGTAGAAGATTCTAGTAAGAGTTGTGGCTAGTTTGCATGGCTTCAACTTTTTGCAGTCACCCAATTCCAGCAGTAGAATTGTGATCTGCTTTGAGATGATTACCCCAAAGTGGTTTTTCTCTTCCTTTCCAGCACCATTTCTTCTCTGTAGGATGGAAGGTCTTAGCTTTAGTGAATCTTGCCAGACCTTTAACTGTGTGGCACTTGTCCCTGGCACAGTGAGACACTATTTCATTGGCCCACTGCTAACCTTAAAGGTGATAGGTCTCTCAACCACTGGATTTTTTTGGGGGAAAGGCCATATATAAATTAAACTCCCCTTGGCATCACTGTTAGGGGTGTTGTTTTCCTCTAGTTTGATACCTGTGGTTAATTTTTCCTGGAACCGGCTTTGCAGAGGTATGACTGTTCCTTTTCATAGTTTCAGCACAGTCAGCGTTGTGCTCGCTGTGAGCAGGTAAGGATAGGAGGGCTGTGATTTTATCTTAAGCACCTGGGAACAGTCAGCGGAGAAGCTGGGATTTTGATCTGAAGTCCTTAGGGCCATATTTCTGGTTTTTCTTAAATCTCCTACAACACAAGATGATTTCAAGGCAGAGTAAGAATTTTGTCTTCACAAGAATTTGATGGCTGAGCCTCTGTTAAGCATTCTTGAGCAGATAACAAGTATAGTCAGATGAGGGGCCGCTGATTTAGGTCAGGGGTTGCTATCTGATCAGTCTTGGTCAAGCTCAGTATCAGCGCTAGTGCCCCAGCTCGTCCCTTTGCACAGAACATGTGCTTTGTGCAACTCGGTTCTCCCCATTATCAGTTTTCTACTCTAAGAAATTGCTCCGATGCATTTTGTGTATCACCCTGCTTTGTCTATATCTTCCCTTTGCATTTGAATAAGTAGAGTAATGAAACACTCCAGCTGGCCTTTTCATCCTGGAATGGAATCACTTACCGAATGAGCCACGTCTTCCCCTCGGATTGAGTCATGGTGCAGTGACAGAGGGGAATTTCATAGGAGCAGTAAGATAAGCAAGGATTCCATATGGCCTTGATTTACCCCATGACTGTTTATTGAATAGTAACTGTGTGCCAAGTACTGAGCTTAGTACTTGAGCTTTGTAAGACAGAGTAGAAGATGCAAAATAAGACTGGCCTCTGAGAAGTTAGAATTGAGTTATACATGTAGAATTCCACAGGATCCTTACAAGTTTCTTTTTTGCCATGTCTAACTCAAGAGATCACTGAGCCGGGAGAAAGAAACTTTCCTAATCCCAAGTCAGCCTCAATTCTAAAATTGCTTTTATATGATTTTTGAATGAATCTTTTAAAAGGTAATCTGTCTCCTTAGGATTTGGGTCTGGTTTCACTTGTGTTCTCAGAGCACATTACCCTTCAAAACGCGTTAGAGGGGTGAGACAGAATGAACTGACTGGAAAAATCTAACCCAGAGATAAATATTTCCCAGTAGTATTTTATAAGGATGCTTATATACTCATAAATAATTCAAAATTACTTTCAACCAAACGCCAATGTACCACTGGCAGTAGTGTTCCAGAGACAATAATGCTCCAATGAAACAGTGATTAAAAAGAAAGGAACGAGTTGGGGAACATTCAAAAGTTAGAACTGATGTGATTTAGGTACCCGTTAGATGTTTATTGACTAGATTTATGGACTATTGAAATGTGCTTAACACTGTATATATTTATATCCACTGCTTCTGAAAGCTCAGCCAGTGATCATGGATACAGTTTCACTGCCAAATACCTCAGTGTATCTCTCCCTCCTGTGAGTGTTTCTGTAGATGTGGCGTTGGAAACCACTGACATGTTTAACAGCTTCCCCGAGGATTTATCTACTTTATAGTTGGGTGACTCATTTAATTTTATGATTTTGTTCAAAGATATTAAATAATTTTATCATTACAATATTTGTAAAGCTTTAAAAAGTGATTGGGAAGTATGAAGCTTTATTTATTTATTTCATAAATTGGTCGCCTGAATTTCCAAACAAATACAGTTACTTTGGAAAGCTGCTTGGTAGTAAATACTGATGTTTAATGTGGACACACTATGGCCCATTAGGTGTAGGAGTTGTATTGCTTCTATGTATGTGTATCTGAGATAAATGAGTTCAGATGTATATAAAACTAGTCATGTGGAAATACAGTGGCACTGCTTAAAGACCTCTAAAGTGAAGACCTCAAAAATACCTATCAATATTGAATGAAAGAATAATTTGAGGTATAATTACACAGTAGAATAGTACACAGCAATGAAAAATGACAATATACTGTTTCATTTGATGACGTTGATGGATCTCATAGACAAAAGCCCATATGAACAGTATTTTTGCATTTATATGTGGTTCATGAATAGGCAAAAGTGATCCATGGCCATAGAAATCAGAATGAGACTTTGGAGAAGGGATATTGGCAGGAAGGAGGAATAGAATGGAACTTTCAGGGATGCTAATAATGTTCTATGCAGTGATCTGTGTGGTAGGTATAGGGTATGTGTGTATACATGTGTGTGTATGTACAATTACATACACAAGTGTGTGTGTGTATGTACAATTGCATGAAGTGCATACTTGAGACTTACTACTTGACTTTAGATATAATTTAATATCAGTGCTTTAACAAAAGAAATTTCCCAGCAGTAGCCACTTTACCAGAACTATGCATTGACTAATAAGACACTAATTTGAGACTTTGAGAGAGTGGAGTTGAAGGTGTCATTAGAGATGAGCAATGCATGATTTGGCCATTGTTGGATGAGGTTGTGGTAGGATTATTTGGTACAGTGTGATACATCTCTTTAAATGGAATTATTGAAGGAAGGGAAATTGCTAAATGCATGATCTCTGAAAGCGACACCCTCAGAAAGATGACTGTTGGTCTAGAAAGACTTGAAGCCACATACTGAAGCTTTTATTCTCTAAAAACGAGCACCATAAATTAGCTCACTGTCACGTCACTGTTTATCTCCTTTTCACTTCCAAACTCTAGGAGGTCTCTGGAAAATCCACCAGTGCTTAGTCAGTATGTCATTTCCAAAAATAAAGAGTGTAGAGTTGCAAGAAGACTGGAAATAGCTTCCTCCATATGGTAGGAAGAAATGCAGTTTTCACTCTTTTATCTTCACAGGGCTCACAGCACTAGCAGACTCTGTGGATAGAGCCAGAAAGCAAGTCCCATCCCCAAGGAAAGGCTAAAAAGAAATGTTATTCTAACACCCAGAGAGAGCAGAGAGAGAGGCAGAAGGCTTGAATGCTCCACAAACTGAATTCGACAAACCTGTTTGTCGAATCATTCGCAGCTCACTGTGCCATTCTGTTTGAGAAATGGATGCATGCTGCATCATTGGTTGTTGGAATACTGATCCTGTGTAAAACTGTTTCTCATCAAATTTATCACCGGCGTGTTGTTCCTATAAGAACAAGGGAAGGGGAGTATTTAGATTTTTATTTGTTTTTCACAATTTTCCTGAGATGGAGGAGTACCTAAGGCAGAATGCTCAGATGGGTATTAGTGTCTAGGGCTTGCTTTTTAGCTAACAATTTGAAAAATAATTTATTCTCTTTATGTGTTATCTGTCCATAGTAATTGTATATGACAACACAGGACATTAAGGAGATGGGAAAATGAGGCACACTAGAGGTCTTACAGGGTCGTGGACAAGAGGATGGACTCTGGAGCCAGACCACCCAGGGCCATGTCCTGGTTTTGCCCCTTAATGGATGTGTGGCCTTGAGCAAGTCAGTTCAGCAGTACAGTGTAGGCTATAATATTGCCTTCTGCAAGGAGTTTTGTAATGATTGCAGGAATAATAAGAGAAGGTCCTTTATTATGTGCCCAGCAATATTTTCTCAATATGTAGTTGCTGTAAACAATAATAATAAGTATGTAAAGGTTCTCAGTAAGTTTTATTTGCCAGGGATATAGCTTAGCAACACAGCACCTACCTGGCAAGCATTAGGTTGTAAGTTCAATTGTTGGTATAAAGAAAACATTTTATTTGCTTGTATTTTTCATTAACATTGAGTTAGCTATGTCATATCTTTTATTTGTGATGACTAGCATCACCCCTTGAGGATACTGCAATATGGAAGGAGATACTGATGTCCATATTTTGTATCCAAGTATTTGATATCCAAGTTTTTTTTAAATTTATTTTTAATGTTTTGGTGTTGAGGATCAAAGCTGGGGCCTGATGCATGCAGAGCATGTATTCTATCACTGAACTGCACTTCTAGCCCTGATATCCAAACATTTTTGGCATGATAATGAAACATTTAGATTATGTACTTACTTACAACTTAATGGTTTTCTGATACTTTCATTTGAATCATTGCTTGTCATTCTTCTGAGTGAATTTTAAATGCTAAAAATATGATGTAAAAATGGTAGGATACGTATCTAAAACCAAGTTTTAGAAGAAATTCTTAAGAAACAAATATAGTTCAGCAGTATACTGATTTGCATGCAATCAGATAGATGAAACATTGTTTTCTGATTACCAAGCTCTTTGAACTGGTGAAGGGCCAGATTCCATCTTGTATGTATTCTACATGACAAAACTAGCTAATCTGGCAAAAGGCTATACTCAGACAGTATAAAAGAGGAGATCATATATTGTTTTAAATTCATGGAGTTTAAACATTTCTGCATGTTTTCTCTGTGTTTTAGAAAAGTGGGGAGGGGTGGAGATTTATGATAGTTGGTTTTAATTAGAAAAGCATTTTATTTTAAGAGCCATGTCATATTTATTTAAACTTTATTTATACATTGCTGTAATTTTTAAAAATGAAAAGTGTACTTGGAAAGTGCCACTTATTAGAATACAATTTTTAATAATATAAATAATGCCACTTTTTTTTTTCCTCCATCAATTTGGTGTGACTTTAGACTTTGGTGTGTTGTTTTTTGTTTGTCTTGCCTTTCTGACCAAGGTTATCTTCAGTGTTCCAATACTATCTAAGAAAGAAGTTGGCATAAGCAAGAAATTGAATTTCTAGTTCTTTGATATTTACCCCTTTAACAAATATACAAAAAGCCAAGATTGTTTCTTTGGCTTTTCGCTGGTGGGCTCTTGTGCCGTGCTTTGTGCTGTAGTGTGTCTGCGTCCTGTGAGTGCATGCGGCTGGCTGAGGGGTCTGGGACCAGGGCTGAGGAGCAAGAGAGCTTTGGAGGTGCTTAGCTGAGTACAGGGAATCCCAGCCTCCCTTGCATCTTGTTTTCAGTTTTCCATACTAACTCTCCTCGTCTTTTTCTGTGAGTCAGTATGTTTTGAGTATGTTTCACGAATGGAGGGGTAAGTTGGATAATTACTCCATTCAACTTGACTTTATTTAACAGGCCTATAACTCTGCACCTCCTTAGCAGTTTGCCTTCTTTTTAAAAATACATTTATTGTGCTAGGATTAAATCCAGGCTCTGACACATTCTAGAGAAGTACTTTATGACCAAGCTAGGTCCCTAAAATAGTAGCTTGCCTTCCAGAAATTAAACCCAGTGTGGCTGATCTCTATAGGGAAGGTGGGTATCATTCTTTCTATTGTTTTTTGAGACAAGGTCTCACTAGTTCAGGCTGGCCTCAAACTCACAATGATCCTCCTGCCCCAGTCTCCCAAGTGCGGGGATTACAGATATGTGTAATACCATGCCTGGCATTCATTCTTTCTATTTGAATACATATTTCTCAGAAAAATAGGTCACATATCTTAGTTTTCCAAATCACTTTTATATCACATATATTTGTAGTTTTTTAAAAAAAGTCTTTTGTGTATGACGTGGCTGCTAATTTAACAGTGACTTATAATGCTGTATTGAGTGACAGAAGATGACAGCGAGATGTCATTATCAAGAAATAGCACAGGACCAGCTGGACAGTAACCTTTACTTGATGAAGAGATATACAATACTACCGAATTATTTGCACACGCTTGAAGTTCTTGGTTCCAGGTGATTTGGAAACCAGGATACCAGTACTACGATTATGGACCTAACAAGAGTAAAGGCCAGAACTACAAAGATGGCGCTAGGGGAGGCTGAAACAATAAACTCATCCATTGGAGGAACAGCGACCAGATTATAAACCAAAGCACAGCTTTCTAAGCTGAAGTCTGAAATACACATCAGGAAAACAGAGGCGGTAAAGACAGAGAAGGCAGGAGACTGACAGCTCTCGGAGCCTGCTCAGGGGCTTTTATGGGTAACCTTTCCAAATTCTGCAGCTGTCATTCTTCTGAGGCTGACCCAGACTCAAACACAGGGTGGGCAAAGCAGGAAGGTAGCTCTCACAGCTTGACACCTGTGCCAAAGGACGTGTCTGAGACTAAGAAGCAGGTAAATAATGTCTGGGTAGATTGTGCTTTATTTTCCAGGTTGACTTCGGGATTCTGACCCAGGAAACAATGTCAAGTGTCTTCTCGCTCATTACCAGACCGTGCCTGTTTTGTTTCTGAGACTCTGTGTAGGCTGCCCAAGTAAGAGAGGACTGTCTGGTGCCAAGCAGATAGTCTGGAGATACCACTCCTGGGCATGGTCAGTGTCAACGTGTTCTGTGGCCTGCAGTGCCTTGGAATGCTGCTGGATGCCTGTGAGGTCGGCCACCCTGCCCTGAGGCTTAATGTTAATCTGAGCAGGAGAAGGTGGTCCTGTAAATAAGACTGCAGTTCTCCTTGCTTGTGGGCGTGGACTGAAGAAAGCCTGATAACCTCTTGCTCTGCAAAATCCCGTACAAGCATTCTTCGCTTCTGAGTGTAGACTAGTTAAGACTGAAGATGTCTGTTGTTTCCTGAATTCTATCAGCCAGGTTACAAAAGGCAATTTATTGGTTCTTGATTCCTAATGGGTCAAAAATGAAGAGATGAATTTAGTTTTTCAAAATAAGAAACCTGAACCCAAATGAGAGTTACAGGGTGACAAACAAAATGTGTAAGGAGTTCTTAGGGGAATAGCTATTTATAAATCTTCAGTAGGGTAGAAATTAGCCAATGTGTAAGTTATTTGCTCTCTTAAGTCTGAGTGTTTATTCCTTATAACTTTCTGTTGTACTGTTCCTCTTCTTGGAACAAATTAAAGATAGTAATAATAATCTTGCATTTGCAGGACGTTTTATACTTTACACATACTTTGCACGTTATCATATATGTTCATCTCCAATTATGGGAATATTGCAGGTGGATTATTAACTGCATTTTCCAGATGGCAAACTTGAGATCTGCAGGCCAAAGAACTTGTCTAAAGGTACATAGCTTCTAATTTAGGCAAAGACCTGGCTTGAAATCACAGATCTTTTATCTCTATGTAGGTCAAATCACTGGAAATCTTAAAGTTGGAAACTGGTCTCTCTGTATTTCCTCTCGTTCTTAAGCCCTTCACTCAGGTTGGTTTTACTGTTTCATATTTGCTCACATTCTCCTTTGTTTCTTTCTCCTTAGAATGTTTTTGGGGGCTTTGTGCATCTGCCCTTGTTTGAGAGCATTGCATACCATGTGCTCAAATATCTGTGTGAGAAACAGCCGGTTTTACATTGGATAATTCTCCTCTGGAATTTACCTTTACCTAATCTCTATAGATGACTGTTCTTATCTTACACTACTTAGAAAAGGATTTGCCTTATTGGATCTGGCCACTTATTCCTCTAATCTAATATCCAATTTCCAGCACTTCCATGATGCATCATTTCAGAAGAAAGTAGTATGCTTCCCTAGCTAGGAATTAGGAAACAAAACTCTTGTTATGACTCTACATTAGATGGTGAGCAAAGTATTCAGTTTTGTTCCTTAACTCATGACTCACTAGACTGTAAGGTCTACAAGAAACTTCAAAGTATCTACATTGAATATGTAATGTAGAGCTCTTTGATGGATCATCTTAATTATCTAGTATTCCATATAACATAAATACATTTTTTCTTTATTTTTTACAGTTCCAAATTAACAACAAACATCAGTGTTGGTTGGGCAAGTAATTACTTAAATGTGGTTTTGGTTACTTAATAAATATAGCTTATTTCATCTTTCTACTGTGTCTTGATGTGATTCTAAAGCAAGTTATTTATTAGCTCATAGTTCTTGACTTTAGTACTAGAATCATAGGCCAACTATTATTTGAATATTTCCTTTTTAGTAGTTCTGAATCTGTATCGGCATTAGCTGTGGCATTTTAGGTGGATTTTTCCAGGGTTTTACCCTCCCCCCTCCCCACAGATTTTCTAGAGATTTTCTACTTTATCTAAATAGCTACCTAGGGGTTGAGTTCTAGTGCAGTGGTAGAGTGCTTACTTAGAATGTGTGATCCCTTGTATCTGATCCCCAACACTGCAAGAATAAAAAACAAAGAAAGAAAATAAACCGCTACCAACAAAAATCATACCTTAGTGATTCTGAGCTCTAGCCAAGATTGTAAGATTCTATAATCTTAGAACCATTTTTCTAAGATTACAGGGGGGCTTCTGAGATGACAATAGTTTAAATAAGGTTTACTTATTCAGCAGACATTGAATTCCACTTGTTCTGACACAAGTGGAATTATACAGTCTCTGTCTAGAGGTGCATGTATTTTAATGAGAATAGCCTCAGTCGTTGCTGTCTGGGTATATTATAGTAGGAGAATATACAGTTCTGAGGATAAAGCAGAGGCTCCTAAGCCAGCCCCTGGCAGGTCATCATGTTAAGAAAAAAAAGAAAAGCCTTGAGATTTGAGACTTGAACTTTCCTGTCCAGTGAGAAGACACCGTTTGCTCCTTTGCCACTGGAAAGTAGAGCAGAATTACAAGAGACCACTGAATATCTGTTAGAGGGCAGTGATGACAGCACAAAGGCTGACAGCAGGACGGGGACCCTGGTGGAGAAAGCCAGTTGGCCTGCATCTCTGGGAAGAGGTGGTAAGGACTTTGCCTGGGTGGTGAGAGAGAGGACAAAAAGATAAAGAAGCCTCTGGAAGTTGATGCATGGCTGGATGTGGGAGACAAGAGGAAGAATGAGCCAAAGGTTCCCATCTGGATGACTGGGGATTTGACATCTCATACCGAGATATGGGGATTGTGAAATAGAGTTTGTTGGATGATAAGTTTCTTTGTCCTGGTGGCCCTTGTGCATTTGCCCCACTATTTAGCACAGTGCCTGCTGCCCATTAGATATGTTCCTTGGAGTATTGGTGTGGCTGTTAGGGATAACTTAATTTCTCTCTTTCATGAAGGAGTCTAGGAAGGTGAGTGTCCAGAAATGTAGAGTGGCTTCATTCTCTCATGCTCTCCGTAGATTTATTCCCCAGCTTTTCTATTGCTTCGTCCTCAGGGAGTGGCATTAGGCTGAGGGCATGGCCTATTTCCGTCATTCCATCTTCAAGCTTGATAGAAGCAAAGTAGAGAAACAGGATTCCTCCTGGAGGCTGTGCTTTATCACTCTGCTGTAGTTTACATTTTACATGTCCCTGAAAGTCACAAGGGTGAAACACATAGTCCCCAAGGTGGCACTGTCTGGAGACTATGGGACCTTGAAGAGGCGGGGCCTAGTGGAATGTCTTCAGGTCACTGGGGCTACTCTGGAGGGATCATTGGGATTTTAGCCCCTTCCTCTTCCTTTCACTTTCCAGCCATTGGATAGTGGTTTTTCTTTGCTGTGTACTCCTGCTGTGATGTGCTACCTCAACACAGACCTAAAAGCAATACACCAGCCGATCTTGGACTGAAGTCCCTATCACTGTGAACCAAAAAAACCCTTTTCTTCTTTTAGGTTGGTTATTTGTTATAGTGGTACAAAACTGACTCATACATGTTCTCTGCATTCCGCTTTCCACAATTTATATAGCTACAACATAGTAAAACATAAGCTGGGGAACTATTAACTATTAATAGTTAACATAGTTAAGAGTCCCCCAGTGAACTATTGACTATGTTAATAGTTCAGCCATTATATCCAGTTAAAATTCTGAGGTTCTGTTGCTAGAGAATGAAGACGATTTTGTGATCTAGGCTCTTAAGCCTCTGTGGTGGGTTAACTAATGTTCAACTTGTAACACTCAGCTGAACTGAATCATGTGGTGCTGGGTGTGGAAGGCCCACCTGAGGGTTGTGGCCAACAGCATAAAAGGCAAACCGGAGAGGAAGAGATGGTGCTGTTGATTCTTTTAGAGAAGCTTGTTGCACTGACTTTCCTGATATGAACTCAGCTATTCTCATCGTTGGCAAAGCTCAGTGCCTTGCTGCCACTGAGGAGGCTGTGGTTCTTTTGGGGGCACTCTGGTTGCTTCCTGGCTCCAGTGCAGATCCCTCAGCCTGCTGGCACAGATCCTTCATCCCGCTGGCACAGACTTTCTAGCTTCCACCACTGACCTTTGGGCCTTCCCAGTGCAGATCCTGAATACAGACTTGCTTGAGACATTGTCATGGGCTCTAGGCCTCCAGGTGCACTTTTGGAGAAAATTGCCATGGGCTCTAGGTCTTCAGCTGGACTTGTACGGGACATTGCCATGGGATTCAGGCCCTTAGCTAGATATTTTGGGTCTCTAGTGTGTGGACAGATCTTCTACACTGTTTTGCAGCTGACTCTTTGGGTGAATATTATAAAATAATCCTATAAATTATGCATCCTGTATTAAATCCTTTCCTTGTAAACCCTGACTACAACACCATGGTATCTGCCACAGTGGTCCTGACTTTTATAAAATGAAAGTGGGTTGAATTTGGTCATGCTGAGTTGAAGGCAGAGGGAAGGCCTCCACATAGAGACACCCAGGATGTAGATTGAGACATGGAACAGTAGTTCAGAAGAGTGAGCGGGGTGTGAGATTTAAATAGGCAAAGTCATTGCCTAAGGCCATGGATGTACTCAGTAGAATGTTGAGAGAAGCAATAAAAAAGACAAGGAAAAAGCTTTGGTGGGAACACACATACATTTGATGGTAGGGCAAGTGAGAAAATTAGTCCAGGGACTAATTGGAGATATTTGGAGAAGTAACTAGCTAAAGAATTGAAAAAAATATTTTTTGCCAAGGCAGAATGAAAAAAAATGAATGAAACGGCATTGCTGAAAGGAGGAAAAGTTAGGGAATACAAAAAAAAAAAAGATGGAGAGCTCAGAGTACAAGGAGAGAGAAAAGACTGTTGAACATGTCAAAAAGTTTTAGCTAAAAGTTAGGGAATACAAAAAAAAAAAAAGATGGAGAGCTCAGAGTACAAGGAGAGAGAAAAGACTGTTGAACATGTCAAAAAGTTTTAGCTAAGATTTGTGGCATGTTGACACACCAGGTTCCCTCCAGAGCATTGGATCCAATGAGGCATTCTTCAAAGGAATGTGTTATATTATAGGAGGAAAATTTAGCAGAGGTTTCCTTAAAGATGTGGAAATATCTGATGAGTACTGGTTGTACTTGACCAATGACATTATAATGGAATATTTATACTCTATAGTGGGGTACTTCTACTCCTTCTGTGCTGAAATGGACACTACAATGGCTGAATATAATTTCTGTAAGTGGTGAAAGAAATTATTTTAATTACTATAAATAGGTTTAGTTAGGTTAGTTTTGTAATCAGCAAATAATATGAACCACATTTGATTATTAGCAAAGTTCAAGCATAGTCTGAAGGGCAAGGGATTTACATTTGTAGTGGTTTTATTCTCTGGAGCATTATAGTGTGATAGAAAGGAGATTCTTCCTCAGCTCAAGGGAGAATCTCAAGTTCTGACATCTGTATTGCATTGTCCCTCTAAGTACATTTCTGAGTCATTACTGCTTGTGCTGTCTAGTAGGGAAAACATTAGCATATAGTTTTTTCCTCAGTCAGGGAGCCAATAGGCTTATATAGAGTGTTAGTATTGTTTTAATTTTTTGCTCACTTTTAGGAGGTAAAGTGAGTGAGTGGGAAATAGGGGTCTGTTTTTCTTTTCTATAGTACTTCTCTTTCAGTATCACCTGCACCTTCTTGATTATACTTCATATGATTGAGCTCAGAGTGTAGCTCTGTGTAGCTCAGTGGTAGAGCACATGGTTAGCATATTTGGAGCCCTGAGTTTAATCCCCAGTGCCAACAAATAAAAAAATAGATAAAAAAATTAGTGGTGGGCAGTTGTGTGAAGAGCAAAGTGAAGGTAAATTTTCATATCTTTTCTGTTTTATTTCAGAGATCCAGTGCTTGCTTTGGTTTCCTCAGTTTTTTTTTTGTTTTTTTTTTTGTTTTTTTTTTTCTGACTCGTTTTAAAGGGGTGAGCTGTGAATCTGGGACTTTTCCTGGGCTGATGTGGGACTGAGGCAGCAAAGCAGAGTGATCTTTCCTGTAGGGACCTCCAGGAAGGTGCAGGCTCACCAACAGTTTTTCTTTTTTCCTTACTCTTAAAGTTATTGGAGAAGGCCTGGGAATCATGAGTAAATTTGGAGTTAAGATATTTATTATTGTTCAGGCTCTGCTCCCTGGATACTCTTCTTTGTGCCTGAGGAAGTGCTTGGTCCAAGTGCCTCTTAGACTTTGTTAGCAAAGAGCTTTTTAAGAAGTCCACTATCCATCTCCTTCTGATACTGTCATAAAGTAATATATAAATTAAACCTATCATACACTACATATAATAAGGTATAGATATATTATAGGCTATATAGTAATATATATATATTATATGCTATGTAATATATATAGCACATGAATTATATAAGTTACTAGAAAAACAAAGTTAGGGAAAAACCTCCAAAACAAAGACTTACAAATCTAGACGCAGTGGTTAAAACATTACTCCACCGGGTTGTTATAAAATTCTGAGCATTTGCTCAGTTTCTGTTCACGTTTTTCCTTTTGTGGACAAGTGACAGGCTGCCGCCCACATGCTGAGTAGATGACACTGATTTACAACTACAGTCATCTCCCTGTAGGCCACTCTATGACACATTTTACAGATCATGACACAGGATCAGAGAGACTTAGGTGTGCAAGGATGTGCAGGGGCTGGAGCTGGAATTCAGATCCAGGGTCCCTTAGGGTTAGGGACAGGTACCCCTTCCCCGAGCCGGCTGGCTCTGCCTTCGCTCCGCACGCTGTGTGCGATGCAGCCTGAACCGTGGGACGATGTGACTCTGTTCACACACACCTGTGCCCTCCCTGCCTCAGGGCCTTCGGGAGAGAAAGTGGAGAGTAAGCCTCTCTTCATCCCTTTATTGTGCATTTCCACAAAAAAGCAGTTCAAGGTAAGGAAAATTCAAGTTGGTAGAAGTTAGACATTTTTAGTATTTCCGGAAAGTGCAAGTCTGTGCTGAAGCTTTGGGATACTTGTTACTTAATTGCTGTGAGACTTTTATTAGAAATTTCCTCACACGGTCAGCCAAGCAGCAGGGATGTATCACAGCTCCAAAAAATCAATTAATATTTAATGATCTCAGAAATACTTGTGCATATATTCCCATTGTCCTTGTTGCTTAAATCACTGCACTTCTATCATAACTTCTTGGTGCTGGCTTAGTATTTAATTTAAATGAAATTTAAAAAGATGTAGACAGTGAAAGCAGACTGAAGATATCTCCTTATACAGTAATCACTTATATCAAAAATTAGTTAATGTTAATGTTAAGCGTATCTGTAGCTTTGGAGCCAAATTATTTTAACTGTGTGAAGGTCCTGAAAGCTGTGAATGGGGCCCAAAGCACAAACCTCTTGGTTTTGTTCTCTTCCATGGCCAATTGTTATACATGGTCAAAGGAAATGTCTCACTGGTCACGTAGAAAGCCAGGAAAAGAATTTAAATGGAGGAGTTGCCTCTAACCACTGAAAAACTACTCCGAGCCAAGTAGGGCCTGATTTATTTGTTAAGGAATTACATGAGAGGAAGGAAAGAGCAATCATTCTCTGGAAGACTTAAATGCAGTCATGAATGTGTCAGTTTTCTTTCTAAGTACAATGTATACATTAGTATCTCAAAGGACTGAGGGAGTCAGTTTAAGGTAAAAGCTGCCAAATGTGGGTTTTTTGTTTTTTTTGTTTTTTGTTTTGTATTTAACTTCTTATTGCTATCGCCTATTGCAATGAGCACACTATGCGCTAGCCATTGCTAAGGGTACCAGGTGCGCAATCACACTGCTGTCCGCTGCAGCCCTTCGAAGTTGATGCATTGTTTTTCGAGCCAGGGATCTGAGGCTTTTGAGCACTGGAGCAGCTTTTCCGGAACGCATTAGGAAGCAAGTTGGGGAACTGTGGCACCTCACAGTAGAGCCCTGGCATCATCTGGGAGCTCATTAGCGTCAAAACCTCAGCTCCATTGAGTATCTGTGTTTTTAAAAGATCCCAGGCAATTCGGTAGAACTAAAGTTCGAGAAATCCTGCTTTATTTTGTAGAGTTCGAGTTTGTAATCCCTGCACATCTGTGCCTCCCCGGGAAGTCTAATTTAACCTCCTTAAGAGAATTCACAGAACCTGATTTTAGGAAGATTCAAAATATCTTTTTTTCAGATTACAGTCTAGTTGTGTAGATTTCAAATTTGTTAATTCTGTGTTTTCTGCTTTTTGGCTAAGAGATCTGAGTTCCAATTTTGGAAGAGTCCATTCTTTCTTTGCCATTGTATCTATGCTCACTGGGCTTTAAAAATGTTCTAGTTTCATAGCTTCTGGTTGGTGTTATCCAGGGCACTGGAAAAAAGGACACATGGCAGTGGCTCAGCATACAAAGGCTGAATTGCGCTGGGGAACTGTGACATCCATTTCATCAGGCCCCTGCCCTCTCCTGCATATAAGGCTTCTGTTAGGTGATGGGTAATCATCAGCCCTATCTATTCTCTTAAATACTGATGTATTAAATATACTTTGTAATCAAGTACATTTAAATTAGAATAGAAAAAGCACCTTTCTTGTATGAAATGTGAAGCATTTTATATGATCCTTCAAAGGACTTAACCTTTAAACATAAGCCACTCATGTTTAAAAAGTAAAAGTTAAACATCAAGAAACAGCATGAAATATTGAAAGTTTTAGGGGGGATGCTTGGATATAAGTTTGGAGAATGGACAAGCAGGGATAAGACTGGATCAGTGGCTCTAGAATCACAAGGAGGGCTTTTAAATGCAAACTGAAGTTTGCTACTTGCATATTTGTGGATGAGAAGGCTTGTGATACAGGGCCTGAGAACTTGGATCTTTAATAATTTTCTAGGTGGTGATGAGGAAGTCCTCTGGACCAACGAACACAGTTTGAGAAACACCAGACTAGATTTTTAGGAGATGAATTAAAAATCTTTTGCATTTATCTATGCAGTATACAACATAAAGCTATACATCGATGAGAGAGGAGGAAGGATGGTGTTTTAAAGATACAGGGGAATTATCATTGACTTGATAATGGAATAGAGTATGCAGATGAAGGGGAGGCAAAAGTCTGGATTGATTTCTAGGTTTCTGGCCTTGCTGTGTGGATGGAGAATGGTGGTACCTTTACCTCAACATCTGGAATAAAAGAGGAGAAGCCAGCTGGAGGTTTTCAGGTGGGACTGATAAGAGTTTGGTATTAGACACATCAAATAAAGATTGATGTGGGTAATTTAAGTGGAGATAGCTTTTCGGAAAATAGGAGACTGCTGAGTTGAAGATGCAGGCATGTATGTCCATACGGGAGAAATTATAGAGCATAAAGAGAGCAAGGTACAAAAAACAGGACTCTGGGACATGCCGGTATATGGTGAACGCAGAATAATTCACTTTCCAAAGGCCTGAGAAGAACGGGCAGGAGCTCTGGAGTGAGAGTTTCTACGAGGGTGTGACCAACATGTCAGCACTCCAGGAAGTGAAATGATGGATGGACTCAAATGTGCTCATTGCATTTTGGACCAAAAGATGATAGGAAACACAGTAAAAGCAAGTTTTGTCAAATGGCACAGATGGGACCCAGATTGCATTTATCTGAAGCGAGAAACCGCCTTTCAGGACAGAGTACATAAGCCTTCTGAGTCCATGATTTGAGATTTCGGGTTTTTTCAGTTCTGAGAAAAACAATGCTAGTGTTAGAAATGCTTTGCTGAGCTAACTGGTGCACAGTCAAATTGTAAGGTAAATTTTCTAGGTGAAATTTAGTAAACTGTTTAGAAAGAAAATTTAGAATCAGATTTAATGTTTGATTCTCATTTTGTTCCCTTCGACACAGCAGCACCTCTTGTGAGGTATTGTCCCTTACCCTGAGAAACTTTCAGAAACAGTGGGGAAGGTTTTATGGTTGGTCTTTCTAAAAATGTTTCATTTTATTCCCCATCCCTCTGGGGGGCGGGCTCAAAATGCTATTATTGCTATAAAGAATATTATTTTACTCTGTGACTTTGTGTGACAGCTGGGTATGGTTATTTTTTTAGTGTACTGGTTGACCCAGCTTAATCCAAAAAAGGAAGACAAGGTCAACAAAGGTGATAGTTGTTACGGCAGCTGTCACTTCTGGTAATTTGACCATAACCACTTTTCTCTCCTTTTCCTCCAATGTTATTCTAAATAGATTTAAAACAAAACATAGAGTAAATAGAAATTGCTGTCCCTCAAGGATCAGGACCTGGGATAAGAGTTTCATAAACAAGATTTATTGGTGGCATGTTGGTGTCTGGAGAACATGGTTTAAACATGACTGTGCTCTATAGCAGAGCTATAGACCTCTGTCCCCAGAAACCTCCTGGGTGTGTTTGCTGGCTGCTGCAGACTCTCTGGACAGCCAGACTTGAGACTGAACTGATACAGTCCTTTCAATTTGATGCTTGTATTTCTCTATTAATTAATTGGAAAGTTCTCCACCAAATGTGGGTCAAATGCAGAACAAGAGGAACTGCCAGTAAAATAGTGAGCCTTCTAAATGACCCAAATAAAAGCACATTTTCTCTTTTACGGTACAACTCATCTGACCTAACAGATTCTCTGTATGCATACTTTTATGTTTCCCTTCACTCGTTGACCAAGTTTTCAAAGGTCCGTATGAAAAAAAAGGAACACTTTTTAAATCATGGGCTGCAAATGATCAAATGTGTAATTGTTATTTCACAGAGACCAGACTAACTTCCTAGACTGTTAGAAATTTTACTGGTTGACAGATAAGACTCTTATAAGACAGATAAAGCCCATGACTTGGAGGTTGATGGTGAATAATAGGAGAAGGATGGTAGACTTTTAAGATTATTTTAGATAACCCAAAGCTCTTCTTAAACATTAAAAAAGTGTTTTGAATATTTTAAGTAATGACATAGGTATTTTCTCTTATGCTTTTCATTTAGAATTTTAAAAAGTCTTCTTATGTATATTGTATTTAAAATTAACATTTTCCCCTTTCTCTGTTTCTGGAGCAGGTTGTCAAGTTATTAAGCAACAAAAGATCACAAGCAGTTGGAATATTAATGTCTAGTCTTCACTTAGATATGAAAGACATACAACATGGTAAGTGAGAAACAAAAATGCAGCTTTGGAATGTTATAATTTGGGCAGAAGGATATTATGTTTGGTGGCAAAAGTATTTCAAGCTTACCTGTGTATACTGCAAGTATTGTATTTCCCATAAGCGTTACCAAACTTTGTCCTGCCACTGTTTCTGGAAAAGTTACTATTGATTTGACTTTTCTTTCTTACTATACCTTGGTAAGGGCCTATTTTTCCTGTGACATTATTATTCTTCTGATATTCTGCTGTGACAGAGTACCAAATATTGGATTGCTTTTAAACCATAAACATTTATTCTTTCTAAAAGAGACTGGAAGTCTAAGATCAGGGTGCTAGCATGTGTTGGTTCTGGATAAGATCTTTTTGGGGATGCAGATTGCTGGTATTCTCACTTGGCACAAAAAGGTCAAGTGAGCTCTCATGAGTCTCCTTCATACAGGCATTGCTCCCACTGCTAAAGGCTCCCCTCTCAAGATCTAATCACCTTCCAAAGACCCACTTCCTACTACGATTACAGTCAGGTTGCAACATATAAATCATGGGGGAAACACACATGTGAAGCCCATTGCAGATACATTTAATCTGTTACGAATAAATATTTAAATTTTACATCATAAGATATAATAATCCTAATGTATTCTGTAACTTTTTAAAACCCTCTACAAAGTGTTTACTTGTGGATATGACACTCAAAGAGTTATTGATAAATATTAGCATGAGCCAGGCAGTGGTGTATCTCAGCCATTGAAAATAGCCCAAAAAGATTCTCCATGGGAGAGAAAAGCTGGTTGAGCCTTGAGTCTCAGGTGTTTGATGAACTAAATAAAGGTGGGATAGTAATTTAAAATGATTGGTTTCAAGCAGTATGAGAGTTACAAGGAAGCCTGTTTCAGTTGTTCGTTTAAGATTATTCTTATGGTTAGAGATTTCAAATAGTAAACTAGATCACCATGTTTAGTGATGAGCTGAAAAGAAGTCTTCAAAGGCCAAAGGACCATTTGTCTTAGATGTCTTTAAGGCATTCTTTTAGTCCTCATGTTCCAAGATACTGCAAAACAAAGCATATTTATTATATTTAACTCTTCAGGGTGGAAAACTGGCCCCTCTTCTGCCAGTTACTTGGATAACTATAGAGTGCAAACCTGAGCTTTTCTCCTGTAGAGGGACTGAAGTATCTTTTTTCTAATGACCACCAAAGATGATTTCAGATTATTTTTGCTAACTTTTATTATTGATGGTGTCCTGGTGCGTGGATGCACTAACATCGTGATCTTTCATTATTTCTTCTATGTTGTTGTTTTAACTTATATTTTTAAATAGGCTTATGATATATATTGGCACTAGGGCAGTTTCTAACATTTTCTAAATGGATTTAGTGTCAATATTTTAATACTTGAATTCTACCCTACAATTGACAGAAATTCTTGTGCCATTTCCTCTCATCACATCTATGCTGAGAAATATTGCTCAAAGCTGCATAGTGGAATTAAATTTATATTCTGAATGTCCCTTAAGATGCCTAGAGCCTTAGAATAGATTTAAAGCAGATTGAATTATCCAGTGGAATGCCAGCCTACCTATTAAAGAAATATGGTTTCAAGTATAATACAGACCTTATAAATCATGAAAACATTTAACTGGCTTTCTAGCTTCCCCCTTTATGAATGTGGATTCTATTTGTTAGGCCAAAAATATTGTGTGGAATAATTCATAAATAGCACAGAACTGGTATGCCCTGTCAATTGATGAGTAACTCTTAATCACAATGTAAGTTTTTATTAAATTGTTTTGATGGTGAGGAGACTTCCTCAAACTGAAACGTTTCGGGTAATAGTCATAGAAGAGAACGCCAAGGCTGGCGCCAAGAAGTACTCGGTGTTTCTAACACTGGCAGATGTAGCCCAGTTAAGTCATAGAATGAAATCTGAAAATAATGATATGGTCCTTTCCTTCAGTCAAATATTCAGCTCGGGTTGAGCTAATAATGAGAACCTTATGAACAAAGGAGTCCGCCTGACAGCTGTGTCTGTGGTACAGCCAGCAAGAGTTCATTGAAAATTTGCTTGCTTAACATGCAATGCGAACAAGAACATGGCATGAACGTCAGACGTTAGAGGGTCACCCAGAATTATGCATAAACTTTATCCTATTAGGATGGGAAATGATTGCCTGAGTCCCTTTGAAACTCTGCGCACCATTTTCTACAAAGCAGCCGCTTTTAAAGTCTGCAGAAGCAAGCAGTTGTGACTGCTGTGGACGAAGTCCTGTTCTGCCTCAGCATATTGTCTGGAGCCATGCTTTCCATGTGGGGATCACTTGTGGGCTCTAGAGTAAACTTCGCTTCTTGCAGGATCTGCCTCTATGGAGAAACCCACAGAAGCATAAATACCATTGATTTGGGATGTAGGAGCAGCCACAGAATTCACCCAGCCCTCCAGTGTCATTTTATAGAAAAGCAAACCGGTAGTCCGATATCTTTCTCAACAGTGTGTCTCTTGTGGATAGAACAGGCTGAACTTGCACTGGGGCCTCTTTCTTAAGTAGACCTGCTCTGTGCCATTTTCCCAAGGTCCTGCATTTCCTCTGACCACCACTGATGTCTCTAAAACCGAGTATGTGCATTGCTCTACTGAGATATTCCAGAAATGGCATGCCACAGTTTCGTTCTCCCCACTGGATCACTGTGCGGCCCTGCATGGGTCAGTTCAGGGAGGTTGCCATTGCATTCCAGCAGTTCTGGCCTTCGCTGTAACTTTTACACATACCAAGTTAATTATCTGGAGGCTGCCTCTCTTATATTTGCTGCATCTGTGCTTTTCTTCATCCTGGCAAACCTCCAGAAAAGCCTATAGTTGAATTTAAAATGCCTTTCAGAGTGATGAGTGTGTATGGCTTGGGTTCTAGGTGTCAAAGGTTCCAATTATCTGCACTCTCAAGTGAAGCATCTAACTTAGAGTAGCTTCCAGAAGGAACTTGGCTTTCTTGGTGCTAGGACCTGGGAACGCTATGGGTTAAAGATTACCTTAAATCAGTCTCCGAGGACTCTTCAGAGGTACTAACTGCTCTCCTGCTGCTTGGATTAGTATCCAGGAGTCTTTAGTCCTTGAAGAGCCAGTTTATTGTGGGGAAGGTCTCAATCCTTACTTTACTGAGCTCTGGATTTGTATATTTGGCCCCTGGCCACATGACCCTGTCAATAGAAAGTTCAGATTCGTGGGGACAGGAAAAAGCCTGAGGACGAAAGCAGGACTGAGCTAGATCACTTCTCCCAGTTCTTTTCTTTCCTTTTATGGGGCAAGATGATTCCTTACTATTTTGTCAGTTCTTTGGTGCCTTTATGACAGTTTACAAATATATCTTATCTAGCATTTGCAGTTGTTATGAGTGGAAGGATTGATTTAATGACATAACTTGTAACTTGCAGAAATTGCTTTTGTGTGTGTCCTACAGCTTTATAATGGTAGTTTAGCTTTGGGGAACAGACTGGAATTTTTTATACAGCATTCAACCCACATTTCAGGGATCAGTGTGGTACTCACAGATCTTATGTCCATTTTTTTAGATAATAGGAGCTGCTAAAGAATTTCAGATTCTTCAGTTGATGGGCATCTGGATTGTTTCCAAGATTTAGCTGTGACAAATTGTACTGTTATAAACATGGGTGCACATGTATTGCTGTGGTATGATGTTTTTAATTCTTATGGGAAAATACCCAGAAGGGGAAAAGCTGGGTTAAGTGGGACCTCTAATCCTTGTTTTGAAGATAAGGATATGTAATATAACAACCACTGTTAATTCCTATGGTTTTGTTTTGTAACCTTGTATCATTTTTGTTGTTTTTATGTTATTTTGTTTTTGTCTATTTCAAATTCTGTAAGTCTCAGCTTTACTCCCTACTCTGAGCATCCTTATAATTTATCATCCCAGATGGGGTACTTTGGTGCTACTAGCAATATGGAAATTGGAAATTTCACAGATACATCAGTACTATGGTCACTCTCCCACCAGATCAAACTGAAGCAAGTTTCAGATCTGGCCCTGTCTCATATTATCCATATTTACTGAATAGATATTTATTGATCACCAAGAATGAAACTGTTGGAAAAACTGGCTTTGTAAAGTTGAGGTTCTTGGCCCTCTGTCTTTATGGGTACTCATAAAAACAATTTTATCTGAAAGATTTGCTCCAGAAAGATGCACACACAGCGCAGAGGTAGGAATCTTTTATGCTTATAATTTGGGGAAAGCATACAGAAATCCAACTCAACCCATGTGTGGATCCAGTGCTGTTTAAGTCTAAGCTTGAGGCAGCTTCCTGAAGAATCAGGCTGTAACCTTTACTAGATTTTCATTATCTATCTATTTATCTATCTATCTATAGATCAATCAGTCTATTGATTTTTATGACTATCTATGCGAAGAAGTTATGGATGGAATATCTGTAAGAGATCTTATTGTAGTCAGGCTTTCCAAGGGAAACAATTTAATACAGGACACATAATTTATAGGATTATTTTATAGTAATTACCTAAAGAGTGGAGGAAGTCTGTCCACACACTAAAGACCCAAAGAATCCAGCTGAGGGCCTGGATCCCATGGCAATGTCTTGCACAAGTCCAGCTGAAGATCTAGAGCCCATGACAATGCCTCATGTAAGTCTGTTTCACGGATTTGCACTGGGAAGGCCCAAAGATCAGTGGTGGAAGCTAGAAAGTCTGTGCCAGCAGGATGAAATGTCTGTGCTAGCAGGCTGAGGGATCTGCACTGGAGCCAGGAAGTGACACTCAAAGTAAGGGCCAGAGCTCTCACAAAAAGTACTACAGCCATCCTCAGTGACAACGAGGTCCTCAGCTCCTCCCACGATGAGAACAGCAAAGTTCATATCAGGAAAGCCAGTGTGACAAGCTTCTCTAGGAGACTGATCAGAACACCATCTCCCCTCCAGAGCCAGGAAGTAATGCTCAAAGTAAGGATCAGAGCTCCCCCAAAGGAAACTGTAGCCACTGTCAACAACAGCAAGGTCCCAAGCTCCTTCAACAGTGAGAACACCTGAGTTCATATCCGGAAAGCCAGCATGACAAGCTCCTCAGGACAACCAACAGCTCCCTAACAGTACCTAAACTTCTTCCTCTACTTCCTCTTATCCTGCCAGTAACATTCATCAGGTGGGCCCCCCACCACACCCAGCACCACGCTGATTCAGTTCAACTGGGTGTTGCAAACTGACTACCAGTTTCAGTCCACCACAGATCATAACCCACACACTTCAAATTACTAGTTTCACTGATGGCAGCTGACTTTGTACATTACTATGCTGTTGAAAAGGCCTCAGTTGTTAATTTAGAAAGGAAGAGCTGAGCAGTTTGCATTTGCTGCCCCTACTCTATGGTCTTCTGACACAGTACTGAGCAGCTGACAGTGCTGGACAGCTGACCACCCTTCCACTGAAGCTTCAACTGGTTTGTACATTCCTTCTGCGAACATATTTTAGAGTAGACTATAGATATTGTAAGGAGGGATACCTAATATATATTTTATAACCCACCCATAGAAGTAAGCTTCTATATCCTGTAGGGATAGCTAGCCCTGTGTATTAACAGCTTTGGTTCTTTTCTGTATTTCATCTCTGCCCTGTCTGTTGTGAGCTGAATTGATGAATGCTATGTTATGTCCTAATTGAAATCTCTGCCCTATTAAAGTATGATTCACCAAAACCATGTTTCTTCAAATTAAATGAATTAATAAGCATTTTATCAAAATATAATTTATATAGTCAATAAAATTACAGATTTTTAAATTCTTTGTTCTCTAAGCTTAATGACTGCTTTTTCAAACACATTTTCCCACAGGACTATAAGTATTATATACTACAAACATGTACTAATAGAAAAATTCAGAGAATATATACATGCATATGTTTAAGCATACCTTATAAGAATAATATATATGCTCATGAATTTAAATCAAATTATAGTGAGGTCTCAGACTATTAATTGCTATTCATTGAACCTGTATCATGTTGCTGTTGTTTTGATTTGTTTTGATCTCTTCCAAAGGAACTTAGAACTGGAGTCATTATCTTGATAATTGCCTAGGAAGAAATTACTTAAGGTAGCAGATATTAAAATGAGAATCTCTGTTGGTAAGCAAGATATATATTCTAAGCTCACTCATAATCAGATCATTTGATTAGTGTGCAGTGAGATGAAATTAACTGTTGGTTTGAGTTTTACTTCTTTCTCCCCTCTTCTATCACTACTACTGATCATTGTGTAAAATCGTGCAGAGGAAGAGAGTGATTTACCATTTTATAGTGGAAAGAACTGGGGATTGGAGGTTAAGTCTGCCTAGGACATTAGCTAATAGGCCCAGAATGGGTGATCAGTTCCTTAGACTCCTAGTTCAGCTCTGTCTGCTCTGTGCATTGCGTCAGTTTGTTGAGACGAGAGTATGCGTTACCTAATAAAATGAGAATATGCAAAAACCAAAGTGGCAAAATGACATACTTTTGGTCACCATTTGTTTTTTATTTTAGAGTTATTAAACCATTAGAAAATATAAATTTGGCAAATTCTACTTAGTACGTTATTTTAGTCAAACTCTCTAGAACTTATTGACTGTGTTTTAGAGAAAAGTTGTGAATTGTTTTCACATATGTGAATTAAATGAGGAAAAACTTTTAAGAGAATTACAAATGAAGTTGCTTGTTCTTGATTCAGCCAAGCAAAGGTAACTGAAATACTGACAGAAAAAGCAGCCTGGACTAAGTTTACCAAAGAACACAAACAAATTGTCAGCACATGTAAAATGGGTACAAAATGTACTGTCTCTTTTCTAGGTTAGCAGAGAGGAGATGAAAAAGGTTGCCATTATACAGACTTTAGGGATGCTGCTTTCAGCTTTATTCACTCTTTTAACATGCTTTTGTTTTTTTCCCTGAGCTATATGCCCAACCTTTTTAAAAATGTTGAGACAGTGTCTCACTAAACTGCCCAGTTGATGTTGAATTTTCAATCCTTCTATTTTGGCCTTCCAGAAGGCTGGGATTACAGGTGTATATCACTATGTCAGGCACTTAGGAGGTTATTTATTCTTTGTGTTCCCCTAGTATCCCTGGGTTTTCCCTCTCTTTTCCAGTGGAGTGTAACAACAATTCAGAGAGCAGGTTTGGGGACCCAGCTGCTTGGATTTTGTTTCAGAACAAATTGATTGTGTTAAATTTATATGCTAACTCCTAACTCCCAGTGTAATGGTCTTTGGAGGCGGGTCCTTTGGAGATAATTAGGTTTACATGAATTCATGGCTGATGGAGCCCCTGTGATAGGATTACTGCCCTTCTAAGAATTAGAGAGACTAGAGCCTTTCCCAGCCCCCTCCCTTCACCATGCGATGCAGTGTAGTGAACCTATGGCATGTGTGCCGTAGCAGGCTATATCAGTAAAAGCTCTAAAAGGTCCACCGTCACTGACACAGCCATGATGCTGCCATCTACAACTGGAAGAGCGCCCTCACCAGGAATTCAGACTGCTGGCACCATGGTGTTGGACTTCTAAGTGTTTGGAACTTCCGTTGTTTAAGCCTCTCAGTTTTAGTTACGGCAGCTTCACTGACTGAGATCTAATTCCGCTGGTGGCTGGTTTGCTGAGGATACCTGGACAGATAACTTCATATATCTTTTTTCAGTTTCCTCTTCAGCAACGGGCTGTTAAATGAGTCCTTATTTTTAAGTACAAAAGAGCCCTTATATTAAGCACCCAACCTTAGCTGTCTTCCTTTTTCCTGAATTTCTTAGGAAATGAGCTAAGTGTATTGGCTCTAAAATTACTTGAGGAATAGAGCATGAGCAACCAGAGAGAGAGAGCCCTAAGAGGTTTTATTTTGCCTTGATCACCTTGAATATGTTTGACTACAATCAACTGCCAGGAGACAGAAGAGAGAATAGAATGCAAGAGCTGTCCTTTCTGAAGGAGTTAGGGCATGAGATGAGAGGGGAGAAATGGAGTTTCAGTTCAAGGGGAAGATATCTGAGTTCTATAGTTTGGATTTGCAGACAGTGTTATTGAAATACTGAGTTTAGTGCTGGTCTACACCCCATTTCTGCTTTCTGAATGAAGATAAATATGAGAATTATTTATATTAGCAGTTCTTAGAAGTTGAACATGGCTACATCTTTGAACTATGTTTTATCTCTAAGGAGAGCAGTTTAGCTTGGAAACTTGCAAGGCTGTGGTATCCACGATGGTGTGGTTTCTTAAACACTATGCTGCATGAGTCAGCAGCATCTGGATGTAGCCCGCTGGACTCTGGGTGGCACAAGAGGGAACACTGTGAGGGGGTTTGGCTTTACTGGGGAGTGAATCCTGATGTCAGAGACATAAGTAGAGAGGCTAAGTAGAGATCTAGAAGCTTGTATCTTTCTCTTTGATGTTTTATGTTTTCTGAGTGTTAAACTATTATCTAGCCATGAGTATAAAGTGTAAGAACATTTCTTTAAAAATCTGGAACTAGCCTTTTTGAATCCAAGATAGTTTGAAAGATGGTTTTATAGTGACTTTTTGCACGTGTTTAGATAACCTAAGCATCTAGCAGTTCTTTCCCCTGCTGAGCTGCCACTGAATAATGTTTTTCGTATGAAAATTTTCGACCAAACAAGTTGTAGATTACAAACTCCAGGTCCTTTCCATAGAGTTTCTGATTTCATTCTTGCAAACACAAGCCTTTTCACTGGACTATTAATTACCGTAAGAAAGTTTATCCATACTCATTTGTTTATTTTTGTAATATTCCCAAAACTGCATTCAGTGTGGGCAGTGCAGTGCCCCCTCCTCGCCCCCGCACTAGGTTTTCTAGTGTCTGGTTTCTTTATGAATCTGAAATTTGCAGGGGTTGCTTAGAAATTGATTAACAATGTTCCTCTCCTCCTTACTTTTTCTTTTAACCTTTATGTTAAGTGTTTTCCTCACATGGGATATAGAATTTTAAGGCCTGTTTATTATATTTATTGAGACATTAAAATGCAGTTCATGCTATTGGAAGGGTGAGTGAATGGTTTTCATTGAAATGTAAAGTCACTTAGAATTAGAAATTTGAGAAGAAATTGGGCCGTAGTGAGCTTGTTTAACCTTTTCAGCAATTGTAGCCTTGTAGAGGAGAAAATACACATGAGGTAGTATATTTTCATTAAAACCTAGTTTGTGAAATTTAATATTAAATACACCTTAATTTAAAATAAAAGTTGATTACCTAGAGTTTTGTTATATAAAAAGAAAGACCCCATATATCATTTTAAGTCACACATAGATTATTACATCAGGATAAACTGGATTATTATAAATCTTTCATTGCAGGCTCAGCAAAAAATAAAACCCAAGACTGAATTTAACTTATATTTTTATGACATTATTCCACATTTGGGCTTCTTTATTATATTTTTATTGGAAGAAGGTAGATGTTACACTGTGAAAGTGGTTCTTTATCTTTATTGAACTTGCTATATAAATTGTATCATTTATTTGTTTGTGTGTTAACTTTTGCAACCCTAAAGATCCTTCCCTGGAAGGAGCTCTGTGAACCTGGAGACAGAGCTGCCTACAGCTCACAGCATCGCCCCCTGTGATGCCTCATCTGTTCTTTACAATCCGTGGGTGACTGCTGAGGGAGCTGCCCAGGACCACATTGGGGCGTGTGTGTGTGTGTGTGTGTGTGTGTGTGTGTAGGGAGAGCTCAGATCTGAGTGGAGAGCACTTTGTATGAGCTCAAAATCAAGCACACCAGCTTTGATCCTTGAACTAATCAACATGAAGGTTTAGGTTTTGCAAAAGATATTCTTTTTTATGTGGTCCTTCATATACATTTGTATTGGGGGAGAAGCCGAAGCCCCTTTGATAACTGGAGTCATGTTTGTCCGGTGTCCCAGACTGGGTGCTCGCACGATGTTTTCTTGTCTTCTTCATCCATCCAATGAAGGGAGGATCTGAAAATGCTGGAGAAGATGAAGAAATGATTGACATTTTATGCCCTTCCCTTATTGAGTCACAATGTCTTATTTTTACAAGATATATTCTAGAAATGTGACCATGGTGGTTTTCCTAAGCTTTGTGTGCTGAGACAGCAGGTAAAATCATAAAATGCCAAGGGTATATTATCTTTCGGCACCAGTGCAGTGATGACACGTTATGCTGATGGTTACTTTGTGTCTTTCATGCTGGCAAACATGAATATAAGACCTCTAGTTTTTCAGTAGCACTTCTCAGCCAAATATCAATGGATACATTTTTAAAGTAAACAGGTTTTTAATAAGATTGTTAGCATAATTAAAAAATAATTGTACAGCTTAAAGATTACAATGAAAAAAGAAATACGTGGTTCCCAGCTTCCTGCATGAACTTTCTTTACTTTTCTGGTGTGGGTTACAAAGAAATAGTTTTTTTGTTTTTGAGCCACTGGAGAATAATGGCAAGCTAAATTTGAGGAAATAGTGGATTTTAGGAGGAGACTTTTCTGTCATTAATATTAATGGCTGCATGGGATCCTTATGAATCAAGTTGTTGTAAAAGAAATTTCTGGATTGATGGGATGCTAAAATAGATTATCTGCAAGACTTTGTTAGTGCTATGTTTTATGGTTCCAAATTTAAAGATATGCAATTGCTGATAGTAAAAGTTAACACCCCTGGTCATTGCTGTATATGCCTGCAACCACTCTTGTGAGTTAGATGATGTTATTATCCTCAGCTTACGGGTATAAAATCAGTCACAGAATAGCAAAAGAATCTCAATCAGCAAGTGGTAGGGCTGTGATTTATACTCAGGCAGTCTGGATTCAGGGCTGTGCTCTGAATTCTTACTATATTTCTAAGAACTCTTAAATGCTGATGATTGTATCAGAGATTTAAACTAAAAAATGGTGCATGATTTTTTTTCCCTCCATAATTCATAATTACACAAGTGTAACAGCTGGAGATTATAGTGGCTATATGTAGTGCTGCAGTGAGGATACACACACACACACACACACACACACACACACACAGAGTGAGAGAGAGATTGAGGCTGAGGGACATGGGGAAGAGGGGGAGAAACCCAGAGAGAGAAAAAGACTGCTGTGCAGGCTGCAAAGCGGTTATTTGATGGATGTGTTGGAGGATTTACTCTAAAATTCCTCCTGTATCACTAGCCACTGTTTCTTCTAAGTTCTGTGACTTCAGTGATGCTCAGGATTTTGCATTGGCACATGTGAAAGCCACAGAGTGGTGGGTGTCTCTGTGTAGCAAACTTTTGTCTGATTACAGGGATGAGGAGAAGCATTCATTCAGACTATGATTACCTTAATGAAATATTTTCACTCGAATGTTAGGGTGGATAATAGAGACTAATTTTGGTGTTGGCTCACTGACCCCTCTTCTCCCCACACAAGAAGATGTCAACTAGAATTAACATCAGGGAGAGAGACCATGCTTCCTTCATTCCTGCTGCCTTCTTTCCTTCCCATCTGTCATTATTCAGTCTCTCCAATATTTATTGTGTGCTTACTTTGTACCAGACTCCATTCCTGGCACTGGAATACAGGAATAAAAGCAAAGAGACAAATATCCCTATCTGTCAGAGCTTATTTTTCAGTAGGGGGTACTTTTTAAAAACAAAGCGAACTATGTGGTATCTTAAGTGGCGGTAGGTAAGAATTATGAGGCAAAAAACAATAAAAGGGAGCAAAAATAAGGAACACAAAGTGAGAATTGAGACAGGAGTCAGGGAAGCCCAGGAGCAGGCGACATCTGACAGGTATGAAGGTAGGAAAGTTGTACATGTCTGAGGGGAGAGTGTGCTTGAGAAAGGACCAGTCAACTGCAAGGGTTCTGAGGCAGTGCTCAGGCACATTAAACAACTAACATGTTTCTGAATGTTCTTGGACATAATACTCAGCAGGAAAGAAGTTGGAGATGTGTTTTGGATAAATAAAAGGGTAGAAAGGTAGATATGTAAAGCCTTGTTGAATTTGAAGAATTTTTGCTTTTACTCCAAGAGAGAAGAAATACTATTAGAGGACTTAGGAAGAAGAGTCAGGTTTATGTCTTCACCTTTGCTCTGCGACTGCATAGAAAAAGGATTGAAAGATGTAGGCAGGAGGAGAAAAGAGATACTGTTGTAACAATTCAGATGCAAGATGCTTATGGCTGGGTCAGGGTAGTGGCAGTGGAGGTGTGTGAGATGGTTAGATTCTTCATTTGTAGGTATGAGACAACAGGATATTCCAAGGATTGGATATAGAGTATACAAAGAGAAGATTCTAGAATTATTGGCCTGAGTTAATGAAAGGGTTACAGTATGTATTATCAGGGACCTTAGTAAAAGTGATGTGATGAAGTAACTGGTAGAGGCCAAACCTCGCTTGCTTGAGAGTGGAAAGAAAGCAATTTGGAGACTATAAGTATAGACACTTTGTAAGATGAGGAGCATTAGCCTGGCCTAATAGCTGGTAGGGGAACTGGTCAAGAAAAGTTACTCTTAAGTAGACAGAAATATAGCACATTTGTTAAGCAAGCGAATGATCCCTTCTGGATTAAAGAGTCAAGTGTGTTGATTTGCTAACACTGAGGTAAAGATAAGCTCAAAATATTTACAATTATAGATGAAATACTACTAGTAATTAAATATCAATATAAATGTTCATTACCAGTGTGGTGGGTTGTTTATAGCATTGAGAATTTGTCATAACAGCCATTTGGAAGAGAATACAAGTTGAGCTCGCTATAGGATCCGATGTGATATTCCTTTGGAAACAAATGTATTCCCTTTAATTCTCAGACTCTATTTTAAAGTTCAGTATGATGTGTTTGTTTCAGACCTGTTAGCTCGCAGGTTTCTTGGCTGTTATATTTGCACCTAGTTATAGATGCCATCCTTTCTTTTCTTTTTTTTAATTAATAGAGGGACAGGACATGTTTCTTAAAGATTATGCGTTACCAAACTTGAAGTACCCAAATCTGCTAACATTGCTTTATTTATCTGAGCTCAAGCTTTTGTAGTATTCAGATGTTTGGTAGATGATAATATAAGAATGCTGAATTTGCTTAAAATGAAACCCAAATAATCATTTAAACCCCCACATATAAATAATCATTTATAACCTCACATTGCTATTTTTTCTAATATTGTACTTGAAATGATTAGAAACATTTTATTTCCAAAAGTTTCCAAAATTTTTAGAATATTTTAGTTCTAAAAAGTATAGTTTGCACTTTTAAGGCAAATTATTCATTTATTTCTAATTCTGATTTACTAATTGGCAGTCTTGCGAACCTATTCCTATGGTAGTACACATGTGTTCACATCTATTGTTAAGCACCTACTTTTCTTTTTTTTTTTTTTAAGAGCAGAATATATTTATTGAGGGAAAGAAAGCTTCTGCCCAAGAGAAGGACAGAAGGGGGGCCCTAGTGGCTTGCCCAGGACTCTGTCCTTTCTAGGGACTTTTATAGAGCAAAACCACGAGGTAAGGCGGGTCCAAGATAGGGGAAAAATGGACAAAACTATGATCAGCCAATAAGAATTGTTCAGGTAAAATTAATTAAATCAAGATCAAATAGGGAAGCACGTCACATAGCAAGCGGGTATGAATACAGAACAGGGGGCTTTTCCTGTGAGGGGTTGGGTCAGGGACTCTTCAAGGAAAGCACCTACTCTTCAAATCTTGTCGTACAACGTGGTAAGCAGGCACTGGGAGGCCAGGCCTCGCTGTGGCTGAGCAGTTTGAAGCAGCAGTTGAAAGGTCAGTTGTCCTGATCTTGGTGGTGAACTTGGAGTGTTGTATCCACTCATCTGCCGCACAGAGCCCATGGCCGGGTGTCATGGGGACATGACATCACTTTCCGGGTATCACAGGAACATGACATCACTTTCCCAGCATCTGGGAGTAGTAATTTCCGAATACTTAGTGAAAGGCTTGAGATACTGAAATATGATGAAATCTGGGGAGGTTGTAGCCTTTAAGTCTTTCATTCTATGCCAGAGAGAATTATGAAGGAGACAGTCAGTATCCCTTAGTGAGATCCTGGCAGGAGCAGACAGTATACTTCCTTTCTTCTCTCTTTACCTAGAAGACAGGACACAAGGAGATGGGCTGTCCTCTAGGATATTTATTAATTGGAAATTGCTGCTGCTTGAACAAGGAGGATCATTATTCAGCTGAGATTAAATTTTAAATGCTCTGGCCAACTTTTAGTCGCTAGCAACTATTTTCCCCCACACAGATACATTTGGATTGATTCTGTATAACTTGAAAATAAGAAACAAAAAGACAAAAGGATCTTTATGATAGAGCAACATGAGCTTGAAATATAATTTACTCTAGTTGGGCAAGGAGAATCAAAATAGTCTTAGACCTAGTATAGCGTGATGGAGCAGATCTGTGCTGAAAATACCTGTTGCCCCAAGTAGGGTGACCTACTGTCCTCCATACGGTGCTTTCCATCTGAAGCTTTTCCAAACAGTGACACCCAGATTCTATTTGTAACTTTTGCACATATTGCCAGTGACCAAGAGATGTCAGGAAACTCTTCTAATAAAGGTAGTTTTCTTTAATTTAGAAAAACTATAAGCTACAAAAAGAGGATGGGTATAACTTCCTCAAGTAAGTATTTGTGGACCATTACAGCTGCAAAAATGCTGAGTCACTGGATTTTAAAGATAATGAAGAAGAAAGTAGCTTTGAGAGAAGCAAAGTTGATGGCCCCCTTTTGTCAAGGCGTCAGACCAAAGCAGGGGATTGTTACTGAACTCTGGAGAATGAAAAGTGTAAGGACAGTAAGGTAAAGAAGAAAAATCCCTTCAACAGTCAGCTTTCCATTCACCAGTTGCCTATGGAAGCTCCATTAACCTCATGTTGTCATCTAATATTTGTTCAAAGAAGCACCATGTTGGGGGTATAATGCCCATGCCTGTTTCTATGTATGAACTACTAATTTTAAGTTTATGAGTTTTGCTATATTAAACAATGAGTACTTCACAGGGAAAAAAAAATCACTAAAATGAAGTATTAAATTAGTATTCTTAAATATTTATACTACACATCACAATTTTTAGTAGCAACTGGTTTTTTTTTCCAAAGTCTAAAAAACAACAACAGAAATAAATTCCTATATAAACTACACTGAAAATACAAATAAAACTCTACAACAAAAATAATCTTTGCTCCAATTATCACACCTAGGGCAGTTTTCACACAGGAAAACAGCATGTTCCTTACACACGTATCACTTACACTGATAGCACATGTGTTTTGCTTTCCTGTCTTTTTTGGTAGGATATACATATCATACTTTCAGCTTAGAAATTTATCCTGAAACTCAGTCTCCAGGTCCTTATTTGTGAGTAATAAACTGAATGATGTTGTAAACAGACTTGTTGCTCCTATGTCCCAAAGTAATTGGAATGGGACATTCAACAATTGGCTTACCAATTTTCGATTGATGTTACACTCGTTACACTCGCTAACAGAGCACAACTTGACTGGTGTAGGAACTGTTTACAAGAATAAAGCAAAAATTCCCAATGAAGTGTTGCAAGTTCAAAATAGAGAATTGTACAGTACCATTTTTGGATTTCAGCCACACATAACATTGGCCTTGTATATGGTAAAGAAACACAAAGTGATACTGCTGATGTCAGCACTGCACCACGATGGCAAGATGAGGGACAGAGAAACTTCGACAAAATTGAAGCCAGATAGAATAACTTTTTACAACAAAACCAGAGGTGGAGTAGATGTGGTTGATGAATTAAGCAGCAACTATGAGGTCACTCAAAACACAAAGCATTGGCCATGATTGTGTCTTATTCTATCCTAAACATGTGCGGCATAAATACTTTCATAGTTTACAGAGAAAATAACAAGTCCAAAATACCATGGAGAGATTTTCTTAGACAACTGTGACTGGAACTTCATTTACAATGGAGGAAGAATGACATGTTTCTGCCCAAGGAAGTATGCCAAAAAGATTCTGCAGCACATTGTTGATATGACAGGTGAAGAGGCAGGTGCAACATCACAAAGACCTCCTATGACAATAGGAAAACCAAAAAAGACACCAGCTGTGCCCCACAAAAAAGGACAGGAAAGCAAGATATACATGCCACCAATGTAAGCCATGCTTGTGTATGGGACATGCAGTGCCCATGAGTGTGACATTAAAGCAAAAATTATTTCTGTGGTAGACCTTTGTATTTTTATTGTAGTTAACATAGGAATTTATTTCTGATGTTATCTTTCAGATTTTGCAGGCAAGTAGATATCTGATGTGAAAATGCTGATGTCTACTGTAAGCACTCATTTCATATTTGCTATCTTATTTTCCTGCTAAGTGCACATTGTACAATGTAGCAAGAAGCTCCTGACAAAAGAGGAAGCCAAGAGAGACGAAAAGAAAGCCTGCCACACAGGAAAGGAAAGCTAAGCACATGTGCTGTCTGTGTGATACTCGTTTACGGAACATGCAGTTTTCATGTGTGAAGACTGCCTTGGGTGTGACAGTTGAACCAAAGATTATTTCTGCAGTAGACTTTTATTTGTATTTTTATTGTAGTTTACATAGCAATTTATTTATGAGATTACCTTTTAGGTTTTGTGAATATGTAATTGATGTTGAAAATGTTGATGTGTATTCTATGCACTCAACATGTTAAAAAATTAATACATTATTTTATTGATAGTTTATGTTCCTGTTAAGTACACATTAGGTAATACAGTAAGACTCTCCTGACAAAACAATAAGACCAGCAAGTTGTCAAGTATATCCTACCAGAAAAGATAGGAAAGCAAAACATATGCGCTATCAGTGTAAGCAATATGTGTTTATGGAACATATTGTTGTCATGTGTGAAAACTGCCTTAGGTGTGATAATGGAAGGGAAGATTACTTTTGTTGTAGACTTTTATTTGTATTTTCATTGTAGTTCATATAGGAATTCATTTCTGTTATTTTTAAAACTTTGTAGACAAAGTCATTTGAGTCATTTGATGTTGAAAATTTTGATGCTTATTATAAACACTTGACTATTAAAATTCAATACTTCATTTTATTGATTTTTTTCCTCTTAAGTACACATTGCTTAATATAATAAAACTCATGAAATTAAAATTAGTAATTCTCCAGCAGAAATACTTCTAAAATATAAGCATGGGTGTTCTATACCCAATATGATGCTCCTTTTAACAAAAAGTAACACGGCCTGCTGCAAATGCACAGGAGGTCCTGTATCACCTGGTGCAGCTATTGGGAGCCACACCTGGCTTCTGTTGTACACTCACCTTGCTGTTCATTATACCAAGTGGGTTAACACAAAGATAGCTTCCCGTATCCCCCCACCAACCCCACCTCTGCCATGCAGCTATTGAGATGTACAGGTGGCTACCATTATGATAAAATAAACATTTTCATTACAAAAGTATGGTATGGGATTAAGAAACTTGACATTGCAAATGGGGCTTAAAAGTATGCCTGGAGGAATTAGAACAGGGGCAGCTTCATCTTATGCTTGAAAACTTACTCTTGTGCTTAGAACAACTTTTTCTTCATTAAAAGCACATGACAGAAATCCTAATATCAGAAATTCCTCCCATATTTAACTGATTCCTCATTCCTCTAGACAATAAAACATTCATTCTTACACATCAATATATACAAAGAAAGAGAAGAGAAACCTTCCTTATTGAAGAAAGTATGACTCAGTATACATAACTAATGTAGCATATTCTGTGTATACATGTGGATGTAAGAAAATGTGACATTATTCCAAGGGGTCATGGTAAATATTATATTGGGCATTAATTTTTCCTATTTCAAAATGTTTCAGATAAGTAATCTTGAAGGATAAGTTAGTTAAGGCCCCCTGTGTAGTACACAGGAAGACCATCCCACAACACACCTAATTTGGGCATATAAGTACCAATCTTTGCTGTTGTATACATTTACAACTAACTTTTCTTTATTGTTTTGATGAAGTTTTAGCTATCAGTGACCGAATTTCTTCTTTCCCCTAGCTCAACATGTCTCCCCAGATATAAATGCTTAAATATCCTAAATGCTGACATGTACTAAAGAAGATGACTGAATTATGTGTAGGTGAATTATCTTCAAAAGAATTTTTCCTTTAAAACTGTTGTTATAATCATTGTGTCTGTAACTGTAAGCTTTTCTGTTTTGGATTTCTTTTCAAAGTGAGACATGTTCGTGTAGAATTAAACTGAAAAAATATGATTACTATCAGCATGAAAGTTATTTTGGCATAAGACACTTTAGATTCCTGATAGATTCTGCATTTGTGGAGAAATACATATGCCTACATTCAGAATAAAATTGTACCCTATTCTTCTTTGAGAGCATGTGTTAGAAAGCAGTGGCAAAATGTGATGGCTGAGTTAGGGTCCTATTTCCAGGGGAACTCACTAAGCTCTCTTTTACAAGAGTGTAAATGTTTACCTCAGCAAGTAGGTGAAGTCTCTTATGCCCAATAAAGGACATTTTGCAGTGCTGGTTTACGGAAAACATTCAACAGACAGTGGATGTTTTACACAAAGTACAGTGCGTTGTTTGAAACTATTTGCTCATCTATACACTATGCTTAAAATAAACACTATCTGGGAATATGCCAGTCTTTTTTTTTTCTACCTCCCTTATTCCACACCCTCCATTTTGTCACCTGCCAAAGTCAAATAAATCTTATCTAAACAGCTGAGATAAGCAGAGTCTACCCAGTATGGTCAAATCAACAAACCTCTCCAAAAACAGAAATGAAATACAATATCACTAGATTAAACAGTCTGCTATGGCAATCATGTTTGCATTTAAAGATTTTACTCCAAAAGGATTATAGTCTTGGTATCCATTTTTTTCCCCCCGGCCTAGACAAGAAGGCGACATACTGGCTCAAACAAAATGCATTTGTTCTCAAACAATTTAACTTGTACAGCTCTTATAAACATGGCCCATAGGTGTGTGAAGCCTCCCGACTTAATCAGTAACTTATGTCGTTAACCTTGTATAAGCAAGTATGCTTGAGATGTACCAGTGTTGGATTGTGTATCAGATTCATTTTTTTTTCCCCCAATAGGAAAGCTTTTCTTTCTGAAGCCTAGAACAGGACTTCTGGAATTCTGGCCTTTCGTGTCTTTACCTTACAAGAAAGCCTCACTGTGTTAAATTTCCTGAAAAACAGAGGACAGTATCAATTAATGCGATGTTCTAAATTATAGAATTTTATAAAGATGTAATTTTCTTCCTTTTAAGGAAATACAGTACTGCATTTTAGCTGCTTGCTTAAGAAGGTATTGTAAGCTCTACAATGTCAGTTTTGCCACTGTGCTCCCCAAACTGAGGATGTCTGACTGAAATGATGAACTCTGTGAATATTTTTGAGTGAGTGAATGATGTTTTCAAAAAGATATTGTTGCCTTTGCAGATGAACACACTATTTTGTTTTTTTTTTTTTGCATCAGTTGCTGATATTTAAAGACATGTTTCTAAAGTGCATACACTTTGTCCTATTGAAACTATTCCCTTTTAACATCATACCATTTCATTAGCAATTTTTAAGTTTACACACAATAGGAAAGAAGATATGTCATTCTGTCACTGTAATTTTTTGGGAAAATGTATCTCAGCTGTTGTCTGCTTTTGTGCATTTCTATTGCAGAACCATTTATACACTGCTAGTTAAAAATAACTAATTTTTCATTGTTCTTTAAATGGATCTTTATGTGCTTTAGCTCAGCCCTTATCACAGCCTGCAATTAGCCCAAATTGATATAGATGGGTGATACTGATGTGTTGCTATTCCTTTATCTTTAAGGCTGAAACAATAATGAATGTATCTTATTTTCTAACATGTTTTGTTTAATAAGAGCAACTATATCTACAATGATACATTTTTAGATATTTGGAGAGGACTAAGAACTTCCCATTTTTGCATACCTCCTATAGCAAAGACTGTGTTGCATAGAGGAATAATTTCTAAGTTTTGCAATAACCATTCAAAGGAGATAGTAATGTTTCCAGTATACCCATTCTCCATAGGAACAAACTGAGGCTGAAAGATCTTACCAAGTCTCCCCAATACACACAGCTATTTCATCACAGATCTGTGTTTTCAATTCAGGTTTGTTGGAATTTTAAAGCACAAGGCTTATGTATCAAGTCATTTTGGAGAATACCACACAGCATTTGAGTTGTTTTGTTAAATTAACATTTCTCAATAAACATGTTAGTACAAGTTAGAGGTTTTGAATGGGAGCAGCAATAATAGAATCTCAAAGTTTTAGAGCTATGAAGAATAGAATGTCACTATTTTAATTTGAAGTCAAAAAAGAACGGTGTTGGTTTATTTGCCATTTAACTTTTTTCTTTTTTTTTAATTTTAAAGAGAAGAAACAATAAAAATGATACAGAATTTCAAAACACGATGATAGGAAGTTAACAATGGTTATTATATTGCATATGGTTATCCTCAAAGTAGTTGCTCAGATTACCAGATATAAGCATGCAAGACTGACCAAACAATACTAGTACTATCTGTTTCTTTCAATGAACTAATAGAAATTAATAGTGTAATTGTCTTAGCTATTTTACCATTTAATTTTGGTGGTCTGTAAATAATAGAAAATTACCCGAAGTATTATTCAAGAGTGTGTGCGTTTCACATGTAAGTTGGAATGCTTGGCACGGATCTTGTGGTGAGATTCCCACACGGTAAGTGCCCGGTTTGTGTTCTGCCAGACCTCCAGCTTCTAGGTGCTCAAGGGTGCTCACGGGTGAGATGCTCAAGGAATGCAAATGCAGGGCTTCCTCTCATCGGATGATCAAGTGTGAAATATAGACGACATGGTATGATATGATATGATATATATTATATAATAGCGAATACCTCCCTTTCAGAAAGTAACTTTCCATAAGTTATTGAATATGTTCGTCTAAGCAAGCAGAGCTAACAGAATTTTCAAAAATTACTTGACTGTATCTTTAGGAAATTTTTGTCATGTAATTCATTCTGACAGTTTTTTTCTGTCTTTTTATTTTGGTAACTCCCCAGGTGTGCAGATTTTCGCTAGGGGATTAAGGCATCAGGATTTCCTTATAAAGGAATGCTGGTTATGACTCCTGCCTCCACTGTGATCTAGTTGCCTGTGACTTGAGGCTTATGTGCTTTATTGAACTTCAAATAAAAATTCAGGGATTATAATTCTAGACATTTCTACGGAAGTGTTTTCCCCCTTTCTTCTTTCTTTTCACATCTTCCTGGCGCCACAGTCCGGGGAAGTGAGAGAAACTCCCCGGTGAATAAAATCTGACCTTTTGTGTTCACTTCAGATTTCCCTAGAAATGCCTGTCTTTTGCTCTTTACCTTGTGAGTCCTGTCTTCATTGTCATGCTGATGTCAGTGCTTGTGCTACTGTTGGCAGGGGGTGTTGTTGCCCGTGCCAGCTTGTGGCTTTTCTTTGGCTCTTGTCAGAAGATTGTGCTGTTGTGGATTCATCAGACCAGTAGGGCGAATGTATGACTTTCAGTGTCTCTTTTTTAAGGTTTGCTCTCACAGCTCCTCTGCGCAGGCTCAGTAATGACTTTGTTTTTCATATTACGCATTTCTTCAGTTTCTGCAGTGCAGAGGGCACTCTTGTAGGAGCTCATGCTAAGATAAGACCCCTTGTCAGGCTCTTTAAAATCTCCTTGGAGGCACAGAATACATATTTCTATACAAAATAAGGACTCTGAACTGTATCAGATGGCTTTTATTTATTTTAAAGAGCAGAACTGAGAGGCAGTGGAGGTCAATATGAGCCATGACAGTTAGGGAGTGTTTCAGTGATTATTTAGCCTGTAACTTGCGATTGCTATTTTGTTAGAGATAGCAGTTTATCCACATTAGCAATTATCTTTTCAGTTTAATAGGCATTGCACCTTACTGCTCTTTGCTTTCTCCTTTCTTCCTTAATTTGCCTAGCATCTGAGAGTGATGGATGGAGCTGGAGATGGTATTATTCCATAGGAGGAAAAGACTTTTTAAAAAACCACCTAAAAGTTTTGACCCTAACTTTGTAGTTAGCCTCCAAAACAACGTTGGCTGTCTCAAGTTTAAGTCACTATTTACTCATTCTCTTCCTCACACAAGAAAATAATTTTTAACAGATTGAAACACATTTAACACTTTTTTCCTATTTATGAAATGGGTTTTTGTCCAGAATTGATTCTTATTTAAAATCTCTTCCTCAATCCGGTCAAACTAGTTGCCCCCTTCACTCCTCTAGTAGATTAACATGAGTGGGGAGTGGGGGGAGGGTCGGGAGAGGACGGGAGAGGATGGAGTTACACATCAGAACAGGGCTATTTATCCTCCTTGTCTTGACCCTGTGTCTTTTGCTTTATTTCCTGCTAAACTCAGAGATGGTTCTGCTATTGGACTTCCTCCAGAATTTACAGCGGGTACCATTTTTTATGACGCACTTCTCTTTCCTCAGCTGCCCTTGCTCTGTGTTACTCACTCTAATTCGTCACCCATGTGTGTCAGCTGCCCTCAATATTCTAGTGTTTGGTTCTGTAAAACCCAGAGACAAGCACTAATAAGCAGAGGAAACTATTTCTATTAATAGGTAGGGCTTGTAAGAGAGGGGAAGCTGAACAAAGCTTTCAGGTTATAGTCTGCTTTGTAGCTTCAGATCCCAAGAGAGTTTTTAGGAGGCTTACTTTAAGGAGTAAGCAATTTCAGGAGTGAGTTCTGTGGAGCAGAGGTGTCACCAGGGACAGGGTGTGTGGCCAGGCTAGGGTTGAAGCAGGTCCTGCATATCTGGCATTGTATATGATTCTGTAGTGTCTGAACTCACTAGGATCTACTCTCATCGGCTGGCCACACTTCCTTGTTTGAAACTTAGACTTCAGTTATTTGGACATTGGCCTTCCAGAATTGGTCTAGTTTTCTTAACTTTTTGTTTTTGATCTAGTTTTGGGGTACAATCTCATGTTGATTTCCAAGCTTTCTGTTTCTAGTACTATGTTTTTTAATGTCTGAAGAACCTTTTATCAAATTAGGGGGATGTTGCGATAAATCAGGCAACCGCCAGGAGTGTCTGGGAACAGAGTAGGGAGAGTGAGGTGATGTGTTTGGAATTTAAAGCCAACAGGATTCATGATGTGTTGATGTGGACTGTGAATGAAAGGAAGGAATAAAGGACGGCTCCCCTGAGCACATGGCGGTGTCTCTAACATGGGATCTAGGGAGAATGTGAGCAGAGTGGGTGTGTCCTTTAGGCATCCCAGTGGCAATGCTGGGAAGGCACCAGGTCAGGAGCCCTGAGGATGGAGATTAGAGGCTAGAGATGAGAGTGTGGGAGTATTTCATGAGCCCTGTGTGACCTACGAGGCCACCAACGGAATGCGTAGGATAGTCAGCAGGGGTGCCAGAACCGAGCCCTAGGACAGGCCAGTGTAAGAGGTTGGGGAGAGAAGGAGCCATCAGTGGAGACTGAGGAGTGGGAAACAGGTTAAGTTGCAGTAGGAGAAAGAGAGTAGTCTCCTAGAACCCAAGTTAAACATAGATATCAGGAGGGAGAAATTTGCAGTTGTGTCAAATGCAGCTGGGAAATGTGTGCTTGGATTTTACAAGGTCTAAATCATTGCTAACTCAGCGCTCAGGATAGCAGCTTGATTTGGGTTGAGATTAAAAAGTATAGCGCAGAAAATAAGGTGGAGATAGTAAGGATTGTGATACTTTGTAGAAGGTGGGTTTTACTGCCTCTTTTTTTTTTTTTTTTTTTTTTCTTTTTTCTTGTGTTTGGTCTCTAATATCCTTGCAGGCCTTCCTGTAGATGATTGGGTCCTTGATTGCCTAGGAGAAAGCATGAGTCCTCATGTAGATTTTTATTTTTTAGTTTAGTGTAGCATTATCTGCCTGTACTATTTGTGGAGTAACTGCGAATGTCTATATTATTTGGTCTTTGCTTGGACGTGGTGAGATTCTTTGGACATCTCTCATTTTTGGCCTGGAAAATGCATCTGCTTGACCTCAAACACCTATAGGGAGCCTAAGTTGGAGATGGGGGCAGGATTCAGTGCTCAGCATGCAGTACTGCAAATGGTCCCTCTATCTTCAATGTGATTCTCTGTCCTGCAGCTGGGCTTGCTATGCCTTTGCTCAGAGACTATGTTTTAACTTCTCAAGAAAAATCAGATTAACAGGTGGGGAGGTATTTTCAGAATGAGGATGTAACTGACTAGTGCCTCTATCTTCCTCACTGTATTACAAGTTGTTACAGTGTAGATGGGGAAACCTGTATCTCCAGCTCTCCAAAGTGTTTGAAATGGCATTTACAAAAGAGTTAATAAATATCATCAAATCAAATGGCAATTACTCCCCCCTGCCCCGCCCAAGGTAAAAGCTTCGACACAGTGAAATACAGATGAACTCTTCACACATGTCTTTCTGTTCCTGGATTTTAAAGTCTAAATGAAAGATGACTTTTAGCCCCTTAATGAGATCTCTTAGACAACTTTGCTTCCCAGAGTCTGGGGTAAGAGGATGTTCCCGGGACCATGGTAAATGTGAGGGTGCTTCCGTTCCGTGTTACTTAAGGTGGATTTCTGCTCAAACAAAGGTCTTTGCTTCTCAGCAGTTTGAAAGGTTAACTTCATCTTAGCTTCCACTGCTGCTTCTGAAGTTCAGTGGGGTAAAGATGGTTTATCTAAGCCCTTATACTTTTTCTTATTTCGTTGATGAGAGGAGGGCGTGAACTGTAAATATGGGCTGACTTGCACTCGTTTTGTGCTTAAGCTCCTGCTGACTCCGCTTCTTTTCCTACCTGCCTTAGCCAAAGTCAGTCCTGATGGTTTCGCTGTGGGCACTTGTTTAGTCTCCCTTGTTGCTATCATTGCACTAAAACTGTAGTTTTTTTGCTAAGAATGTTTCCAACATAGTTTGTCTAAAATCTTTCAATCAAGAGGCAGATTTGGAAAGATATTAATGAAGCATTTCCCATCTAGAAATGTGACAGGGGCCATTATAAAAATAATATTCTGTATGTTTGCTTTGCTCACGGCACTGTTTATGGGCATTTTACTAGTCTGGTTCTTTCTTTTTATTTTGTGGTTAATGTTTATAGATAGGTTTTGGCTATGTTGTCCAGGCTAGTCTAAATTCCTGGATCAAGTCATTCTTCTGCCTCAGCCTCCTGAGTGCTGGCACTATAGCCACATACCACCGTGCCTGGCTTTGCTTGCATTACATAATTTTCTGTGCGATCCCTTAGAGTATGAGCTCTTCTTGGGTCCATTTTGCAGATGAGAAAACTGAGAACCTATATATTATGCAGGTGAGTCCTGGAGCCAGGTGACTTCAATGCCTGCTGTTTCTCACTGCTTTCCAGTGCTGCTTGTTAGGTGGCAGTGTGACTCGGCTGAGTACTCTCTTTGTGTTGTTTTCAGTCACTGGTGACAGCTCATGGCAAGTTAGTTGCTTATGAAAGGATAACCAGAGTGAACTCCTGGAATGGTCAGCTTGGCCAGTAATATCAAAGTGCTCATTGGGAACAATTACTAACCTCAGTCTACTTCATCCTTTCCAAAACAACAAAAATGTTTTCCTGAGCATTTTATGGGTGAGACTTTTCTGGATATAGTGAGGAACACAGTGAGGAATCCACCATGGTCATGCAATTCTAATAGAGTTCTGTGTCTGTGTTATCTGATATGCCTCGATGACTCTATTTTATCTTATATCATCTCTATCTGTAGCAATTAGAGGTTTGGCTGACTTGATAGGCTAGGTCTGTATGAGGAGCCAGGTTTTCTACTATTATGTTTCTTCTTTCCTCTGTGCTGAGATGTTTCCTTGTGTCTTCTGTCAAGTTTGAGCCTTGTAGGAAAGTAAAAACATTCACATTAATGAAACAAATGCAGGGTAAAGAGAAATACAAATAGAGATTCACAAGTTGGGACGTGAAGTCCCTGGACAGACAGCCATGGGTTGGCAATGTGGTGTGGTAGGGAGCCTCTCAGGTGGCCCCCAAAAGGTCCCACCTCTTGATGCTCTTGGGCAGTCCCAGGCTGGACCTTGTGACTCCCAGTGAATAAAACATAACGGAGGTGTTGGTTTGTCACCTCCAAAGTTAGGCTACCAAAAGAGGGAGGCTCTCTCTGTGTGCCCTTTCCCTCTCATGCAGTGCCAGCTGTAGAGGAACTCATCCTGGCAAGAAACTGAGACAAACTTCCAGCCAATAGGAATGAGGTGCTGAGGTCCTCAGCATGAGGAACTGAATCCTGCCAGTACCTAGGGAAGGAGTTTGGAACTGGGTCCCCCTCCAGAGCCTTCAAGACATAGCTCAAGCCAACACAGTGATTGCAGTTTTATTGGAGACACTGAGGGAGAGGTATCCAGCTAATGTGCATCTGGTTTCCTAACTCACAGAAACTATGATATAATAAATATGTGCTTGTTAAACCCCTAAGCTTTAATGTAACTTGCTGAGCAAGAATGGGTTTACTAATACGCTGATAATAAATACAATAGGATTTTCTATTTGGGGGTGTCTGCTTACACTGTAGCAGATCACATGGGAAGAATTAAGTCTCAGAAGTTCACGCTGACTGAGATAAGTGTGCAAGGCTGGGGAAGGGGAGAGACCATTGAGTACAACATGGAAGTGGCTATCCTGTCCTACCCAGTAGGTACCCAAGTAAAAATTATCAAAGCTGGAGAAAGGCAGGCACTAATGTGATTCATGGCTTCAAACAATGTACTCAATGAGAGAAATCATATCATGTTGAATTACGATAATAAAGTCACCTACTTTATCCGGCTTCTAAAATATGTAAAAGATTTGCAAATTTGATTACTAATGTTTTGTGTTGAATCAATGTATGTTAAGGTAAGTTCTTAAAAGATATCCCTATCTGTTCTGTGCTATTCTTTGAAAGCACATAGACAGGATTCTTTTTATCATGCAGTCATTCACTCAGACGTGTTGCTTTGATTTCTGCTCTTTGGTGATGTAATATTCCTGCAAATTAGAAAAAGACACGTGTCCTATTTCTCTGGTGTTGAAGAAGGCAGAGAGGAAGGAGCACATGGCAACAGCAAGGCCCAAGTGGCAGGCACTGGACACTTAGGTGCAACTGCTGTGTATGGTGTCACATGTCCAGTATGAGACTTATTTCCTACCATGGGTCCTGTTTGTTTAACTGGTTTTTCTGTAATTCATTTTATGTCATGCAGTACTGTAAAATTCAAAAGGAGAGTTTTTGTTTCTGTTTGGACTTTGTGTTTTCAATTTTTATATTTTAGATGACGTCAACTATTTGAGCTCCAGAATGGACTATCTTATCCTTCATTCTGTAACAACATGGTTGTGTTAATCAGCTTTTCGTTACCATGACAAAGTACTTGAAGTCAGTGAAAGGTGGAAAAAAATTATTTGGTGTATGGTTTTAGAGTCCATAGTGTCCTGGCCTCATGGTTTCTGGGCCTTGGGGGAAGCAGAATATCATGGGGAAGAGCATGGTGGAGAAAAGCCACTCACCTCTTGGCAGCAGGAAAGCACAAATGCGGGATACAACCAAAGGACAGATGTGTCTTTTATGAACTTTGCTTGAGTATGAATGACTTCTTTGTTTCTTTGCGTTGTTCTTAGGATGAAATCTTACACTAAGTTGACTGTGAGAGTTTCCTTCATAGTTTTCTGTTAATCTGTCACTTTATCACCTAAGGAATGTAGAGAATTACGGGATTATTACTGAGCTGATGAATTCCAAACTTGTGTATTCGCTAAGTTTTTGTTAAGAGTGAGACAGTTCATAAATCTATAGGTAGTAATTCTATCCATTTGTGAATTTGCTATCTTTACTTTTTTTTTTTTTTTTAGTTTTTGTTACATATTATTTTAGCAAAAATTATAGTGTCTTGTAGTTAATTTTTCAAATATGGCCAAATTTAGTCGTATTACGCTTTTCATCCTTTGGAACATCCTTTGTGTTGTGTTTACCTATCATGGTTTGAGGAATAAGAAAATGTGCCTAAGAATCTTAATCGGATTCTTAATTTATACTTGAGATCTCTTTTTTGAAATTGAGGTAATGAATTATTATTAGGGTGGAAGTATCATATTCAACTTGAGTACTATTTGTTGATGAATCTGGGCTCTGTTCCCAGAAATGCTAAATTACCTTGGTTAGATTTTTCATCCATCTTTGGCTTCCATTTCTCACTTTTTTCCTTAATTCTTGTTGGGAGTTTGCCAGAGTCAACCAGAAAATGTCTCATATACTTTAAGCTTTCAGAAAAGAGAATTGGTAAAATGCCTCAGTAATCAAAATAAATATACCCAATTTGTAATTGTCTACATTGTGTGTTTTCTTCTAGAAATCTTTAATCCGGAAGAGTGTCCTTTCCTGGCTACTTGGCACAGATCCATCTAGGCAAATTTACCTTGTTTCTGGCCAAAACGCATGTGTGAAATGTGGAATGATTTCAGTTAACCTATGTCTGACTTTATAACAAAATGCACCTACTCCAAAATACAACATAACATTTCCTGGCCAACAATTGCATGTAAAGAACATATTCCTGGTTTCTGATGATCTGTTCCACTTCTTCCTTATTTAACTTTGGGTAGTTTCTATTTTAAGGATTCATTTATTAGGTTGAATCTGTGCTAATCTTTTATTTTATTTTATTTTTTATTTTTTTTTTGGTTTTTCTCCGGTACCGGGAACCGAACTCACGACCTTGCGCTTGCCAGGCAGGCGCTTTGCCGCTGAGCTAAATCCCCAGCCCCTTTTATTTTTTTTATTTTTTTATTTTTTTATTTATTTTTTTTTGTGTGTGTGCTAATCTTGATATCATTATTAATGAATTTTCTGTTGATTATTACTCTTCATGGAATTATAATAAGAGATGTATGTATCCTTTGTATCCTGATTCTGTCAGTTTAGTGATTAGATTTAACCTTTGGCAGGTGTTTTAGATATATAGGGAAGTGTAAATATTTATCAGTACCTGTATAAAACTAGCATGCAGCAGTTTTGGAATGATTTGCCTATTTTTCTGGTAGTAAACAGAGATTTTTCAAATTCATTCAGTCGAGCAGTGAACAACAGATTTACAGCCTCTCTCTGACCTTTGACTGGGCTATATTCACGGGATTTAGCACTTGTGGAGCAAATGAAAGCTTTAGTATTTGACACCAAGCCCATTGAAATTTCTGGCACATGGTCTTTGGAGTGGGGCAGTGGAAGTATTGAAGTTAGAGTCCCTATACCCTCCACTGCTGGGTCATGAACATTACTAGGATGGCCCAACATCTTTTCACAGGTGGCTTGTGGCAATTAAAAATTTTTTGTCTTTTTTCCCCTCCACAGCTGTTGTGAACTTGGACAATTCTGTGGTTGACCTGGAGACCCTTCAAGCTCTCTATGAGAATGTGAGTAATAGAAGGAATTTTATGTGTGAGTATAAAATACGTACACAATACATGTCTGTATACACATGTAGGCTGATTGTTTTAATATCCTCTAAGGAAATTTGATCTAGGTACTTTGAATTTACATGAGGAGGGATTTATAACAACACTTTCTAGGAAAACATTGGACAAATGTGTATGCTCATGGTTTTAGAGGCTGTGATTCAGAATATGTTGTTTGTGAGGTCACTCATGTTTCCTCTTTTGAAATAATAATGCTTATGGGGGAGTTAATTTGGGTCAAGCATGGTGCTATGTACTTACACACTCACTCATAAATTTTAAAATATATAATTCACAAATAAAAACTGAATGTATTCAAGATGTATAGCCTGCTGATTTGATCTACAGATATAGTATGATCATTGCTATAATCCAGTGAACATATCCATTGCCACTCATTCTGTACATTAGATCTCCAGAACTTATTCATGCTACAACTAAAAGTTTGAAAGTTTGTACTTCTTGATCAACATCTCCTTCCTTCCCTGACTTCTCATCTTTAGACAGCTACCATCATATAGCTGCTTCTGGGTTCAGTACTTTATGATTTCTTATCTTTTTGTATCTGGCTTATTTCACTTAGCCTAATGTTCTCTAACTTCATGCCTGTTGTTACAGTTGTCAAGATTTCCTTTTTTATGACTGGATAATATTTCATGGTGTGTATATGTACCACAGTTTCTTTATCATTCATTTATCAATAAGCACTTAGATTGTTTCCATATCTTGGCTGTTGCGTATAATGATTCAGTGAATATCATGTTGCAAATACATCTCTATATAATGATTTCACTTGCTTTGTGCCTATACCCAGAAGCCGTATTGGTGGACCACGTGGAAATTCTGTTTTTAGTTTGCTTGAGTAACCTCTGCACTGTTTTCCATCATGACTGTACCTGAGTACATTCCCACCAACAATATACATGCTTTGTCTTTCCTCCACATATTTGTCAACACTTATCTCTTGTCTTGTTCGCAATAACCACCCTCAGAAATGTGAAGCTTATCTCACTGTGGCTTTGATTTGTACTTTTCTGAGGAACTATTATATGTAGGAAAGAGTTTCAGTGTAGTCCTGTTTTGTCTGTAAGGTAACCTTGGAGTTCTTTTTTTAATTTCTTCTCTTACCCATGATCTGCCTAGTGTATAAGCTTGTATGCTCTCAGGGACATGGTTTTAGTTAGTTCTTGGCTTTTCTGTCTCCAGTCAAAGAATTCCTGGCTCTGGGGGGTGCACATGGTGTGGAGGGTGAATGCTGTCTTCTTTGACTATTCCTTTGACAACTGTGTGTGTGACCTATTTGTCAACTCTTGAATTAGATCCCCTTAAAACATATGCATTTGTGGTCTCCCTTGTCACCTTGAGATCTTTGTAAGAGAAGTTATTTCTCACAGTGCATCATACAGAATCTGTCTGAGAGTTGTTATCCAGATAGCACAGTGAACATAAGCATTTAATGAGATCAATTAATGAACAAGAACTGAGAGGAAAGTTTGAGTGATTTATCACATAATTCTCATTATATGATAGAAAAACCTGGAAAAATCAGTCATGTATTTAGTGTATTAGTGTCCAAGTGCAATAAATATTAAAAACATAACTATTTGATTGTAAAGTTTCCATTTCTCTTGACTCTTACATACTAACCCTCTGCCAGCCAAGAAGGTGGTATTCATCAGCCTCCTCTTTGCTGCTACAAAATACAAGACACATGCAATTTAATGGAGGAAGGGTTTAGTTAGGCTCACATCTGCACAGGATTCAATCCATTATTGGTGGCTCCAAGGCAGAAACAGCATGGTGAAGCAAAGCTGTTTACTTCCTGGTGGTCAGAAGCAGGGAAGGGGAATAGGAGAGAGGGATGAGCCAGTGACCAGATGTAATTCCCAAGGTCACAACTGGATCAACCACTCAGACATACCCAGAAGTATGCATTACCAATGCCCTGGGCAGCTCTTAGGCCAATCAAGTTAACCACCTAGCTTAACTGTTACAAGGGCCATATATAAGAAGTGAGGAAATACCAAGGGAAGGGACTTTTTTCATAATGAGCTAAGATGTTGGGATGTGTGTATTTATCCTTTGCATATATTACATGTGCATGTAGATGTGCTTGTGATTGCATAATGTGTGTGTTACACACACACACACACACACACACACACACAGGTAAATAACAGTCTTATTTAAACCTCATATATTAATGTATAGAAATATGCTCAGAAAAAATATAAAGTACTTCATGCAATTATGTTCAATAATGATAAATATTTTGATGGTTTTTCGTCTTTCAGAGTAAGTTAATTTCACAAAAAATTTCTGATGCAGGAAAAACTATGTAGCTACCTAGAATTTATATCTTTTTAAAAATCGTTCTTCACAATATTTTAAAGATTTAAATATTGTAGATTATATGTATTTATATGGTACAAAGTCATGTTATGACTCATGAGTCAAGTGTAATGATTGCTAATTAGAGGATGCAGTAGAGTAATTGAAGCAAGCTAATTCATATGTTCACCATCTCAGTTATTTATTGTTTGTGGTAAGAACATTGAAATCTAGTCTCTTAGCAATTTTGAAATGCACAGTATATTTACTATATTTACCATATTGTGCAATATATCTCTTAAAAAGGCTTATTGCTATTTAATTGAGGCTTTGCACCTTCTGATCATCATCTCCCTATCACCACCAGCCAGTTTCTCATAATTGCTATTCTACATTATGCTGTTTTGAATTTCACTGTGAAAACTTGATGTATTTGTCTTTCTGTGCCTGGTTTATTTCACCAAGCATAGTACATCCCAGTTCCATCAGTGTTGTTGCAAACGATAAATTTTCTTTGGCTTTTAAGACTGAATAGTGTTCATTGTGTATATACCACGTTATGGATACCTTTGTTGATTCTGTTAACTTGGTTACTGTAAACAGTGCTGCAGGGAGCTGGAGAGTACAGGTATCTCTTCTATATACCTATTTCACATCTTTTTCTATAAATACTCAGAAGTGGGACTGCTGGGTCATATGGTAGTTGTATTTTTAGCTTTTTGAGGAACATCCATATAGTACTCTGTAATGGCTGTACACACTTTTATTTGCACTGATGGTATACAGAGTTTCCCTTTTCTCCACATACTCACTGACATATATTGTTTTTCCTCCTCCTATTCATAGCCATTCTGGCTGATGTGAGGTGATAGCACATTGTGGTTTTAATTTACATTTCTCTAATGATTAGTGATGTTAAACAGTTTTAATATGTCTGTGGCTATTTGTATGTCTTCTTTTGAGAACTGTCTCTTGCCCATTTTTTTAATTGGGTTTTTAATTTTTTTCCATAGGGTCACTTAAATTCCTTATGTTTGGCTATTAACCCCTTAGCAGATGTATCCCCTTCCACATTTTATGTATTTAATGTCAGAATTTATATCACTTTGTAATATATATCCCTTGATGCTTTTGTTAACTGTTTTGTTATTACAGTTTTATCTTTTAATTCTTATGCTTGGATAAAATTGCTTCACATACCATCATTACAGTCTTAGAATGTTCTGGTTATGGCTCTGTACTACTTGCACTATTGAGTTTCATGCTTATGCATGATTATGTTATTAGTGTCTTTTGTTTCAACTTACAGAACTCCTTGTGACAATTCCTATCGGGCAGATCTAATGGTGAGCTTCCTTACCTTGTGTTTGTCAATGTCATATATTTTTCCATATGGGCTGTCAGTAATTTACTGATTGTCATATGGAGATGCTTTTAGATGTACAGGTTTCTTGTTTGTTGCTGTGTTAAGAATTTTTTCATTGACTTTGATTTCTGATAAATTATTTTGTGTATATGGGAGCTTTTCTTGAAACTGATTGGAGAGCTTTGCACTTCTCACACATGGATGTTGGCATCTTTCCTCAAATTAGGTTGAGTTTTCAGTCATTATTCCCTTAAATATGGTTTCTGGCCCTTATTTGTTCCCCTCTTAAATTCTTGCTGTGCACTGGTTAGGTGTTTTGATGGTATCCCATAACCCTGGAGGCTTTCTTCATTCTTTATTTTTCTTTTTCTCCTTTCATTGGATAATTACAAATGTTTTGTCACTGATTCTTCAACTTGATCACACCCACTGTTACAGCTTCCTATAGTGTTTTATAGTTTGGTTCTTATGCTCTTTGTCTCTAGGATTTCCTTTTCAATATTACTGTTCCTATTTCTTTGTCAAACATTTTTTGTGAGTTTGCACCTTGTTTCCAAATCGAATTTGATTTTTTTATCTATATATAAAAGAATTATAGTTCACTGAATTTTAAGGAAAGTATTCTGAATTCTTTGTCATTTCGTGGATCTACCTTTGGTTAGTTTCTTTCAGAGGTGTCATGTTTTCCTAAGTCTTTGTGTCCTTGCGTTGGTGCTTGTGCACTTGAGGAGGTAGCTGGCCACCTTCCACAGCTTTTACAAGGCTGTTCTTTGACAGGGGTAGACCTTCACTATTTAATCTAGCTTGTGATTCTAGGTGGTAAAGCTGGTAGTGACTGTGGGTGGGTAGAGGTTGCTTTCAGGTTTCTAGGTCTCTATATTACTTCCTTTGCTCTGAGTTCAGGTTGGGCAGCTGCGGGATGCACATTGCAGTCATTTTGGATCAGGCCAGGTATACACTTCCCAGCTACGTCACATGACTGAGTTTGGCAGTTGGACGGTCTTATGTGAGTGGCCCTGATGTCAAGTGGAGTCCCTGATCAGCATGGATGGGATCAGCTGTTATGTTCAGTAGAAGTGGATAGCTGAAGTTTGCTTCCATGACTCAGTGGAGCTTTGGGGTGCATTTTGAGTATTGACTGGGCACTTGCTCAACTCCCAAATATGATGGAGTAAGCCCCTACTCTTTGCTGTACTTCCCTGCAGCAGTAGTAATCTTCCTTGGGTGAAGCCCTGAGTTACGGTTCATGGCTGATCAAGGATGCTATCCATCTAAGGATTCAAGCCAGATAAAACTTCTGTGAGCAACCAGCTCAGCTTTGCAGAGCTATACTTTTAGCTGGTGTTTGATTGGTGCTATTACTGGTGGATAAACAGAACTACTGCCAAGATCTACTTGCTCGTTGCTGTGGGTTCTGGCTCCTTGCTTTGTTTGTATGTGACCCCAGGTTGTCTGCCTGTGCCGTTTCCCTTTGCATTCCCTATAAGGTGAGACCAGAGTAGGATTCTTCCAAAACATCTTGGAATGCTAGGGAAACTGAATGTTTACCTCTGGTTCTGTTTTCCCTTTGCAGAAACTGTTGTCCCAGGGAATCCTATCTGTGTGGGTGTTGACTTGGGGGAGGGAACAAAGTGATAAAGTTGAAATGAGAGTGTTTCTCTTTCCTCATTCTATACACTGCCCTAGTAACTCAGGGTTGTTCTCAATTTTGGGATCGTTCAGCAAGGCTTTCTTGTTTGTGTTTTGCTGCTAATTGAACTTTCTGTGATGGTAGTGCGGACTGGCTTCTCCTATTTGTCCATCTTGTTGCCCTCACTATGTTTAAATTCTTGTAGTTCTACTCTATGAAAACAGAACCAATCTGTTTGAGTTCCCGTAGCAGAAATAGGGCCAGGGGTATAGTTCAGCGGCATAGCGCCCACCTGGCAAGCGTGAAGTCATGTACCAAAAAGAAAGAAAAGAAAAAACCAAAAAACTAGCAGAAATGCCAAGACTAGGTGATTTGTAAATAACAGATTTCTTACAATCCTAGAGGTTTAGAGGTTCAAGATCAAGGTGCTGGGAAATTTGTGTCCGGTAGGGGCCAGCTTCCTGGTTCATAGATAGTTATGCTCTTGCTGTAACTTTACATGGTAGAAGGGGCAAGGGAGCTCTCTGGGTTCTTGTAGAAGGATTTTAATCCCATTCATTAGGACTTGGACTTCTTATCCTAATCACTTTTCAAAGTTCCTACCCCAATACTGTCACATTAGCAATAACATTTCAACATAAGAATTTGAGAAGCACAGAAGCACTTAGTGTAGTATGTTAGTTGCCGCAGGTTCAGTTTGTGATTCTGATTTTATTGTTGTTAAACTTGATGCTTCTATCTTTCATATGTAAATTCTCAACTACTATCTAATAGCCATTAAAATAGAATCCCTTAAATTTTATTATATAATAGCTAGTGTTATGGTTTGGTTCAGGATGTCCCGCCAAAACCTCATGCAGTCATGGGGCAGGCCTTTAGAGTTTGTGATTGATTCATGGGTGTGAGTGCTGCATCTGCCCTGGGGTGGATAGCTTGCATACAATGTAAGGGAGGGAAAGAGGCTGCTTGCCACTCCTACCTTTTGGCTCTTGCTGCTTTTGCTGTCTTCCCCTGCCATGAACTGTTGCCCTCTGCCATCTGCCACTCTGCCTTGGAGCCAGCTGAGTATGGACTGAAACCTCCACAAACTGTGAGTTAAATAAACCTTTCCTTCCTTAATTTTGGGCATCAGGTATTTTGTCTCAGTGATGAGAGAAAAGTAACCAAGACAGCTAGCTTAAAACAAGCTGCAGTTTCCTTACCATAGAACATGAATATGGGTTCACATATCTTATCCTTCCTGTGCCACCCGAAATCCTACAAGGGTCAGCAAAAGTTCTGGCTCCAGCTACATGAAATCACTGTGGTTGCTATTACCATAAAGAGGGATTGAGATTCTAGGTGTTTCTTTTCATTTGTACTGTACTGTGTAAAGGAAGTCCAGCAACGCAATGTAATTATAATAGATTTATGTTTTCTCTAAACTATTTAATATATATTAAATGATTGTTGATGAATGAAAGAATGAATGAACAAATTAATGAGTTCTTTGAAATAAGAGCTGGACACAGTAGAGCAACCTGATGGCAGGTGACTCAAACTCTTTCCATGCATTCTCCCAGATAGCTAACTCATGACTGTGTGAAGACAAGCTGCCTAACCTACACTCTCCATTTATGATTGCTACCTTCTCTTATCCAAAAAGTCATGTGATTACCTTGGGACTATCTTATGTTCCCACCAAAGACCTCCAGCCCTTCTTTACACAAATGCATTCAGGTATTGCTCACACCAAGAAGAGAGAGGTAGTGAGGAAGGAGGAAGGATGGAGGAAAAGAAAGCGGGGAGAGATGTCTCTTTATTGAACAATATTTATGCAATGCTAACTACAGCAGGCACTGTGCTAAGATTTGTGCTAGGTAGTCGTAGCCTCAGTCCTTTGATATCTAAGAGTTTTTGAGAAGCTAGTAAATGTTGTTTTTCTATCAGTCAAGCGTACACACTCAGAGCACAGGAAGAGATGGAAACATGCAACTGCAGCTATGGTAAGAATACAGTCAATAGGAAAATCATCTGTGAAGAAGGGACATTTCACATAAAATTGGGAGTTGGGCCAGGAGAAAGTGGAAGTGTTCTAAGTCGAGAGAAAGGTCTGTGCCAATATTAAGAGGCAGGGAAGAGGAGTCAGCAAATATGGGGAGAAGATTAGTATAAATAAAGTAAAAATGGGCCAGAGGAGAGATGCAGGAGCAGACAGTGGCTAGATTTAACTAGTGATTTTAGGATATATGAAAGTGATTATGGAATTTTCTGTTTTCCCTTGAATTTTCTTTCAATTCCTTTCAATATATTCTGAAACTTTCATACTAGGCATATATAGAATGGTTTTGCTTTTCTATTATATGTTGCTTTTGTCATTATGAAATTTTTTTTTTTGTTTTGTTTTGTTTTTTTAGTTTTGAGGTACCGGGATCGAATTCAGAACCTTGCCAGGCAGGCACTTATGCCACTGAGCTATATCCCCAGCCCCCGAAATGTTTTTTCTTTATTCTCATAATACTCTTTTTCTGAAGTTTAACTGATATTTAAATATCACTTCTAGGTTTATGATACTGATTACAAAGTTTTTCTTATTCTGTGTACCTTTAGCTTACTGTGTCTTTATGTTTAAATTACATCATATGTAGGCAGTATATATCTGGTTGTCTTTTTATGTACTCTCTTAATCTCTTCCTTCTTGTGTATTTCAGTTGTCAACATTTAATGTAACTGCTGTTATGGTTGGATTTAGGTGTTCTTTTGTTGCTCTTACTCACCTTTTAGTTTCTCTGGTTATCACTTTCTGCTTCATTTTGGATTATTTGCATGTTTTTTTTGAGTGTATTGATTTATGTGAGCTCTGGTAAGCTTTATTGCAATTATTTTGCATAGTTTACTTTTCACTGGTCTATTCTGACACGCTACGTTAAAAAATTTTTTTTGTTCGTACATAATAGTTATACAGAATAATGGGTTTCATTTTGGCATATTTATACATGTGTATAACATCCTTTGAGCATAGCCACCTTTTCAGTACTCCCTTCTCAAAGCTTTTTATTCCCCAGAACTGGGGATTGAACCCAGGTCCTTGTACATGCTAAGTACTCTACATGCCAGCCCTCTGATATGCTTCTAATGTTATCAAAATGACCAGGATCAAAGATGGCCATGGTGCATAATCTGTAGTCCTTTCTACATGCTGTGCCCAGTTCAGTATTGCTACTGTGATAGGTGGGGACAGTGTTGGCCAACACAGTATAATACTCTTTCAGAATTCCTCAAAACTGGCCAGTTGTTGATAAAGATGAGCAGTCTCTCTTTGCCCTGTCCAGTCATATTCAGAGTCTTCTTCTACCTCATCATGTACTTTTCATTTTTCATAACAAGTTAAAGCCTACATTGATCAATTGGAGAGACTTGTTCAACATCTTAGTGACCACCATCTTTGTATGTTGGATGTGGATGGAATGATTCCCAATTAAGAGCAGCTGCCAAGATTGCTCACAATGTGAAGGGCTTCTCAGCAAAGTCAGGATGACAGGACAATTCTTGAGGGGTGTTCTAGAAATTGTAACATTTGTGTCTAACCTTTTGTGAAGGGTATATGAGGCTGGGGATTGAATTGAAGGCCTCGCACATACTAAGCACATGCTCTACCACTGAGCTACACCTATAGCCTACTATTTTTATGTTTCAGTGGTACTAGAGGTTGAGCCCAGAGCCTCATGCATCGTAGAAACTGTCTACTATGGTATACTTAATGTTTTAGTTGACACATGGGTAACTTACATATACACTTACAATTCTGTAATGCATTGCTGCCATTTTTGTTCTTAAAATCCATATAAAAATGAAGTACTTTCTACATGCTGTGCCCAGTTCAGTATTGCTACTTTTTATGGTCACTTACCTTTTTTCCATTTCTAAAGCTCTTTCTTTGTTCTTTAAGATAAACTTTTTCTTCTGTATCGTTTCCCTTCATCCTGGGAATGTATTTTAAATAATTTTTGGACTCTAGTATTTCCCATGGTTAATTTTTTTTTTCTGTATTCTTAGATGTCTGTATTTCATCTTTATTATTGGAGAGCATTTTTTGTTGGATATAGAAATCTGGGCTGATAACTTTTAAATTTTGACATAGTAAAGAAGTTCCATTTACCTGTGGTCTACATTGCTTCTGATGAAAGTCTGCCATCGTTATTATTCCCTATGGAAAGGGTCATTTCCCTTCTTCTGCATGATTTTATGATTTTCTGTTTGTCTCATTTTAGTCAGTTTTTTTTATATGTCTCGGTGTGGTTTTCTTAATATTGAACTTGATTGACTTCCTAACTCTGTATGATTGTTTTCACTTTTGGGAATTATTCAATTTTTAATTTTTCAGCCTTCAAATATTATTTCTACCCTATTCCCCCAATTCTGTCCTTGTGACCCAATAAGGTTACCTTAAACCTTTGATATTTTACCATAGATACTTAAAATTCTGTTCATTTGATATTTAATTTTTTTCTTTCACCTGGACATTGGATACTTTCACTGACCCTTTTTTTTGTCATCTTTATTGTTTTATTAAACCTATCCAGTGAAAAATAGTTATTTTTAAATTATAATAATTGTCTTTTACAATTCTTTGTAGGTCAGTTTTTAATAGTTCTACATTTTGAAATTCCTTGCCTTTTAAGATATTGATACATCTTTTATTACAAATTAAATAATTTGTGTTCAAGCCTAAATACACACATGGACAAATTTAAAAGATAAACCAGAAGCTGCATCAAAAATTTGTACTACATGGACCCTTCAAAAAATTAGTATGCAGAATTTGTAAAACTTCGTACATTTATCAAGAACTCAAAAAAAGTATAAAAGATATAAAAAGACAATTCAAAGAAAAGTACGCTTATTTGTTTAGTAAACATGTGAAAAATGTATCTTCTTTATAGTAAACAAAATTAAAAGAAAATGTCAATGAATTATGTTTTCATTTCCAATCAAAAAGCATGATGGTATCAAATGCTGATAGGCATGTGAAAAAAAAAGCCACTAACTTTTAAATGCCGTGTTGCTGTAAATTGGTACACCCTAATTGAAAAGCAATCTTGAGCCAAGTGTAATAGTGCATGCCTGTAATCCCACTACTGTGGGAGGCTGAGGCAGGAGGATCATATGTGTGGAACTAGCCTGAGCAACTTAACAATTTAGGGAGACCTTGTCTCAGAACAAAAACATAAGAAGGGCTGCACATATAGCTCAGTGTGAAGGCTCTGGGTTCAATCCTTAATACTGCAAAATAAGTAGGGAAGGAAGGAAAAGAGGAAGGGCAGCTGGGCAGTTAGGCACCATTAATAAAACGTTCATATTATATACAATCCACAAATTATACCTGTAATCATTCATTGTAGAGAAACTGTTTTAACACAGACTGCCAGAAATATTAATAGGTTCAACACATGAGTCCCTTCAGAATTGTCTGATATCTGGGTGCAGCTATTGGGCAAATCAACCTAAACTAGAAGAATTATGAAAATTGATAAATAGTTTGAAGCTGTTAAAGTTTCAAATAATTTTTTTCACATAAAATGTTGACCTCTTTTTTGTACTTCTCTGTGCTATATATGAATATAAATATAAACACAGTGAAAATAAAAACTAGATCATATTACCATTATGCAGTAGTCATGTAGAATAATATTTTCCATATGGTTAAAGATATTTGTTTTTCTTATTCTTTTTTTGACTTAAGGAAACCAGAAAAATAAGTAAAGGGGAAAGAATGTGTCCTTCATCCTTCCCAGAAAATAACTGAGTCTTTTGTGTTCTGAAGCTAGGTTTTCCTGCTTCGGATGATCTTTGGGGACTTTGGTGTTTAATGGTCACAAAGAGAATCTGCTTTGTCTTCATCTGCTGAGAAAAGCTGGTTCTGATGGTTAAAATGGCTGAGCTGCTCAAATCTTCATTTCATTTTTTTTTTTGTCTTGTTGACACAGGGTCTCACTATGCAGTGCAGGCTAACCTTGAGCTCCTTTGTAATCCAGGCTGGTCTCAAACTTGCAGCGATCCTCCTGCCTCAGCTCTGGAGTGCTGGGATTACAGGCATGTGCCACCACGCCCAACCTTCTTCATACAATTTCATATTCCTATCTAGTGTCCTTTCAGCTCATCCTGCGAGATTTCTTGAACATCTCTTTTAGAGCTGCCCAGTAGTAGTGAACTCCTGAAGCTTTTGTATATCTGTGCATGTCATAATTAGTTCCTCACTTTTCAGGGATAGTCTTACTGGATATATATAGGATTCTTCACTGACCTTTAACAATTTTTATTTATTTCTATGTTTTAATACTATTTCTCACCTTCCAGGTTTCTGGTGAGCATGTGCTGATCCCTTGTTTGTATCAAATTGCTTCTTTCTTGCTGCTGCCAAAATTCTCTCTGTTACCCTCTTTCAAACATTTTAGCATAATATGTTTTAGTGTGGTTCTCCTTGGATTCCTCTTGGAGTTTGTCAAATATCTTAGACGTTTGCCTTCACATTTTTTATTGAATTTAAAATGTTTTAAGCCACTTTCCTAATGGTTTTTTATACCTCTTTCTCCCTCTGGTACTCCCACAATGCATGTTTGATTGTCTTGATCGGGTCCCACAGGTGTCTCAGGCTCTTTTCAAATTTTTTTCCAGTCTTTTTCTGTTTCTCTGACTTGATGCTTTCCATTGTCTTGTCTTCCAAGTTCAAGCCTACTTTCTTCTGCCTACTCCAATCTGTCTTTGAATCCCTCTGCTGAATTTTTCATTTCCATTACTATATATATATATATATATATTTTTTTTTTCCTCCGTAATTTCTTTCTGGATCCTTTTTAAAAGGTTTTCTTTCTCTTTACTGGTATTGCCATTGTGAACAGGCATCTTTTTCTCTAGATCTTTCTTTAGTTGTTTAAGTGCATTTCAGATAGTTGTTTTAAAGGTTTTGACTAGTATATCTATGTTAGATCTTTTTTAGGGACTGTTGACTGTTTCTGTTGACTTATCATTTCCCACTGAAGCCCTTTCCATGGGGTTTACTAGCTTTTGATGATGATGATGATGATGATGATGGTGATGATGATGATAGATTGTCTTTGTGCCAAGAGTCAGCCTGTGATGTGAATTTAAAGTCTTTACTGAACCTGTACCTTTCCCCAGGAATGTGTTGATCATGGTCAAATTTTTTGCATATATGCAGTCATTTGTAAGTTCCTAGTCTTTAGTGTTCAGCTCCCAAAAAGTGGGAAGAGGAATAATGAATGGTGGATAAAAGAGAATTGTACCCCTTTGAATCTTCTAGCAGTCATTTCAACCAGACAGTCAGGGACTTGAAACATGGAGAGTTACAACTGTGACAGCCCGCCTCTTCTTTGCACCTCTGTGATCTGACTAGCCACTGAGCAAGAGAACAGTGACAGCAGGTAAGGCAAGGGTAGCCTGACTGAGGCTGGCATTTTTTTGTCTCTAGTTTCCAAGGCTGATTATTTTCTAATTAGGACTTATTTGGGGGAAACACAGTTTTTCTCCTATATACAATCTGGGTTTTACTAAAAAAGAAATTTAATTATTTTTTTAAAACACATGTCCTTCAGTATTGTGTTTTCCAAATTGTGTTTGGTGAAACACTATTATTTTTATAGACTGTAGTAAAAAACCTGTTGCATAGTCAAGTACATTGGGGAAAATATTAAAGTGAAAAAACAAGCTGCTCAGAGCCACAATATATTCCTAATTAAAAGGCAATCTTAAAGTGCAGGGTATTGTTAACTAACTCCTTCCTTCTATAAAATTATTAATAAAACAATAGTATTATGTAGTCTGGAAAGTGCTACTATAAAGCAGTTGAAATAAACCCAGACTCATGGAAACATATCTATGGTATACTGTCTATGTATATATATCTGTTTCACAGTTGATAACACAGTTATTCTTTTATTTATAACTAAATAATTAAATTCATATCCCTTTTAAGTAATCTTCCTTCTTTAAAAATGTTATGTGTAAATGTCACAGGATAATTATTCTAATAATTGAATAGGATCCAGCAGTAAGAGAAGCCAGTATAATTATTTTCAAATCATACAATGTTAGGTTTTCTAGAATAGATACATTTGTAGTTTTAAAGTAATGGGTGTTATTTGGAAAACAGTCAGTGTAAGGGAAATGGAAGATACCCAGGGTTGAGAGTACAATTTTAAATGTTATCATTATTTAAAAGATGCCCGTTGGACCTAGATACTGCAGGAAATGATGAAGAGAAGCCATTTGGAAATCTAGGAGACAGGCGCTGTGGAAATGTGGAAAAGCATGACGGCTCACATAACTGTCCTGGTATGAGGGAGGGGAATAAGTTGGGGGTCATTAGACATATATTGGTAAGACCAGCTCTTCTAGGCCTTGTAGGCCTTTATACTATTTTGCCTTTTGTTTTGGGGAAACCAGAAAATTAATGTGGGGTTTGGCTTGAGGACTCACATTTCAGAAAGAAAGCTGTGATGCTGGAGAATGGACTACTGGAAGACCTGGTGATAGGTCAGTGACCTTTAGAAGTTAAAAGATGATAATGGTTTCACTTACATCTCTGTGGAAACAATAGAGGTGTTGAGAAGTCAGATGGTAGAAGAGAAAGCAAATGGGATTAGATAGTTTAGGTATGGACTGTGAGAACAAAAGAGGAATCACCAGTGATCCCAAGATTTTTAATTAGGCCATTACAGTTAATATATTACATTATAATTAATAATTACATTACAGTTAATACATTACCTGTATTAGCTTACAGGTGACAGTGGTTTGGTGAAGGATGTGGAGGTTAGAATCCTGTTGTGGTTCTGTTTGGCTGTGGTATCTGTTCATCCATCCAGATGAATTTGTAGATGTAGGAGTCTAGTAGCTTGAAGATAGAATATGGAGCAGGAGGTTGTATGTATTAAGTAGCCTGTCAGTATGGACACAGCTGTGGGAGAGAATGAGCAGGTAATACAAACAGGTTAGTTCATCAGAATGAATCATTACCCTGTGATGAGAGAATATAAGAACGTAAAGATGACTCTCATGGCACCCTAGAGCTGAGCGAGCACGCCCAAGGATGGAGGAAGTTGGAAGGGGATCCACTCTCTAGATTGGCATGTGTATCTCACTGGGCAAGGTAGGGTTGTGCCCACTGGCCTCCCTGGGCCATCACTGGTCAGTGCCCTTTGAGTGAGCAGGAAACAAACTCCTCTGCAGCAAATCACCTACACCTGGTGATCAAGCATACATGAGTCAAGATGTGACAGTGGACATGCAGCCGGAAGTTTACAGTATCCCTGTTGACAGGGTCCTGTCAGGGCACAAGTGAGCCATCGCTGATTCAGGTGCACAGAGCACACTCAGATGTCGTATGCAGCAGCAATGTAGCAGAATGGAGAAAAGGCAAAGCAGCCCAACAGAGCTGGAGGAAGGGTTCTCTTCTTCCTAAGCCCGTCTAGTGCTTCCTACTGACGATACTTCTTTGCTTCCTGTAAAGGAGGAAATGCTGAGCCTGTCCAGTCTGTTATCTCAGAGTGGGTTCCAGAAGTTAAATTGACAGGTGAGAAGTAGTAACTAGCACAGACTGTAGAAAAGGTTGAGGTTTTGCAAGTTACAGTCTTATCCAGCATGTGAGTCACATGTAACGTGTGACTTTGCATGCATGCGTCTTATTGCTATGAATGTGTCTCCAGAGACAAAAATCAGTGTGCATGTTCTTAGACCTGGGTTAAATCCTTTCTAGAAATATCTAACTTTATTGTTTTCTTATAACTCTAATTTTTAGTATCAGTTTTGAAATAGTGTTTGAAAGGTGTCTGAACACAATCTTGAATTTGCGTTAGTTGAATAATGGCATTTGAGAAGATGTGTAAATTTTATGTAGAAAAAAACTAATGTTTAAATTAAATTTTTGTTATTAAATATAAAAGGAATAATCTTATTTAGCTTTCCACTACTTATCCTTGAGGACCGAAAAAAAAAAATACTGTTAACCTGAATCTTTTCCCATAAATACATGCTTTCTTTTTGCCAGATGCTTAAATGTCATTGGACTGTTTTAAAGTAGTTCTATTTGATCTCTGTGAAACAGATGGAAGTATTTGTTATACAAACCGTATTTAGAATGTAATCTTTTTTCTCCCCTGATTGCATATGTTTGGCAGTGAGCTTTCCCTTGTAGATGTGAATGAATTTGGGGCAGTCTCCAAATCTAAACACACCCTAATTTCAAAAACCACAATCCTGAGGGCCCAATTCCTGTTTACTGAGGAATTAAAACCTAGTGAAACCACATAGTTACTAAATACAGTATATCCTAGTGCATATTTAAAAACAAAAATCTTCATAGTTTATTTAGGGTTATTGACTATCATTAAGTTCAGAGAGTGAAGTCTTTTCGTAGGCAGTATATAATATTTACAGTTGGTTAAATATGTAGCTTCTGATTCTTAAAATATACTCTTTATATGGCATGGGGGGTTTATGGGTTGAGTGGGGAGGGATAGACTGTTGGGGGTTTGGGAATAAGCAAGTAGTTGAGACAAACTCCATAGTTTTCTTTAGTGCATTGAAAGATCAGTGCCATATACAAATGGGTTTGTAAAAATATCCATGCACAACCGTAAGTTGAACAGTTAGAAAAATGGTTCAGTTTTTTATTTCATACTCAGGAAACAAAATTCTGAGAGGAAAACTAAACCTTGGAAGTGAAACCTATTAGAAATTCAGTTGAAGAAAAAATAAAAAATAGGACGGGGAAAAAATTTCCACGCCCCTGTGTAATTAAACAGTTCTAATCCAATTAGAAAGAAGAAGAAGAAAAAACCAGAAAGGGTAGAAGGAATTAGAAGTCTAAATTTACACTTTTCAGGATTAGGTTTCACAGGCATGCTTTATAGTTTGAGTAATCTGTACTTAGGGAGGTAGTTGACATACCGTAAACTTTAATCTAGAAGAGGGATATACTGTGTGTCACATGATATAGCATCCTCAAAAGTGTATACCGTGTTACATTAATGAAAATGAATTGGATTAACCATCTGTGTTCCCATAACTTCCTAGAGGAATTTAATTGATTCATGTTTTAAGCAACATTTAATCATCAGTTTCTTCAAACAAAAATGGAGTATTGACTTTCTCTGTATAGCTGTTTTAAAGCCATACTCTCATATTTCATTGTTTTATTGAGTTGGTTCATGAATCCCTGCAAGTGTGCTCATTTTCAACTGTAAACGTGCTTAAGGTGAATTTCAGAATTAAAAACAAAAAAAGCTTTAGATCTTGAATCACTTACAGACTGACTCCATAGACTTAATAAAAACCAGGAATTACATTTCTTTCGTGTTCATCTAGGATGTGATGTTCCCTGCCAAATCATAAAATTATTTGACTGGTATTTTGAGAGCTATACTTATTTTGTATAAACCAACTGTACCACATGAATCCCTGGAAAATGAGGGCTAAAATGATTAGCACTGTTGTGCTCTAAGTATTTGGAAGTAGGTGACGTGATTGTTCTTGTACATTTTCTTTTTTGTTTTACTATGAGAGTTTCGTTAGATCAGTTGATATCCAAACTGTTGGTTTCTTGTAGAGCAGTGGGCATTTGCATGGTCACCGCAGAGCTTACAGCCACTTGCTATTTGTAGATAGGTACTCTGACCACCCCGTTTTCACATTTGTGTTTTAGTTTTGCATGGTCTGGCTACTTTATCATCCTGCAGTTTTCTGCCTTCCAGCCATTGGCCATTCTCGGTTTCTGAAAACTGCAGATCCCACCACTAGAAGAGAATTGGCCAAAGGTGTTCTTCTATCTGAAGGATTCCTACTTCTTCTGTCTTCCTAGTAAGTGTCTATCAAACCTTCACTTCTTATTTCTTCTTCTCCTGGAAATTCTTCCATAGATTACATTGCACTGTGCATCAGAAAATATACCTTGTTTTCAGAACACATGTCAGCCTAGACCTTCCGGACAGTTTCCTTAGATTATATTTATGCTCTTCTCCTCAAATGCCATGAAATCCTCGCTGCCACCACCAAGGATTGTATCTGCTTAACATATAGTAAGTGCTGCAAAAATATTTGCCAGATGAATGCACAAAAGTGTGTATAGTCCTTGGAACACTAGCCTAGACAGATTTTTGTAAATAGAATTTCTTTTAAAATAGCAGGTCTTTTTAAATCATGATTTTTAGTTGATGGCATTGCTTTTTAGAAGAAAGTAACTCTAAGATTAGATGTTCCACAAATCAGTTTTGTTCCACTAATGTCAGTTTTATGTTTGAAATAAAGACTGTATTCCATTGCCATTGTTTTAGAAAGTCTCTTAAGCATAGTATAGAATGTGTTAGTCCAAGAAAGATGCAGTTGGGCAAGTAGGATTGGTGCCTTCAGCACCCACCTATTTGTACACCAAGGTTAGCATTATCTTTCTATATTGCTGACGGTGATTAAAAGAGATTATTTTTAGAACTCCATAGCACTTCTAGGTATTGATCTTTTCCTTTTTCCTACCCTCCAGCTAATTACTAGACCTACAGTGAAAATCTATCCCTTGAAATTTGTGTTGTCACTTAGCATTCTAACATTTGCTTTTAGGTTACTGACTTCACCGCTTATCTTTACTTGGGAAACTAAGTGATATTCCTAGAGAAACCCAAGACCTCCTGGACAGGACCCCATTCAGTCAGGCCATTAAGTCTCAGTTCTAGACATTCAGGGCTTTCTTTCTCAAACAAATACATATAGAGCTTCCTTCATTGTCCTAAAAAGGAATCTATGGGTAATACATTCTATTTACATATATAACTAAAATCACTTAGTGTATGCACATAGCATGAAGTAGGAATTACAAAGTAATGTGTAATATTATGATGCATTTAATTATGTCAATTAATGCTGGAGTATTATCAAATCAGAAGGCACAATGACATATTCAGTTATGTTTCCCTCTACTCAGGGTCACTTTGATAGAGCAGCTAAAAATGGCTTTATCACTTCTAATGAGATCTTCCAAAATTATGAACCTCTGAGAAAATGAAAGAATGGCTTTTCTTAGATATACATAGTGGCTTAATTCCTGGGAATCTCCATGTATTTTAGTGTATGTGTTAAAATATAGAACAGTTTCATAGTAGTGTATATTGGTATCTTAAAAATGCTTTATGTTACAGTGCACATGTTTTATTTTCCAGCTTCTAGAGTTATACATGGTATGCTGCTGATGATTATACTGGCTACCTTTACCCATCCCTACTAGCTAAAATATGCATATATTTATTAATACACAATTAAAGTGTTAACCTTTTATGAAGAATAGTTTAATACAAAATATATTATAAGGCACTTCAACTACTATCCTCTAAAAAAGGAGGGTAGATCATAATGGCTGTGGGAACTTGGACAGGAAAATACAGCATCAATCTGAAGCAAGAAGCTCAAGAATTGCTTGAACAGAAAAACTAGGAGTATTCCTGCAGTCTACCTATGTCAAGCTCACATTCTCCTGAGAAATACAGGCCCGCCTATTGTGACCTTCAATTGCAATTGCTAACTTGACCAAATTAGGAAGTGAGTAGTGGGGTAGTAAAGCATACTTTCAGATGTGTTTGGGTGGGTCACTGGGGTGTGACTCAGGGTCTAGGTCTGTATCCTAGACATTTTTCTCTGGTGCTTATTCCAACCCACTCCACTTTCCAGCCATTGGAAGTGAATACCTTTGCTCTACTGTAACCTTCCACCATGATGCTTCTGCTCTGGAGCCAGCTAACCAAATTAAACCTTTCCTCCTTTCGAATTTGGGCGTCAGATTTCATACAAGCAACAAAAAACTGACTGTACATCACTTAAAAGGCAGGAACCTATGTATCTTCAGTCCATACTGACCTGAAGTGAAGAGAAAGTCAAGATTTCTATGACTTGGAAGGAGGGGAGAAGAAAAAAGACCATCACTATTGTCCTCACATTCTTTGGAAAAGTAGATGGAGATTAAATCCTTAATAAATAAAAAATATTATTTCTGGACTACTGTCATGTAGGCTTAATCCTAGCTTTGATCCCTGCTGCTATTTTTTTCCTCATGTTTTAGTTTTAAATGTAAACCTTGTTCAATAATGGAAACATTTGTTTGTCCCTCTTTTTATTACATCTTCTTTGGGCTCCTCAGGAGGGGCCCTCAGCAGGACACGACTTGTACATCCTTGCGTGTGGCACTGAACTGTTTATAAGTTCTCTGTCTCTCTACAAACTACAGTTTTTTATGGAAGTTCTACTCTTCAGTGATCTCTCTCTTGTTTCTCTCTCTGAGAACCTTAGCAAACCTTCTAGCTTGGTGCAGTGCAGAAAGTGTTTCATGCATGCTCACTCTTTTAATAATTGTTCAGTTTTTCAAGGAAGATAGTCTTCTTTCTCTCTCTCTCTCTCTCAACATATTCCAGGAATTTTCCATGATGGCAGGCAGGCATTAAGGGAATGGTGCAATTGACCAGCAAACAATAAATTTTACCAACACGATGCCGTAAATGTTCACTAGGCTATCTTTCCATTCTTTTATTCTGTGGGTGTTACAGGGATGTTTTTCAATTTAGGACTGTTATAGTTGTGTAGAAGAGGTTCAAGGTTGGCTTGTGTACAGTCACATAAAGGGGAGTCCTCACCCATTATGGGAGAAAATGTGACTGTCGTAAATGCCTGCTCAAAACCAGTTATTTCTAAAACTTGGTAAATGGGTCCTGGGTCCTGACTTGACAGTAAAAGTATGGATGGTTTTGAAGTATTATAATTGATAGGGTCATCAAACTTCCCTCCTTATTGCCCATGATTACAACAACTGAAATTTAACAGGGCAATAAATTTGTTAAAAGAATAAATGGTCAGCTCTCTTCATAAGGATGTAGAACTCCTGTCACGTTTTGCTGCGCTGAACTTATTTAGGAAGGTGAGTGATTCCAGATGGCATCTCATCTGTATTTTGACTCTGAATTTTTTGTTTTCTTATGTTTGCCAACATATAGTAGAGTGTTCAGACTTTCAGGTCCCTGAAATGTGATTCAGCCACTGGATGTGCAACTGTAGGTGGTTGTAATGCACATGACTACTATTTTGCAAATTCTCCTCAGCTCTCAGCATTTAAAGATATTAAAGTAGTTTGCCTGGGGCAGAAAGATGTATGGGGCCATAGTGTGATGGTACGTGGACCGTAACACGTATATCTCTGAAAATGCTAGTTTCTAAAATTAAGTGAGGTATGAATCAACAAATAATACATAGACCATTCATAAACTCTCAAAAGTATATTGTAAGGGGCCCTTTACTGCTATGTATTTTTTCTTTAAAAGTGGTAGAAAGTCCCCAGTCTAGCACACAAAAGGCCACTTCATCAATAATGTAACATGTATGTATTTTTAAATATTCAGATAAAGTGAGAGCACCTAAGAGGTCTAACATTTTTGTTACCCAAGAAATATTTAAATTTGAACAGTGTCTGTGTGCCACTAAGTATTGGTGCTATGAAAGTCAATACTCTTTTTGCTTCTTTGAAGAATTTTGGTGCAGTGTAGATAACAAATGTAAAAGTAAATGAGTGTCCTCTACCATGGTAAATGTCAGGATAGAGTTCAGTAACAAGAGCAAGAGAGTTGCTGAAGAGAGAACAGTTACTCAATCTAGAGGAAGCTGCGAAAGTGTTCCTACTAAAGCAGCATTTTGGATGGTTCCTAAATGTTGAGCAGCAAAGAAATAAGGATGTTCTTAGGAGATAATGCAGTATGACCAAAAGTATAGATGTAGAAAATCAGTATGTGTTTTGGTTGAGTAGTTTTTGTTGGGAAGTGGTGCATAAGAGAATTAGAGCTGGAGAGGTACAAGGTCTGAGACTAGCAGGGAAGGATGTGGCCAGATTGCTCTGAGAAGGAGCAGTCTCTCTGAGATTATTTTTAGGATTAGACTTGTCAACAAAAGTTGCATAACCAGATGTGGGAGGGGAATGACCATCAACAGATTTCTTTCTTGGATATTCGGACTGGCTGGCCATAAACCAAAGATTGAGGATGAAAAAGGTTGAACAGTTTGGGAATTTCCTAGGATGAACGATCCACAGAGCATTTTGAGTTTTACGTTTTGTCTTGAAATAATTGTAAATTCATAGCACATAATAAAAAGAGTACACTGAGGTCCTAAGAAGGCTTCACTCAGTTTCCCTCTAAGGAAACATCTTGTGAAGCTATAATTGCAGTACCAAAACTTGAAAAGTTTATATCAGAATGATCCATTGGCCTTTATTAGATTTCACCAGTTTCACATGCACTCTTGGGAAACTACCACTACTGTCAAGATACAACACTCTTCCACTCCCACAAAGATCCCTAGGAATGGCCTTTTTAATGATGGCACCTTCCTTCTTTTTTACCTTCTCTAAGCCCTATCAGTCATTAATCTATGTCCATCTCAGTAATTTTATCATTTTGAGACTATAAACAGGATCATGTAATATGTAAGCTTTTGAGTTAGCTTATTTTCATTTAGTATAATTCCTTTGAGACCAGTCAATGTGTTGAGTGTCTGAATAGTTCATTTTATTTTAAAGTGGTGTTCTTTTGTATGAATGTGCCTTATAAGGGCCAGGAATCTGGGTCTGTGATTACTAGTAATTAGGCAAAGAGGGTCCTGGGTTTTAGGTATGATGATAGGTAGCTAATGTAATCTCAACAGCAATTGGAATCTATTTCATTTATAGGTGGGTGTAGTAAGTCTTGAAAAAGTGATATTCTGGTACATATCTCCTCCAGATGATAAGGATGTAAATAGCAAATGACATGCAGTTAAAAAAGGGAGGAGCCAGAGATAATCCTTGTAGTACTAGACAGAAATGATTTCATCTTGAAAGAGACATCCCCAAGTCAAAGTGATAAGAGTTGGATGAGAAAGCTTTGTTAAATGATTGCAATCTGGACATTCTTTATGTTATTAATTGGTATATGTGTGCCAGAAGAATGAACCTATTTCAACAAATAACTGTCACCACTAATAATAAAGCTCTAGGTGGACTGCTAGTATGCAATTCATGGAGAAAGAGAAGAAGAAAGTAGTTACACAAGGGTCAAGCTAATAACGGTGGTATTATGAGCAACTTGGTATGTTGTGTGGTGGCCTTTTGCTTGACTCTGAAGTCTAATACATATATTGGTAAATATCCAGTGTCCAGTGTGATGCTTTGAATGAATGGGTAAATGAGTCCCTGAAATTCATCTTTTTAAAAGCCTAATCATTATGTTTATTTCAAAGAAGAACATTTACTTTGGAGGTGAAAAGTCAAAATATCCAGCTAACCTCTTGGTTGTAGTAGTTATTTCACTGACTTGAAGTAAGCTTTTATAGCTACAGATAAGAGTAAGAATTTGAGCTGTTAGTGGGTAGAAAGCAACAGACTTTTTCTTGATCTCTCAGAATTTTGCCGGAAGAAAGCAAGATGATGGGTCAGAAACAACTGGTCATTGTGTACTAATGAATAACAGAACCGTGCGAGTTTGATTAACATTATCTGAAAAGTCTATTATATTTTAGACCTTATTCTTTTAGAAGTTTTTTTAATTAATTAAGTTTATTGGTACATTTTAGATTTACATAATGATCACATTTGTTGAGATAACTTGATTCTTTTTTTCCCCCATTTCCCTACTTTCCCTTCAGTCCTTCTTCCCTTCCTTATTTCCAGAAGCTTTGTTTCCATTGTTTATTCTTTTCTCACTTATTTTTCCCTTCCTTCTCTTTCCCTTCACCCTTCCCCTAAGGACCAAAATGTATAATGGATATAGTGAAATAGGGAGAAAATGTTCAACTAGACCTTATTCTTGTACCTTTAGGTATATTCTTTGGATCTTAAATGTCCTTCAAAAGTCTGTATGCTGAAGACTTAATCATCAGCCTACTGGGAGATGGTGGAACTTTTAAGAGTTGGGTCCCAGTGAAAGAAAGTTAGGTCATTGGGGACTGTGTCCTTGAAGGAAGGCTATTCAGACCCCAGCCCCTCTTCCTCCTGTTTCCTGACTGCCATGTGATAAACAGACCTCATCTTCTGGTGTTGCTGCCATGGTAAGCTGCCTTTCCATGGGCCCCAAAACAGTAGAGCCAGCTAAGTCCTCATGGACTTAAACCATGAGGTGAAATATGCCTTTCCGCCTTTAAGTTGCTCATCTTAGGCACAGTGTGTAGTGTGGGTTCACAGGAGATCTGTGCTGAATGGCTACATAGATGAGTGCACTCGTGCACGTTGGCTGGCCCAGTTCTCTTCTTTACCTGTTTCTATACTGGTATCTGAAAAGATTTATCCTGTTCCATGTGTGCTCAGCTATCTGATTTGGAGTTCAGTTACCCTCTTGAGCATCCTCATTGTATTGTTAGAATGATAATTAGTGGGCATTATCTGCATATCATGTCCTCTACATCTCACTATTTCTTGTATTACCCTGTCCATATTCTTATTCTTTGCACTCGCGTGCTCTCTCTCTCTCTCTCTCCCTCCCTACTCTGGAATGTCATTGTCTTCTTTTATTTTTTTCCATTCAATCCCTGATTTAATTTCTCAGTGATAAGAAATTTCTGACTGCTGACTATATCCCATGAGCCGTATCAGTCACTATGACATAGTGATACACAAGCCTTGGTTCTTTTCCTCACGAAGCTTCAATTCCAGTCAGAAGAGGAAGCAGACATAATATATGCCTGTCAGTAAGACACTGTAGCGAGTGAACCATAAATACAGAAAATAGCAGGATCTGTGTGATCCTCTTTGAGAGAGACTAGTAGAATGGGATCAAGGTTGTCAGGGCGGACGTTCCAGGAAAGGTTGTATCTGAGCAGAACTAAACCAAGGTGGAAGAGGCACATTCCAGGCTAAAGGTCAGGTGTGAGTTACAGGTAGGTGCTGATGCCTTCAGCGGTGACTGGGGATGCAAGAAGCAGATCCAATTTAGTGGGAAGTCAATGAACTTATCGATCTACAGTCTTAGCCTATCTACAGTCAGGGGCATTGTGCACCCCTGAACTCCTTGTCACTCTTTTGCTCTCTGGGCATGAGGTGAGTGGCTTTGCTGTGCCAGGCACCTCTGCCATGATTGTGCCTCATCACCACCCAGATCCATGTGGCCAATTAATTTTGACTATAGTCCCTATGACTGTGAGCCAAAAGAAACCTTTCCTCTGTATAAAGTCATTCGCAGGAGTTTATTACAGTAATGAAAAGTTGACTGACATAGCAGGTAAAAATGCTGAACTCAGCATACATCAGAGCTATGGCCTCAAGTAAGTTGTCATTGTGATTTTTCACCACTGTACACTCTCATGGGAAAAAAAAAGCCAATTTCCTTGATGGCACAGTATAATTCATTAATTTTATTAAAACTCAGCTCCTGGGAGTGTATCTTTTTAATATTTTATGTGACAGTAGAAAGTATACCTACAATGATTCTACTAAATGGCAAAGTGCAGTAGCTATTCTGGTAAAAAAAAATAAAAGCATGTATATGATTAAGTTGTGAATTGAACTCAGGGTTATTTTACTGAACACCAAAGCCTGATTGAGAAATTGTGTTTATTCATGCCTTCACATTTGCTAGACATTATCTTGAAACAAGTGTGCCAAGAAAAACAATTCACAGTATTTGTTGCCAATGATAAAAATCAAAGTCTAAAGCAAAAATTTAGAATGTTGGAAGCTTCATATCTTCCGTCATGAGACTGATAGTTTCCCTATTCTTAAAGACTTATTCTGATGAGCTTGTGGGTGGTATTTAAGAATTGATATTATTTTTAATATCCTAAAATAGAATGTACCAATATTTACTGTTTCTGTATGCCTCAGTGAATCAACATTTGCCAGATGAGTATTTTAATTGGAAGCCAGAACAATAAATTTTTGTGTAACATAAAGCATTAATTGATATGATTTTAGGGGGCTGGGGATTTAGCTCAGCAGCAAAAGCACCTGCCTGGCAAGTGCAAGGTCGTGAGTTCGGTTCCCGGTACCGGAGAAAAACTAAAACCAAAAAAAAAAAAAAAAAAAAATTGATATGATTTTAGATTCTGTATCATAACCCTGTAGGATCAATGAAGAATATCCACCAATATAATAAAATCTCCAATATATTAAAATGCTATTCAGATTTGCAACTACCTGTATGATGCTGGATTTTCTTCCTAGACTTCATCCAAAAGGACATGTCACAATAGCTGAAATGTAGAAATAGGTATACATCTCAACTATTAGGCCTGACAGCAAACCAAAAATCTATAACATTGACTCTCTCTTACTGTAAGTTTTTTAAATCAAGTGTATTGTTCACTTTAACATGTAATAGGTTTTTACAGTGATTTTGAGTGAAGTATATATGTCAAAGACTTCAGTTTAGTATTTAACATGGTAAATGTCAATGGATATAATCCAAAAATACCTCAAAGTTCTTTGAGGTCTTGAATAAGTTTTGGAGAATAGAGTATCATGAGTCTTAAATGTTTGAAAAATGCTTTATAGATGGTCTTATGTCTGGTTCTTTCCAACCCTGTGATCTCTTATGATTCTGTGATACTGTATTAATCTAGAGCTTGCAGGACGAGTGCAAGTGAAGAAAGGTCTCTGCTTCTTTTTTGGGAGTAGCGATACTAGATGTCGATATGATAGGGTTTGGGGAGGGGAAACAGATATTGTCCCTGCCATCGTGGAACTTTCAGTCTTGCTTAATTTCAGTCCCTTTACTTTGCTTCTCACCCATTGTTTGAATTCCACTCACTGTGGTTCTTCAAAACCCTGCGCACTCTTACCTCATCATCTAAGCTCTGAGTTTCAGTTCCGGGAGATGATCTCACTTCCAAATTCACCCACAAGGTCAAGATCATCAACTCAGAAGATCTTTCTAATATTACTATTTTTATATCAGAATTCTTTGTCTTCGTGCTTCCCTTTATCCTTGCTCCCAGCACTGAGGATAAAGTGACTTTTGCCTAAAATCCTTGTGAATAAGTAATTAATAGAAATTTATTAGCTCCATGTGGTGGTGCACTCTTGTACTTTCAGCACTGTGGGAGTCTGAGGCAGGACGATCACAAGTTCAACCTCAGCCTGGGCAATTTAGTGACTGAGACCCGGTCTCAAAATAAAAAATGGAATGGGAGTGTAGCTCAGTGCAAAAGCCCTGGGTTCAATCTCACAGTGCCGGGATGTATATATCTTATGGTTCCGGAGACTAGAAAGTCCATGAGCTAGCATCTGGTGAGGAATGTCTTGCTACATAATGACATTATTTTTTCTGACCTCTTCTCTCACATCTGTACTGCCCCACGCCCCGCTGTTCCTTGAAAGTCCTCTTCAGGATCTGTCCTTGCCTGGATTTTACCTTTCATTTACAGTAATCTCTTCATTTGTGACCTAAGGGTAAGTGATTCATGATTATTTGTCTTTTGCCTTAGCCGATCTCCAGGAATACTTAAAGAATTGAAGTGTCCCAGTTTCTCTAAAGTGTCACTGTCATGCCTCCATTACTCAGTTCCAGCAAAGGAGCATCCCCCATATTCCTTTATGCCAGTTTATTTGTTTTTCTCTATGGGCTTCCTGAATGCAGGAGCTAGGATTTGCTGGCCTTTTCCCCTCCTCACAGTAATAGACAAGAGGCAACAGTTGTCATTTGCTGAATGTAGAAACTCAAAGCCTGTCCCATGTTCATATCACCTGGTAGATATCCCTGCCCGGACATTTCAACTGGATATTTTTTCTTTACCATTGACTCTTATAATATTGTTATAGTAAAGTTTTTTTTCCTAAGACACTGTCAAATTAATAGGAGAAGTCATTTGAAAATACACACTTGACAGTTATGATTTAAATAACTATACATAGTGGTTTGGTTTTTCACCTAGCTCACAAATAAGTTTTTTAAATCTTGCATTATAAATATAGTCAATGAAATTACAGTTATATTACTCTCTACTTGTGGAAATGTTTTATGTACATGTACCAATTCCCTACAAGGTGTGTGATCATTACGCACTACAAGCATGTACTAATAACATTTTAAAAAGCAATGAGTATTCACTGCATATGTACAGTTTGCTGGAATGTATCATGGTCCAATAACAAAATGCCTGAGAATTAGGTAATTTTTAAAGATAAAAAAAATCTCTTTCTTCCAGTTCTAGAGGCTGGAAAGTCCCAGAACATGACAGCAGCTCCCAGGGAGCTGCTTCTTGCTATGTTACCATGTGGCAGAGGACAGCACATGATAACACAGCAAGCAAGCTAACTTGGGTTCTTGAAAAGCCGTGATGCTCTCTGGGAGCCCCACCCTCATCTAATACTAAGGAGGTCTTCCCTCTAAATACCATTAATGTATGAATTTAAGGATTAAATTTCCAACACATGAAATTCTGTGGGAACCCATTTAAACCACAACAGGAGTATACAAGCTTCTAAAATGTGCCAAGGGCCTTAGATACTGGTATCCCTATTGCTCTGAGATCATTACTATTACAAAATATGTGAACTCAGATGTGCTGCTCCATCTGCTATGGTTTTAGAGAAAATGTATTTTTCTGAAGTAATTTGTCAAAAGGAAAAATAAAAGTGATTAAGGGTGTACAGAATACATGTAATGACTCAAGTATAGAGATACACAAATGTATGCACACACATACATACATCAATCTGATCCTCATCATTTGTGCATTTCACCCTGACAAACTCGCCTTGCTAATATACAATAATAACTTCACATGCTGGTTCTCAGCTCAGGTCAAACCTGACTGCATTCTGCTCTCACGTGATGAATGAATGTTCTTTGTGCAGCCTATTTAGTGCCACAGTTTTGCACTTTTTGTTAGTGATTTTGCTAAGATAACTCCTAAGAATAGTGCTTAAGTGCCATCTCATGTTCTTAAGGTCAGGAATGCTGTGATATGCCTTAGGAGGGCATCTGTGTGAGACAAGATTTGCTGAGGCATGAATTGCAGTGCTGTTGGCCATGAAATTCATCATTAATGTGGAGATGGCACACTGCAATGCATCAGTTTGCACAATTAGTATGCGTTAACATATAACATATTAACATATATTGGTAACAACATTAGTTAGCAATATATATTTTAGTTCCTTTTAATCATAAAAATGTTACATGGTCATTGCCTGATGAAAATGTGATTCTTGCAGCTCACAGAAACCCTGGATTCCCCTTAGCAGTGTGTTGGCTGATTCATTGCTGCCATGGTTTGCATGTGGGCTCAGTGGATAGTCTCAGTGTGTCCCCCAGAGCTCATGTGTGGGAAGCTTATGGCAGTGCAGGAGATGTTCTAACATTTAGCAGGTGGAGTGTCCTCAGATCATTGAAGGAGGGACCATCAGAAGGGATTAAGGTGACTCTCATGGGACTCCTGAGCGCTCATGGGATCTCTAAGCTTTCTTCAGAGCAACTTGTTATAAGAGCAAGGCTACCCCCGAATCACTCTTTGGACATTTGATCTCTGGCAGTCATGTACATTCCCACTATTTGCTATGGGACTCTCTTCAGAGCCTACGCCTTGCTTTTGGACTTGGGACCTCCAGAACTATGAGCTAAATAACCCTTTCTTCTTTGTAACATTATCCTGTTTCAGTTATTTTACTATAGTGATAAAATATGGATAAATGTTTAGTACCAAGAAGAAGAATGGATTGTCTGTGTATGTTAGAGTGAGGATGATGGAGATTACTGAGGTGGAGCCAGCTGAGCTCCAGAGAGAAAAAGGAAACAGCAGAGAAAGAAATGGTCTAGTTTGTTATAGAATACAAGGCTTAAAGAGCTATGTAATCGCTACTTCCTATGAGCTCAAATGTCTGGGAAATGACAATAGAACTACCAGAAAGTCACTTTCTTCAAGAGCTACTGGGTGGCAATTTTATTCTTCCTCTTGTGGCCCTGGACTTTTCTCAGAGAAAGAAGAATTATTAATATTTTAGTTAGTCATATCAACTGAAAACCAGCATTTGGAAATAAAATTCAATTTTTGAAATTGTTATTCTAACTTACCTTGATCATCATTTTTCTCTTATACTTGCCTCTTAAGCTTCTGTTAGTTTGTTAGTTTAAGATATAGGGTAATAAACTAGGTCCATGGGGTGAATTTCTAATCTTTCAGCTCCCACACCAGCACCCAGGCAGGTCAAGTCCACATCAGGGTACCAGGAACAACGTATTTTATTTGAGAAACAAAATCAAACCAACAAATGCATAAGTTCAGCAGATTATAATCAGTTGGCTTTCTTTGTTTCTGATGATATTAAAGGTATAGAATATGGATGCATTTGGAGAGAGCAGATAACCAGCTGTTCTAGCAGAAATTATAATGTCTTTTTTAAAAAAAAAACTTTATGTGTTTTATTTTGGTATCGAGCTGTGTAATCTTACAGCAACCCTTGCCTTGTCAGTACTCTTAGCTTTAATATTCTTTTATAATATTACCCTGATCTCTTGTTTGCCAGTAGGATGGGTCTTGTCATTTTTAAAAGGCCATTTTATAGTGCAGTTTGAAGTGATACTTTGTCAGTGTCTGTGAGCTGACTCTTCAGGTAACTGTGAAGTAAATGAGGTGATACTTACTCTCCTAAAATTTGGGGCAGTATCTCAATAAAGTAGTGGAGAAGTATCATTGCTATGTAACTGAAATACTAGAAAAAGGTTTCTTAACTTTTGGAGTAGCCTGGGATATTTATAATAGAATTCACCTCCTTCTTTGTGTCCTTTTGATGTGTCACGTGGCAATTGCAAAATGTCTCACACTGTCAGAGATTAACTCTTTTCTTTGGCTAGTGTACCATCAGTTAAAAAAGTATTTATTTGAGGTACCAAGTCTTAGTTAATCCTACCAGCTGAAACCCTGCATTTCAAAATAATCAGCAAATACAAAGCAGAACGCTGCTTTATAGATGATGCCTGTCAATTCTTAAGAAATCCATATTCATACACTTTAATGCATTTAGAAAATGTACTGTTGGGGCTCTTTTACAGCATCTTTGTAAGTTGCAAAGTAAAGTCAAATACAAGTAAAAATACTCTTAAGTATTTTGGAAAAGGAAATAGATTTGTGTTTCTTGAAGTCCATAAAAGCTTTTACCTTATGTTAAAAATGCACAGAATTTTCTGCCATAAAGAAATAAATTTAGTATGACAGATTTTTAGTTCACAACTATTAAAGGTAAAAGAAGATGTTTAGGAAGAAAATAAGCCTGGAGCCATTTTTATATCAAAAAGCAAGTTCGGCAAAATGATGAAAACCTTTTATTTTTGTTCCATGCCTGAACAGTTTAAGTGTGCTTTTCTTTCTCTAAGATACGAGAAATGCAGAACACAATGATTATACTAGTTAAATACGTTATAAAAGGTTTAGGATCAGTTCACTTCCAAATTTAATTTGATTGATTTCTGTATAAGAATTGCCATATTAAAATGAACTTGTTGCTCTCTTAAGGAGTGTTATAAACAGCCAAAAGAAGAAAGGAAAACTATTGTCTTAAAACATGCTGGAATGAATAAACATTTTGCAGATCACTAATAGTCAATAACATTATTTGGGAGATTTAGGGATGATCTGGTTTGTATTAAACATATTTATACTTTAAAATGTTTCATGAATTAAGCCAAGCTTTACTACAAACAGATGCTAAGAAATATGAAAATATAGAGAGCTTTGCTATATTAAAATCATCATTATCTAAGGGATGTAACTGACCAGATTCTGAAAAACTGCTTGGGTTTTGTTTTTCCAGAGAGCACAGTCAGATGAACTGGAAAAAATTGAGAAACATGGTCGATCCTCCAAAGACAAGGAAAGCGCCAAGTCTCTGGACAAACCCGAACAGTAAGCACACCTCCTGAGGATCCTGCACCGGGTACCCAGGCCGGGTGGGCTCTTTCCATTTAGGAAAATCCATGTCTTGAGTGCATAATTGTTATTAATGAGATGGGGATGAACATGTGTTTCTATGAATTATATTTTCCCTCTGAACTTGGCTTTATTTCCTTAGGTTCCTTTATGAATTGTCACTAATCCCCAACTTTTCAGAGCGAGTCTTTTGCATCCTGTTCCAATCCACGTTTTCAGAAAGCATTTGCTCCATCCGTCGCAAACTGGAATTGCTCCAGAAATTATGTGAGGTGGGTTGTGGTCCCAGAAGAGCTGAACTTGAGTTCTGATACTTAATTTTGTTTAGTCATATTCATAGATCAGAAAGCTTTATTTATTCTAAGTACTCATTACATTTGAGGGGTGGCAGTCCCACAGAAAGGAACGTTTTATGATTGAGCTGCAAGACCAAAGCACGTGTTCAAACTGACGTGCGAGGCTGTGGGACCATTTTGAGTGTGGGGCCGCTGTGTTTGGCCTCTGGAGAGCTCACTTTCTTCTGCCTTTGCCAAACCCAAATGTCCACTCTGCATGGTCCTCTCAGAGATCAGACTTCTAAGAGAATGGAGTTTGAAGGCATGATATTTACTGCCCTTCGTTTTTTGGATTGCCCTGAACAAACTGTTAATAGTTATTCCAGCCAAATGATTTAGGAATGGCCATATGACTCAACAAAAGATAAATACTCCTCTGGGAGTGGGGGGGAAAAGACTAATTGTTTGGCAGAAATGACCAGTATTAACATTTAGAACAACTTGTCAAAAATGAATAGGACCATTTGTTCTGATTGTGTTGTATTACTTTGAAAAGTGAAAAGATATTATCAAAGACATTTTCAAAGAAAACGCAAATTGAAGGTAATGCAAACAGTATGCAAATTTAGTGTTCTCCAAGAAATGAATATAAACTTATTGGGGGTACACCTCAATTTGGAAATTAATCTTTATAATTGTGTTTTGATTCTCTACAACTTGTAGAAAGAATTTGTATTGTCTCCACATCCAATTAAGGTGATACCAATGGTAGTATTTCATAGTAGTTTATATGTTATAGTCTTATTTTTTTACCTTGAAATTATATGGTAGAAATGGCCTACACTGGCATCTCTCAACTTACAAAGCATATCTTAATGCTTGTTGGTGGCACAGCTTTTTAAAGTTTCTTTGGAGACAGTACTCTTCAAATAATCCTAGTAAGAGGAAAAGGCAAACAACAAAAGGCAAAATCCCAAACAACTGGTATAATACAAAGACCTGGCATTGGTCTTGCAGGACTGAAGTAAAATTTTGCGTAAGAGAAAAGTTGTTCTTTATCCTGTGTTGCAGACATTAAAAAATGGCCCAGGGGTTATGCAGGTTCTGGGTTTGGTTCTTGCATTTGGCAACTACATGAATGGTGGAAATAAGACCCGGGGACAGGCAGATGGCTTTGGATTGGACATTCTCCCCAAGCTGAAGGACGTCAAAAGCAGTGTAAGTATTTTGTATTAATGGATGTAAGCAATTAAGGGTATTGTGTTTAGTAATAAATTTGACTATAAACTAGTTGAAATAAATAAGTTTATCTCTTAGATCAAACTCTATGTTCTTGACTAGGGAAAAGTACACTATCGGATAACTGAGGTTTAAGTGAATAATAATGTTTCCTAAAGTGAATTCTATGGCCAATGATTAATTATAATATTTTAAAACAAAAATAAGTATTTTTCAGTTTATTTTCACCAAATTTGCTAATATTTATCTTTTCAGTATCTAAGCACGAATCATTTTCAATGAACTAGATATTCTACCTGTTATTTCATTCTTTTCTATTTAGGCAGTAGAAGCCAACAGTCCGATGTTTTGAAAACAAAACAAAAGATGAATGAAAATAGTTTGTAAATAACAATATAAAAAGATATCCAGCTTTTCTACGTATTATTTCTCCCCTCACATTGGTTTGTATGGGAATGTTTAAGGCCTTTTGCAGTCTTGGTTATTTTTTGTTCTGCCCTTACAGTTGTGTTTGTTTAAAATTAATATCTAAGAGATTATAAGAGTGTCAATGGAAATATAAGGTTAGAGATGATGATTAGAGTCATAGACTAAAGTCTGGGCTGGTAAACTGAGAAAATAAGAAAGCTATGTTTCTCTGATAAGAGAATCACCAAACAGAACATTATGATGAAGGAAATTATGATCACATATTTAAAATACTAAACTTAAGTAAATAATTGGCTTGTAGAAATGAAAATATGTAAGATTATCTGTCCTGGGTAATACGGCAACCTTCTTTGTAAAAGAGAGATAGTTGCTTTGGCCTCTTTTTTCAGTCAAAATTTTGTTCATTCATTTATTCATATGCATATATGTATGCATTTAACAGTCTTGCATTGAGCATTTATGAAGAGCTAGACACTACTTTTCCAAAGTTAAACAGCACAGAGCTCTTTCTTGGCACATAAACAACATACAATTTTTGTGATTTTTATGGTTATTAAAATAATAATAATATATATTTCAAATGAGCTTGTACTTGATTATAAGAATTTTCATAGAAATAAACCTCTAGGGGCTGGGGATTTAGCTCAGTGGCAAAAGCGCCTGCCTGGCAAGCGCAAGGTCGTGAGTTCGGTTCCCGGTACCGGAGAAAAACCAAAAAAAAAAAAAAAAAAAAAAAAAAAAAAAGAAATAAACCTCTAATAGTTGGGACAAATAAATCCCATTTGTTACAAAAACAAATATGGATTTTCTCTTAGTTCATTGAAAAGAAAGTTTTGTGCTATTCTCCATTTGCTTTTCCTCTGTAAGAGAAATTTTTTTTGTCTCTGAGTAACTACTTCAAAGATAATGATCTATAGTGTATTATCTGTTATTCTCTTAGTATTTTGTTAGGAAGTTTTGTTTCCTTTTTTCATAAAATAAAAATCTATTTTTCAAATATTTGATAGCTTTAAAATATTTCTTATTAACTGCTGGAAGTGAAACAATTTTTGTAAAATGACATTGGAGTAATGTAACTACATCAATATAATGTTCAATTTAATGGATCTGAAATATATTCTGGTAATCCTAATTATATATGGATACGATATTATTTGTGTATTTTGTACTGGCTTGCTTTTATTCATTCTTCCATTAAATCTCATTCATTTAAATAATTCTGGATTCAATACTGAATCAGTAAACAAGACTTATAATTTTACTTGCTATCTCAGAAGAACTATACAGTCTTACTGAATTAATTTTTTTCAAAGCAAAACAACTGTAACTTTATTCAGTAATATTTATAGACTTTCATGGATTAAACCATTACTTAGATCACTCAAAATTTTTTCTCAGAATGCCTATGAGCAGGCTTTTAAGAAATGGTTTATTAATTGATTCATGTACTGTTAACTGTTTCACTGATTTACAAGTTAGGGGTGAGAGAGGATGTTAAGTTGCTTTTATAAGCAAGTTCTGTCTAATGAGGGAAATCGCTACTGAATACATTACTAACCCATTTCAAACTGAATGATGAAATGGTGTTAACTATTTCTATAGATAAAAAACCATGGCTAGGTGTGTAAATAGAAAAACTGAGACTAATTAAATTTAACATGGTTTACTTGAGCAAAAAAAGTTCTAGAACCAAGTAGCATTTCAAACCAAAAATGATTTATAATACCCTACCACATTATACTGTGCAGGTTATATATACAGCCAGAGAAAAGGCAGTGACATGCAGAGACAGCTTGGTTGGCTGCAGTTGGCATTTGCCTCCTGTTATCTATTTTGGCATCTTTCAATCTTTGATTGCTGGAAGTTCAATTGTCATGATTGACTGAGACTCACTTGATTGGCTGGAAGTTCAATTGTCATGACTGGCTGAGACTCACTTGCTTGGTGTAAGGATATGCACTCCTATCCTTATACCAAGGATAAGAAGTTGCAGTTTATGTACATGTCAAGCTAGTTTTCAGTTTAATATGTAGGGATGCTGCTATGGGGCAACTTTATTGCCCATGTATGGAGATAGGTTTAGGCCAAACTTAGTTCAGTTTAACAGATCAACTATTTCAGAGACTTTAGTTTGTATCACAGAATTTTGTTTTTAAATGTGTGTGTGTGTTGCATGTGCGTGTATGTGTTTGGGTTCAGTCTCTCAAAGTTAAATTATCTGCAGCTAACTTGGAGCAAGGCAAAAAAATTAATTCAAATTGATGCCTTTAGGGCTGGGGATGTGGCTCGGTGGTAGAGGCCTTGCCTCGCACACTCAGAGCCTTCTGTTTGATCCCAGCATTGCAAAAAAACAAAACAAAAAATCAGATCTCTATATTTGCCTAGCATGTTCCAGGCCCTGGCCTCTATTCTTAGTACTGCAAGAAATAAAAAAAGAAGAAAAAACAAGAACCTCTAAGTGTAAGAAAGGAAATAAAAATCCAATCTTTAAAGACTGTTAGATATGAAACAATTTTATATTTTTTAAAATATAGAACTAAACAAGGTGTCTTATTCACAGCTACATGGGTGTCGGTTTCTTAATGTCAGTTGATGATATAACAAATTATAATATGTGTTGGTGTTTTAGAAGCTCCCATTTATCAGAAATACTACTGTATTTCCTAGTCTAAATGCTGATGAGCTTCAAACAAAACCAAGAGTTAGAGTAATGGCTATTAGTCTAGATACATAGAAATGCTAGTGATATTTAATTATTTCTTTTAAGATAGTAGTTATAAAACATACAAGTAATAAAAATTCATAAGAAAGACATTAAATAAATAATTTATAAGTTAAATTAAATTTCTGACCAAGGAAGGTAAAAATAGGAAGCTACCGTTGTTGTTGCCCTTATACAACTCTGCTGTCCCTTGAAACTTAGCTTGGAACAAAGGAGAAAAATCTATGCTGTTAAACTCTTTAGATAAAACAACTGGGGCAAGCATGTATGGTGCACACATTTTTAATCCCAGCCCTCTAGCAGGCTGAGGCAAGAGAATCTCAAGTAGCAACTGAGACTAGGCTGCATAGCTATAGACCTCATCTTTAAAAAAAAAGCTAAGGATGTAGCTCAGTGTGAAGGCCCTGGGTTCAAGTCCCACTGCTCCCTCCACCCAAAAAAGAAAAGACTGAGATAATTCAAAATATAGAAGTTAACATGTCAGTCTAAATGTTCTTGTGGATATGCATATATGGATTCAGTGGAATTTCTTTTAATAATGCATATTTAATAATTTTTAAAATATACTGTTACTTACTTTGATCTTTCTGCCTAGGACAATAGCAGAAGCCTTTTGTCATATATTGTTTCATATTACCTTCGAAATTTCGATGAGGTAAGATGGCTTTTACAGACCCTCATTTTGCGGTACTTTCTGGGTGGCTTGGCTGTGTTTTCATTGCCGTTGTTACCTGTTTTTGTTTCCAGTATTGCTGCCGCTGTGCGGTTCGGAGCCGTATTGACACTGATCGGTTTAAAAATTCTGCTTTCTAATTAGGATGCTGGAAAGGAGCAGTGTGTCTTTCCACTGCCTGAGCCACAGGACCTTTTTCAGGCCTCACAGATGAAGTTTGAAGACTTTCAAAAAGATCTCAGAAAACTAAAGAAAGACTTGAAGGGTAATTCATAATCCTGAACTTTCATTTTTTATTTATTGACATTGTTTATATATATATGCAGCGTGTTCTTATATAGTCAATGTGGTTCATGTTAAGTTTTTAACTTCTGATCTTTTAATGAAAGATGGCAGCTTTTGCGATGTTTTTGAAGGAAGTAATTAGTCTTTTATATCATTTTGGAACTAAAGTTTTGATGGCAAAAGAAAAGTTTTGTCAATATTCTTATTTATTTGCTGTTGAAAAAGTTGCGCAATGGAAGTTTAATTATTGAGTAATATTTTATTCATTTCAATAAGAATCTATTTCACTAGGATCCAGTTTGCATCTTGTTTTTATTTTATAGCCAAGGAATTTGAACATTCAATACTTTATGGCTGGACACAAATCATGTCATTGTTAAAAGATAAATAGCCCTTGCCCACTTTCCCTTGGTATATTTGCCCAAGATTTTGTGGCTTGTCAACTTTCCTGGAAACATAGTATCTTCTTATACATATATGGTAAAACACATGGATGTGTATATTGTTTTGCTATAAATCAAGCCTTATACTAAATCATTTTGAAAATAGCCTGAAATTCCTCACATTTCTAAGTTAAAAGTAACATTTTCATAAAAGCAAATAGTTGCAAAAATTTAATTTTTGTGAACAAAATATTTTTATCCACTTTTCACGAGTTTATTATTATTATTGTTGCTGTTGTTGTTTGTCTTTTTGAGGCAAGGTCTCACTATGCAGTTCAGGCTGCCCTTGAGCTCACTGTGGAGCCCAGGCTGATCTCCAACTTGCAACCATCCGCCTGCTTCAGCCTCCTGAGTGCTGGGATTATAAGTGTGTGCTACCACGCCCAGCAGTTTATTATTTTTGTGGAGTTGAAAATGCTCCAGCTCTTTAAGCCTTTTATAACTCTATTAGTACAGTCAAGGAGTGAATACATTTATGCGAGATTTTCATTTGATATTGTTTTGCCAGACGAAAGTACAAGGCCTGGTTACCCCTGTTCAGAAGCCAACAAAAGACCTATTTTAATTTGAGACAGTCAATCCCAATTTGAGATGTGCTCATCCAAAGATGCTGATCTGTAGTGAGCCCCATGGAGTGGTGTTTTGGTTACTTCTGCAGTTACTTTTACATCTGTTTCAATCAGTGGAATACCATGAAGTTTCCTTGCAGTTCTTATACAGTCAACATAGTTCATGTCAGGCATGGGGTAGGTGCTAGGTTACACAAAGGTACAGCCATCACTTTTGAGGAGACTGAAATTTTGCCACATAGATGTGTTCTCTTCAAACCTTGCACACAGGTGCTCGTGAACACCAAGAAAGACTGCTGTGGCTTGGTTTGTCTTTATAATCAACAATACTAATATAAAACTAAGTTATATTTGTGTAATAGTACAATTATTTGTATAAGCTAAAAGTGAATTCCTGAAGCAATAGGAAATAGACCTTTTGGAATAGGGATGTAGCCCATGCAGAGAGTGCTTTTCTGGCATATATGAGGCCATAGCTCATGCCCAACACTAAGAGGGAATACAACAGACTTCTTTTTTAAAATTTTTTTCCAGTACAGGGAACCGAACTCATGACCTTGCACTCACCAGGCAGGCGTTGTGCCGCTGAGCTAAATCCCCAGCCCGCAACAAACTTTTTTGCTGTAGAGATTACCGTACTACAAAATTACATCAGATATTTTGGCTTGCTGATGAAATTTTATACACACGAACTTGTGCACACACATGCACACACACATACACACATTTATCTTCATGTGATGCTAGAGGCATTTCTATGGGATTTGAAAAATGCTTTATACTTTGATCACTAAGTCAGTTTTCCAAACTAGGGTTTCATAGTTTACAGATGATTTGATAAATGAGAAGAATGATAATCTTGTTACCAGGAGATCATATTTGCTTCAGTTGGTGTGTCACTTTGCAATATTGTCCTGTTTTCTTTTCTTTTTTTTTTTTTTCCCCCTTTCTGTCTTCTTCTTTTTTTCTTTTGGTACCAGGAATTGAACTCAGGACCTTGCACTTGCCAGGCAGGTGCTGTACCACTGAGCTATATCCTCTGCCCATTACTCTATTTTCTTTCAGCATCCACATGCCTGGTTTCTATTGGTATTAAATCTATCTGTAGCCGTGAACATAGTAAGTTATAAGACTTGGAGCTCAACACAAAGAGCTGACACTACATAATCCACTTGATCAGGATGTGTAGCTGCTGCCTCTGAATACTGTTGCTGTGTATTTTCCACCCTGGCCAACGAGGTAGCTGCAGAAGACTAAATATCAAGGGACATCTTAGAAATGTTTGAATTTCTCAGAAGGTTAAGGAGAAGATTGTAGACATGAGAGTTCTAAATTTACACAGAGAAACCATGAACTTACTGAAAGACCCATATTCTTGGTTAACAAGTATAATGTTTGCCTAGTACAGTAGCTTCCCCAGTTTTTCCAATAGGTTGTAAGAATTCTATGCTCTGGAAATGGGCAGGTTCATGGCCAAATGAATACAGGAACTTTTGGGTTGGGTTAAATTTGAAAGGAATGCACAGTGTTATCCAAAAGAAGGATTTGCATCAGTTCTTCAATTTATTTGACCACAGAACACTTTTTTCACAGAATGAATGGTGGCTTCTGTGGTCAGTGGAACACACTGGACTAATTTTGGGAAATGTAAGACTGGTTCTCTGTTAACAGCAAGGAGTTTATAGTGAAGGTGGGGAAATGCATTAAATAAGGCAATTATATATTACTATTCTAATAAAATCAGGTTAGCTTGAAGAGATTTACCAGGCTATAAAACTCTGAGGATTAAAGGTGACAAAAATTATAACTTATCTCCCTTTCTGTCTCCTTTCTTTTCCAAATTTTCAGTCTTTCCATAGAAAACAAAATGTGATGGGATGAAGAAGGAAATCTTATGAATCAAAATTTAAATCTAATTCACAGGAAATAAAACTTTATGAATGTAACATTTCATATCAATGCATAAAGAAAAGCAATCTCATCTTTTCAGGAGTAAGATGGGTACAATAGATATATAACTGGTCTGTATGACCAGTTGTATTTGAGAGGAGTTATAGTATCTTAAAAATAATGTCTACTGTGATTAAGGTAGCCTACTTATTATGGTTTGTGTCTGGATGTTCCTTTCAAAAGACTCACACAGTCATGGGACAGGCTTCTAGAGTTTATGATTCATGGTCCAGTGCTGGGATTATGGGTGAGAGTGCTATACCCACTGTGGAGCAGGTAGCCTGCATACAATATAAGGGAGGGAAAATGGCTTGCTCACTGCTGCTACTCCTGCATTTTTCCTCTTGTTGCTTTTGTTGTCTTCCACTGCCATGAACTATTGCTCTCTCCTGTGTGCCATTCTGCCTTGGAGCCAGCTGATTATGGACTGAAACCTCCACAAACTGTGAGGGAAATAAGCCTTTCCTTCCTTAATTCTGGGTGTCAGGTATTTTGTCTCAGTAATGAGAGAAAAGTAACCAAAACAGAAGTTGATACCAGAGAAGTGGGATCATTGCTGTGACGATACCTGACCATGTGGTTCAAGAGCCTTTGGGAATGGCTTGTGAGAAAAGTATAGAAGGGTTCAGAGATGTTGCCTGAAACAGTAGAGTCTTAGGCTTAAGACTGTTCTTAAGTCTTAGGCTGTTCTGTATGGGAGATTCTGGGCAGAGCTCAGAAAACCAGAGGGTGATAGAAATCCTGTGGGTAAAGACTAGGCTCAGAAGTTTCTGCTGGGAAGAAGGAGAGCACTGGTTGTTGGACTCCAGATGATGTATATTATGGCTTGGCAGAAAGTTTGTCTGCATTTTGTTTGTGTCCAGAGATTTTGCCTAAGACTAAGATTAAGGGCAGTGGACTAATTAATCTGACAGAAAATTTCTAGGCAGTTGAATGTTGAGACAGTGGCATGGCTATTGTTGGTGGCTTTTAGCCAGATTTATGTTGCAAATCAAGAACAAAAATGTTGTGAGTTTGGCCAGGAAAAAAGCTCCAGTGAAGGTACAGACTGTAAAGATAGAGCTGAGGAGATCTGGGTTGCTGAGAAGGTGTAAGAGAATATAAAAGATGGCCTGAGGGCATCGTAAGAAGCAATGAGTCTCTACTCTTTGCAGCCTCAAACCTGCAAATGGGAAAGACTTTGCTTTGAGGAGAAAACTGCAGAACATGTTCCAGAATGGTGGTGGCAGCAGCCCCACTATGTTCCAGAATGGCAGCAGCATAGAAAATGTCCTCCTCAGAATCAGGTTCAGAGTGCACAGTGATCCAGGCACTCGATCCCTACAACCAAGAGAGAAGAAAGCCTGGCTGGCTACTGCTCTAGCTGGCAGCAGACCTTGGCATCATCCACATGGTCCTGGTTTTAGGGACATGCAGAATGCAAGAGTTGTGAGGTTATAAAGGCTTCTACCTAGATTTCAGAAGGTGGCCTGGGAGGCCAGGCAGTGTGCTCTTGAGAGGGCAGTGTGTGACGCTGTGAAGCTGAAGCCAAAGGTACAGTGGCGCCCCTAGAAGTTTGGAGAAGCCTGGCACCTGGATTGTCTGAGGAAAACTTGCAAGGAGGGAGAAGAGCAAGCCTAAGAGAGAAATCATGGGAGCTACAACCACCAGAAGTGTCATAGAAGCAAAGCCACATGGAGCTCACAATTTGCCAAAGATCTAGGATTTTTCATGTAGAACTACAGGATATAATGTTTGCCCTGCTGGATTTTGGACTTGCTGTAGTCCCAACGCTTTGTATCCCCGTTTGTAACTTTTGGAGTGGAAATGTCTATCATGTGCCATTGAATGCTGGAAGTGTTTAACTCTTCATTTGTACAGGGACTCATAGCTAAGAGTCTCCTTAGATCTTGGAGGAGACTTAGGAGTTAGACTTTGAAACTGTTAGGACTTTGACAACTCTTAGAGATGGACTAGAATATCTTCCACATAAAGATATGTACATGAGTCTTTGGGGGCCAGGGGCAAAATGTTATGGTTTGTGCCTGTGCACATATTTTCCCAGAGGCATATTATTTTTAAACATGCTTAGGTGTGAAGCATTTCTCCAAATACTTTTCATACAATAAATAGTCAATATCAGCTATTTTTAAGTAGATTAAAAACTAGAGTGGCTAGTTTCACAAAGGGAGAAAGCTATAAGCATGAAGTCACCCAACTGCTGGGTCAATGTCTTCTGTTTCTGCTTAGAGACAAAAGATTTTTTTTTTTTAAGGAATTTTTATTTTTAAGGAAAGACTGGGAATAATGTGTTCTGGCTTGGACATTTTAATAAGACAACTGCATCTCACTTCAGCATTTTATAAAAATATCCAGTGTTTGGTTTTCTTTACTTATCCCAAAGATTTCCATAGCTCCTCAAAGGATTCCCCCAGTTTCTGAGCTCAGTGTCATGTAGTTTGTTAAGCAACCTGATCTGCTTTTGCTGTCTTCCGGCTGGCAGCAGCTTTCCTTGATGTAACCATGCCCAATGGTGACTTCTGTTCCAGTGCCTTCCCTGGGTAGGAATTGTAGCACTTGCCACATGACTAAAGCAACTCACCTTGCACAGAGCATTGAGTAGAATTACCAGAACTGGGCAAGATGTTCTCATGCAAATTCTTTTTTGTGTCCTCTGTCCGTATGCATGCTTGTTCACTGTTTCCAACACTTGACTTGAAAATTTTTTAAAACTCATGCATTGTATCTTCAGATTGAAGTGAGATCTATCTCCTGAGATATGTAAGAAAAATCAGTCTTTAAACTGATTTGTCTTGAATTATTAACAATTGTTAGTTTGTCACTATTACATTGAAATTGTGTGTTTAAGATATTTTCTTTTTTGTTTATATTTGAGGAAAGAAAAATAATGAACTTTTAAGAAAATACCCCCACTCCCAGGCCTTGTGCATGCTAAGCACATGCTTTACCCCTGAGCTATACCCCCAATCACTTAAAAATAACTTATTATTCTTTTAAAATTAGTATCAGCTTTGCATAGGTACTTTAGATAGTATGAAAAGTTTAAGGAAGAAAATATATTTATCTGTAGTCCTACAGTCGAGTGATAAATGATATTTATATTTTTATATTTCTATCTAGTGTGTGTATATTGAATATGCATGAATTATAATTTTAGGACAATGATGCAAATGTTTTTTATAATTTTTGTTTATTCTTTATTTTATAATAAGATAGTTTAATTTCTTTACATTTGCAATCTACTTTATTTCTGGGTTGTCTGTTTTCTTGATAAATTTGTCAATAGTCTTTCCTTGATTCCAATACTATTTTGAAACTATAGTCTATTAATTTGTTGTCTGGTCATAAATAATAACATTTTCCTAACTATACTATTTTACAACATGCTATTAATTTGTGTGATTATGCATTTATCCTTCCAAATAAGAAGAGAATTTATAATGGTTTAATAATTAAACTCTTTCCACTTGCCTATTCTAGTATATTTTCAGACTTTGAGTAGTATTATTTTCCTTTAAAATTACTACTATTTTATAATTGTTAGTTGATAACATTTATGAATATATGTAATCAGTTACTGTGTTGCATATAATTCCCCCCCTTCTGAAGTGATTCTTTCAAAGCAAGTTGGTGATAGTTAAACTCTTTCTCCAAAAATTTTCCTTCTTATTCTTGAGTGATAGTTTTACTAGACATAGAATTCTAGAATGACTTATCTTCCAACAATTTCTCTTGTCTCATTGATACTTTTCAGTTCTTGTTTCACCTGAAATGAATTTACTGCCACTTGTTGATTTTGTAAGTTGTCTGTCCACTCATTTATTTTAGCTCAGTAGTAGAATGTTGATTTAAGATGTGTTAGAAAGTTATGACCTGCGATTTAAATCCAACCTTCTTCCCTTTTTGATAACACTGGGGATTGAACTCAGGGGTACTATCCCATTGAGCTCCATCCTCAGCCCTTTTATATAGTTATTTTTTGAGGCAGGATCTCACTAAGTTGCCTGTACTGGCCTCAAACTTGGATCCTTCTGGCTCAGCCTCCCTGGATTCAGACTTAGATAGAATTCAGACGTAGATAGAATTCAGTTGGAACATAGTCATGCCAATCATGTGCGTATTATCTAGGACTGTTTTTGAGTTACTCTTACAGAGTTGAAGAGTTATGACAGACTATCGCTCTGTCTCCCACACTCTTTCCCATCCCTAACCTCCAAATCTTTCTCTATTGATTTTTTTCACTGTTACTTTGACTTGGTCTTCCTTTCCTACCCAGGGCAGAACTCATGCTACTCTTAGTAGCACCTGTGGCCACCACGGCAGGTTGATTACAGATCCAGTCTCCAAGCTACTGAGTGCCTTGGCTAAGCTCTTGGCTGGAACACTGTCTGAAACTCTCACTGTCCCGGGCATATAGCTGCTCAACGATTTAGCCCAGGAAGCAGTGAAGTGTAGTTGTTTTCATCTTCCTTTCACAAGCTGAGAGACTAGGCATGGTGCTGATTTCCAAGGGTGAGACCTGTTCAGTTCCCTCCTGGGTGTGTGAGGTGTCCTCATCCCAGTCCGTACACACACCCAGCCATTATCTTTCCTTCCACACTCATGCCTAGTGTCTTCCTACTATAGCCAGGTTATTGACTTCCTTATTATCTGGGTTTATTAACTGGACTTCTCTACTATTTCTGGTCCGAGGAGGTGTATACATTTTAAGCATGCAGGCTCTGTATGCTGAGTTTCCTCTTGTGTTATTTTGTGCCACTGTGTGTTTTCAGCAGACGGAACGCTCATTCTGTGCATTCATGCTGTTGGACGAGACAGCTGTACTCACTTTCATAGCTTAATTTTTTGTCACTGAAAATTACAGAACAGACATTTTCCCCATATGATTCAATATATTCCAAAAATCATTTATGATAGTTTCCTACTAATTCTTCTTGTGATTGTGCCTTAATTTAGTAATTTGATTCTTGTGGCAAATTAGTCTTTGCAATTTTTACTACACTTAACTGTGTCTTGTTGAACATTCTTATTTATACCCTTTCTTTTTTTTTCCCTGGTACCAGGAATCAAACTCATAACCTCGCACTTGCCAGGCAGGCTCTGTGCTGCTGAGCTAAATCCCCAGCCCCCTTATTGGTATTCTTTTAAAAATTAATGTCTATCCATTTGCTTAATACAGGTTCTTAGCCTCATAAGTACCTTACCAAAGGCAATGAATAGTTTTTCAAGTTCTTGGTATTACCAGATGTTACCAGATGCGATTCTTGAAAAGCAATGATTAATATAAATGGGTGGATTGTTCTTAGAATAGGGCAATTAAACTTGTGAGGTTTTGATCACTGAGAAATTTTACAGGCATTATAGATTTTAATACTTTAACTATTATTTAACAGATATCTGTTAAAGTAATAGAAAATAAGAGATCAAAATACCAAGTCTCTCTTCATGACCCATAGACTAATAAGAGGACTGGTGGAGATAAGATTAATCATTACACAGGGTAACAAGTGTGTTTAAAACATTACGTTAACAAAAAGGTGTAGAAACACAGAAGCGTTTGGAAAATTATACTTAAATTAGACTTTGGAAGATCAGTAAAATTTTCTCAGGAGTGGGCAGAGACAAAAGTTTAAGCACGCAGGAAGTTGAGCTTGACCATAGACACCATCTTGTGACTCTTTGGGCTTTGCTTGTCTATTGATCCGCAAGACAAGGAACTTTTAATTGTTATACAAAATATTGAGACCTGACGTGTGGCTAATTGCAACCAAACTCAACCAGGGCCAGGATTGTGCACACGTATGGTTTAAAAGACCTCCCAGCCAGTGATTCTGATATGCTTTCAAGGTGGCTTGCTACACCTATTGTGATCAATGTTTTGTATGTATCAGCTCATTAAATGGCATAGATATTGTCATTAATCTCCTTTTTAGTGGTTAGATAACTTCAATATTATGTACCCTGCAGAGGACACATGCTATGGGCAGTGGCTGGATTTAAACCTGGGAAATCAGCTCTGAAGTTCATTTTCTTAACCAAAACACTAAGACCACTTCTTTTTGGGGTTCAGTGAATGGAACCTTTCAGGGAAGGTTCAGTGTTGAGTTTCCTTCGTGCTTTCTTAGCACATACCTGATGTAATCTGGACTCAGTATGTGAATTAATAATGTAAGGACAGATGGTTGCTAAAGTGTGCTGTAGTTAAGCCTAAGGTACTCAGGAAAGTAGAAGGGAGAATGTGCAATCATCATCACAAAAGGTCTTCTGGATTTGATACTGCATTCATCCGTTAGCCGTAGGAATGTTTTTAAGATACCACACACTCGGACATGTTTGGAAAGGCCACCCCCAGGCACTTGGGAGTGATTGTTTAGAGTGGAAGCTGGAGACTTACCCAGCCAGAGATGTTGGGAGCATGAGCTCAGGTCCTTCTGGTAGGAATAAAGAGGAGGAAGTGAGTCTTTGGAAACATAGTGGGTCTGGATTCTATAATGACACTGATATACATTTTAGGAAGAAAGGGAGTACAAGATGACTCTGATTTTTAGCTTGAATGCCCAGAGGCATGCTAAAACACTTGCAGGAAGGAATGGAGATGTATAGGAACAAATAGCTTTGATTTATGTCCTTTAGACCCAGAGCAAATTATGTCAAAAATGACGTGAAGAGTAATAGGCAGTAGGAGTGCCCACAATCATTTTGTGACTTGGCTAAGATCACAGCTACAAGCTGGATCAGCCTGAGACCTGCACTTGTCACCCAGACATTACAGCAGACTTTTGGTGGACCTTTGCGTTGGCATGGTGTACCTCAGCCACTTACCATGAACAATGAGTTCCGTAGTCATTTTCTTTAAATTTAGAACTGCTTCCTACAAAAATTGGGACATTCTTAGCATAAAGTCATGCCATTTAAAAGTTCCTATTTTAAGAAATATTTTAATTAAGATATAAGTAAGAACCAGAATCCTTTAAATTACAATGTGCTTTAACTATGGCATATAAAAGAGTGGGAGGGATGCTATATGAATAATATGTTGCTGGAGCTTTTTCTTTTTAGGTGGCATTTCTAGATGACTCCATCTTTAGCTGCATTATAGAGATACATGTCTCATGTAATGTAAATGTTTATAATCTATCAAATTTTCACTCTTACATTCTTATTTAATGCAATAGAACCATATTTTCACTGCATATGATATTTGTTGCTGGAATTATCAATATGTATCAAGCATGCCTACAAAGTCTTGAGCCTGGTTCTGTTTAAGTCAACAGAAGTTATCCAAATATGTTCTCCTAAAAGGCAGTGAACTCAGAACTGACATTTACTGAGCTCTTTTTATTGCCAAGATATTTTCCTTGATGCCTGGAGGGAAAAGATGAATGATAAATGATCCTTGTACTTAAAGAATTCACCGCATATGTAGTTGAAGAGTGAACTATGCAAACATGATTACACCACAGTATCGTAACAAGAAGCAGACTAGAAGTGAGTGTGAGCCTGATTTTACCTAATTGCTTGGGGAAGTGTTGGGTTAGATGTTACCATTACAACTGAGTCATGAGGTATGAATACTTTACCAGGTGAAAAAGTATTCTGGAAAGGAAATTTGAATAGAGAAATCACCAAGTTCACTAGAAGGAGATTGCTACGTTCTTGGAATTTCAAGCAATCATGCATAACTCAAATACTGGCTGGGTTCAGGGAAGTAGAAAGTGATAAATCCACAGAGATCTATAGTGATTAGATCATTAAATCTCACATAAGCAAGGTGTTTTGGGGGGCATAGATAATGTTTCAGCCAGAGAAAATGTCCAAATGCCCCAGCATTCTTGGAACACCATGAGCATGAGATGAGGGCAAAATTTTCTGACCAGGCAGGCTCTACAGAGTTTACATGCTGTATGAGGTGTTTATATTTTACCTGATGCACTATCTAGCCACTGACAGGGTTATTCAAGGAACTGAAATGATATGATCTATATGTTGAAAATGCTGCTTTGGGAAGCATAGAATTTGCGATACTGTTTAGGAAGGAGTTCAAGATGAAAGTGATTTTGACCTACAAGACAGAAAGAACTCATCTTTCTAATTTTAGGCACAGTAAGGATAATAGAGAGTAGCTTTTTAGAATTTTCTGCATTCGAGCAATATGTAAGTGCTTCGTATTTACATATGGGTGTGTACATATACTCATTTCAAATTGTCCCTGTGGAAAACTCATTCTCACAGTCTGAAGTGCCACCCTTTACTTTTTTAGATTCAGAGATAACTTTTTAATTTTCTAATTGTGTAGTGAGTGAAGGGCAGCAGTCATGGTGTGTGGTGGCATCAGTAATACAGTAGAATAACTAGCGCTCTTCTGTATGACTTACCTATATAAGACCATTTGGTCCTCACCATCGTATGAATTGGACACTGTTATTATCCTCATATTGTCAGTGAAGGAACGGAGGAGGAGAAAACCAGGTTGCAAACCTAATCGACAGGGACTCGGCTCTTGGTTCCTAGGGTTGGTTGCTTGTCTCTTTGTTGCTGCTGCTGGCAATAACAAGGATCACAACAGTTTACACTTACAGAGCTCTTCCTGCGTTCTAGGTATAGCTCTAACCCTTTGTATGTGTCAACTTACCCCTCCCAGAGACACTACAGTGTAGGTGCTGTTGTTGTTCCTCACAGATGAGAACCTAGAGGCACAGAAAAGCTAACCACCATTTGGAGAGTCAGAGCCAGTGTGTTCTATCCAGGTGTAACCCACAGACTGGCTTTGGCCATGCAAAGTGCATCCTGTGTGCAGGCATAATCCATTGTGGGTGGAGGATGACAAGAACTTAAGCATTCTTTTACAGGAATGATTAGTTCAACAGCAAAATAAAAAGGTCACCGTATTGTTCTTTCATTCATCTACATAAAAGTGAAAATGTTATGTATCAGGTGGGTGCCATGTAGTGTCTAACACAATTTGCAATATTTAAGTCAGATTAAACATACTCATTTCAAGCATTATTTTTTATGATGAAAACATTTGGAATACTTTTCTTGGGTTTTTGAAAGGAACAGCGCGTAACTGTCTGTAGTCACACTACTATATGATAGCACAGCACAACGTTTTGCTCCAGTCTAACTATCACTTAGTCTCCATGATTACTCATTCTCTGTCCTTCACTCTTCCCAGCCTGTGGTAGTCCCATTCTACTGTGAACTTGTATGAGATCAAAGGTTCCACATAGGAGTGAGATCCCTTCATACAGTGTTCACTCTGAAAATATTTTTCTGTTGAAGACTACACCTGTTGAATACCTGGCATATACTTACCTAACCATTCAGCTCCATTTAGCCTTGTTCTGAGACATAAACTAGTGAACTCAGAACAAATACAATTTAGGGCAGTGAAATGTCTGCCATGTTCAAACTAAGGTACTGTGGAATTTGTGTGTGGTAACTTGCTCTCTTCCATTATATTTATGTAATAAGTAACTATTTTGAGATTAATCGGTAGACATTTGATTGTTAGACATAAGGTTTTTCTGAAATTCATCTTTTGTATACAGTGGTCTAAGTAAATAATGTACTTTTCTTAGTACCAGTTGGTCCTAATTGTCCACCACTGGCAAGACTGAAATATTTTGAGCATTTTCTAGAAGTTGCACAGGATTTGTGTTTATTTATTCATTGGTCTTTCTGTAAATGACAGCACACTCTTTTTGGGCAATCATTGTGGGGCATTTGTACTAATTAGCCAAGATGGTGACAGATTTCTTATCAATTCTTCACTTTTGGTTCATTATTTCTCGTTCCTTCCTCACTATAGTTTATCTTTTATACCTTGAACTGGGGAAACTATTGCTACTGTTTGCCAAGTTGAATGGACGTATTATTCCAACCTATATCTTAGTTGATGTCTCTGTTGCACCTAACTCGTTCTTTATAACCATTAATTGGTTAGCTTCCTTCCCCCCATTTTCTTAGGTTTTTCCTCTTAACATCTAACAATTCTTTCTAAATTTTCTTTACCCATGGCTTGTCTTTGTTTACTATTTCATAAAAGTTAGTATACCTCAGTGTTCAGCCTTAACTGACATTATTTCTCTCTGTCCATGCTTTTTTCAAGTGATCTTAACTATATTCAGATCATGCTGATCCCAAGCTCCTATATGTAGTGCTTGATGGAAAACTGCACCTACATGTTCCACTGACATCTCAAACTCAGTCGGTTCAAAACCAAGTTCATTTTCTTTCCTCTGAAAGCTATTCTGCTCCAGCATTCTCTGTCCCCAAGCCACTGAGCTTTAAATCCTGTTGGCATTGTTCGTCCCTTGCCCACTTCACTCCTCAGTGTGCATTAGAATTATCATAGTAACTGTTCTATGGGTTTAACATTAGAGATTAATTTTCAAAATGGTTTGGATGAAACCCTGGCAGAACATTCTGGAACATTCTCCTCAGTTGATTCAGAGATTTGCCTCTTCATGGAGAACTACTCACATTCTAGACAGTTCCCTCCCTCTGCTAATTTTAACCTTAGATACTTTTTGAGTATAGGCTTTTCTGTCTGTTTTTGCATAGCTTGGCTTTTGTCATTGAATTACTGGTAAGAGAGAGAATTGGTGAGAGCAGACAGCATCCTTTTGCAGTTGTGTGTGGTTTTTAATTTTAAAACTGTTCATTTTTATTTGTATTTCATAACTAGGAATTGTCCAGTAGTTTCTTAATCTTTCCCAATATACCACATATTTAGTGGCAGACCCGGTCTCATGAGAAGTCTTCAGTTTTTTAATTGGGAACAACAATCCCATCCACATTCTATCACAAAGTAATAATAGTTTCAGGATTATGGTTATATTTAATGTGTGAAAATTATTTATGATTTGCACAAATATACAAAGTACTGTATTTAAATGAAAAGAACGTAAAATGTGAGAGTGAATGCTTTTCTACTAAGATAGTGTTAGGTGTAACTCTAGTATTAACATAGTGTTACAATAAGATAATACTAGGTATAATTCATTCTGTACTTAAATTTAGGTTCTCTGACTTCAGTCATTATTTTTCTTCTATAGCATCTTTACTCCTTAATGTAGTCTTTTTTATTTTTAACATAAACCAGAATGTATTTGAAAGAATGTCCCACAGTACTTGTAAGTGGCTGTATAGTAACTCTTCATTTTTAACTTCCTTGTGTCATTCTTATTGTCATTTTGTATGCTATAATAAATAACCTGCAAGTTTTCTGCCATCATGATGATATTGTCATTTTTTATTAGTGTATGTTTGTAATACAGAATGGTGCTCTTTGTTTTGGGGAATTGGTAAATATGTAGCATACATTTTGTTCATTTTCCATTATTTACTCTCTTTTACTCTTCCTTCTCAATTCTTGTGTGTCTTACATTTTTGCTTTTTATTTTTTTGCTATCAAGCAATGACATGGAGAGATTGGGTTTTCCCAAATCTTTATTGCAGTGCCTGGAAGGTGCAGGGCGACATTTTGTTTGGTGGTGCAGATTTAGCCGGTAATAGGTAGGTCTAAAACCAATGGTTGAGTCTGTGGCACCTAACACCCACCAGAGGTCTGATTGTGGCATAGGTAGCAGCTCCTCTGGTGGGCCAGTTCCATGGGTTGTTTTGTGTTTGTTTGGATAGTTTTTGGTTTTGTTTGTTTTTCTGGTAGTCACTGCTGAAGACCAAGTGTTAGATCCAGCCTCTGCACTTATATCTGTTTTGTAAGCATCTCACTGCCTGCATTGATCCGCTCTAAGTAACTACCATGCTTTCTAATGCAAAGTGAACCCTGAATAATATAAAGACAGATTTATGTGGGGAGCAGTTTGGTTTTGGAAGAAAGACTTTCCTGGTCTAACTTTGTTTTTTTGTCCTCTGTGTCTGTTCCGTGGCTTCCCTCATACTTGTTGAGGTAGGTTTATAGATATCAGTGAAACCTTCTGTAAGCTCATAGAAAAGCAATTACTCTGAACTGTGATTAACATTGATTGAACTTGGAAACTTATATAAATTACAACTAAAGTATTCCAGTTCCCTAAAACAATAACCAGACCTCTTATGATCACGGTTCATTTGAGGCAGTGATATGTGATAGTCTCCTTTTATCTGACTGTGATAAGGTAAAGTTTGTTCTGCCCCATGCTGTTCCACTCGGGGGACGGCACTAATGTGTGGGGGCCCATTTTCCAGTGGGAATAGCTGAGAGATTTTTGCTCCTGCTTTCCTCTGGCTAGGTTTCCCTTTGAGTTTGGAAGCTTAGTGCATGTTTTCCAATATTACCCCTTTAACACGATACAAAATCTTTTTGGCTTAGAAAACTCTTTAAATTAAACAAAAGCTGACATGATTGAAATTACTCAGTTATGCCAACAGTCTCCTAAAGATGTTTTTTAATATTTGGATTTGATTGTAATGCAAGTTTTCCAGGAACTCTATCTTTGGTCTGTTTTTAATAATGTTTCTAAATGACCCTTTCAGTTTGTATAGTTGTAGTGTTTGGTATTCTTTAAAATTGGTATAGTCACATACCAATTGTGAAAATGATAAGCACCAGCCAGGACAATATGTTGCACAACATGATGTGCTACAGTTAAGAGAAGAATAGGGTCTAGTCTTCTAGAGAAACATATTTATTTTTATTTGTTATCCTATCACATCAAACACATTCATGTGCAGTATTGAATATGGAAGAATATATGTGAGAATTATACACATATAAGAATGTGTAACTCCTAGAACAGGACCTATTATTTTTATGTTTAACCAACAGACACTTCCTTGTTAATACAGTAAATATGTAAATCAACAAGCACCCACAAATAATAGCAGGCAGTGGAAAGCTCTGGAAGTTTGCATTTGGGTTTTGGTATGCTATGTGATATCACAAGTCAGTCACTTCTGGAGACTTAATGTCCAAATTAAGGAAATTCATGACTCTGGGCACATTGAAAGAACTTTCTTTTATGTAAGGTTTTTAGTACTTCTGTATTTCAAATAGGAGACATACAGAGATGAATAGGGTAGCCCTGGGCTTTAAGGAATGTAAACAGCAATCAGGAACAAAGACGTGCAAATAAATAAATGCAATGAGACAATATCAATAGCAACTGTGATTTCTTTTTATGAGCTCCTGACAGCTAGGTCAGTCTTTAGCATTTAAAGTTCAACTTCTAGTTGGGGCTCAAATAATTTAAGAAACTAGCCCAAGATTACATAGCTATTAGTAGAACTACACTTGGATTCAGATCTATTTTATCTAAACTTTCCTTTTATTTCATGTCATTGACATGTTCTGTAGAGAAAGGAGTTACAAAGTTGAAGAAGAGATAATCCTTTTTAGCATAGGGTACAGTTGAATCAGAAACTGGGTATAAATAGATAAGTAGAAGTTGACACCTGATCAATTGTAAGGGGTAAGAATATATCAGATGGGTGAATAATATGAATAAGGCTCAGGAAAATTTGAATAAGATGATAGTTTGCAAGTTAATAAGAAGTTTTCTATGACTGGAGGATGTAATTAATTTGTCCATGCATCCCACAGATAATTAATTAATTTTTAAATGCACATTTCCTTGAGTACCAGCAACACAATGACCTGAATAAATCTACAATGCTAGCAGATGTGTAGCAGAGAAACCTGTCCTTAATGAGAGCATATTGGTTCTGACGCTCATTGAAGATCTGAACTATCAATGGTGGGCTTAATTTCTTTTTTTACTCATTTTATAATTGCACACATTTTCTATGACTATTCCTAGAATGTTTTAAAGAAACCTCCAGCCATATCATTCCACAACCTACTGCACTGCACAAAGTTTTCTGCCCAGTGTGTGGTTGGGCAATCTGATAAACAGAAGAGCTTAGTCAGGAAGGTGTGGATGGATATCACTGGAAACGCCAGACACTGGGTTCCCTCATTTTTCATGGTTCTTCTAGATAAAAAATTCCATTTGATTCCCAGTAAGTACAAGCAGTTGTACTGTATAAAGTAAGGGTGAAAGACAGAAGAACTGTTTTTCTGCTTGCATTTATGTTAAGATTGTAGTTCACATGAATGGGCCGAGGGTATTTATAAAATTAAGTGAAAATTAATTGGAAATACAAAAAAAGGCTGAAGGAAAATTTTTATAGCATGCATTTTCTTATCTGCTGAATATCTTGTTTAAAAGTTATTGAGTAAAAATAAAAATCCAGAGAAATTTTGGCAAACAGTCTGTGACCTAGCTTTGTTTCCTAACGAATGAACTCTTTCTTTGCGACACCTGACCCATTAGATAGACTCCTGCCAGTTTCTAGTATTAGGATGTTTTTACAACATTCCGTGCCTCAAGACATTCTACAGCATCATGAACAAAAAGGCAGTTATTAATTTTATTTTCTAATTTTTTAAAATGGAAATTGAAATAATTGGGATCCCTAGTCAAATGTTAATCTTCCTTGCCTCTAGTTTTCAAGTTTTGAAAATCAAGCCAGGTGAGGGAGACTAGATATTATAAATTATTTTTCCACACTGGGTTAAGATATTATGCACTAAGAATTATGACATGATTCAAGTATATCCTTATTATTCAGCTGGAGATATTAGCTATACAGAATTTCAGCTACAGGGGCTGTCACAGTGATAGAGTTCACAGGAAACTGACCGCAGTGTCTCCTCACCTGACCCATGTCTTCCACCAGCTAATTTCTGAATGAACCCAGTGATAAAGTACCCCCTCGAAACACACGTGCACACACACACACACACACACACACACACACCTCATTCATATCACATCACTGTAGGAGTTCCCTAAATGTTAACCATCCACTTCACGTTGATCCCATATCACCTTATCTAACTTTTGCTCATTCATCATTTCCTTCTGTGGGATCAACATGAAAGTTAGTGTGACTCTGAGACCTTACTCCAGCTCTTAAGCAGCTATTTCATCTTAGACTTCTCTAGCCTGAACTCTCCCTCATGTTATAAAATGGCAACAATAACTACCATTTTTTGTCTGCCTACTTACAAGTTCAGTTTCAGGCACTTTTTATACATTTTGCTCAGCATCACATTAATATTAGAAATGCCATTAAACTCACTGTGGGATGGTGCAGCGAAGGTCTGCAGAGATTAGGTAATTAACTCCCATTCCAAGGCGCGTTTGGTGGATGAATGAGGTGGAATTTAAACTTTGTTTGCTAGATCCCAACATCTAGACTATTTCCATTTCTACAGCTATTTATCCAGCCACTCAGCCTTCCGGCAACAATGTATTGTCTGTCCCTAAGCACTAAAAATGGAAATATGACAAATTTCCTCACAAGTAGCTCGATCTAGAAGGGCAAAACAGAAGCAATTACAAATAATTTCGATACAGTGTGATAGCTGATATTGAATGCCATGTCCTGAACTTCTGAACTCAGCAAATCTGGGCAGACTTTTTCCACTGTACTTTTTCTCTGAGGTAAAGAAATCATGGTAATAATGTACTTCCAAGGGGTTTTAAGAGGATTGAATGGGACAGTACATGTAACGCACTTAGAAACAGTCCCCAGCACATAAAATTGCTCAATAAATAATAGCTTAACTCCATTCATACAGGGTGCAGTGGGATCACAGAGAGGAGATGCCCAGGTCTGCCTTGGAACAGGGGACAGGCATGGGGGAGGATGGGGAGTAGAAGAAGCTCAGGGATGCCTCTCAGAGACAGAAGGAGGTCAGGCATGCCTCTCAGGGACACTTAACATCTGGGCTAAGTTTTACACTGATAGTGGGAACTGACAATTTAAAGATAAGGGTAAAAAAGCAATCATTTTAAGCATGGGAGACAACTTGAACAAGGGTATGACGATGAGAATGTGCATTTAGTCTGCACAAAATATCACACGTAAATGACTGGAATGTTTACTGAGGCGTACGTTATAGAACACATCCCCATCCAAGATAAGAGAAAATTTGGCTTAGTAAAAGCTAAGACTGTGAGCATCTACAGTTCCCCCTCCTGTCCCCCTCGAGGCAGTATCTTGCACCTAAGATGCCAGAGATTGCCCAATCCATACCCTCAGCTCAGCTGTCTTACTGCTTCAGACAGTAAAGGGGATTGAGCTATGTAGGGATGAGCTATATTTCATACTATGGACTTTGAAAATGTTCATGTGTTCCTTTAATGACAAAGGACAGCTGAAAGTGCAGAGGTTATTGAACGGCTTTAGGTAGTTTGTCCAGTCTTGTCTGGATAGCTTTTCAAGCTACTAGGAGGATCACAGGTCTGTGTAACGTTGGAGCTAGGAAGCCCAGGTGAGAAGTTTTCACAGCAGCGTGAGCAGGAAGGATGAGGACATTTGTGCCAGAACAGATCAAGAATTGAGAGAACTGGGCCAGTTTAAGAAATATTAAGAGGAGGGCTGGGGATTTAACTCAGCGGCAAAAGCGCCTGCCTGGCAAGCGCAAGGTCGTGAGTTCGGTTCCCGGTACCGGAGAAAAACCAAAAAAAAAA